>NC_067455.1:8330236-8667736 GCF_025434085.1 Hippocampus zosterae | reverse complement strand
TTGCATGTTCTCCCCGGGCCTGCGTGGGTTTTCTCCGGGTGCTCCGGTTTCCTCCCACATTCCAAAAATATGCATGGCAGGCTGATTGAACACTCTAAATTGTCCCCAGGTGTGAGTGTGAGCGTGGATGGTTGTTCGTCTATGTGTGCCCTGCGATTGGCTGGCAACCGATTCAGGGTGTACCCCGCCTACTGCCCGGAGACGGCTGGGATGGGCTCCAGCACCCCCCGCGACCCTAGTGAGGATCAAGCGGTACGGAAGATGAGATGAGATGAGATGAGGTCTAACAGTTGTTTTTAATCATTTTTGGTTGCAGAATCCAGAACTGATATTCTATCTTGTCAAGTTTTTGAGGTATAGGATCGCCGTTTTCTCTTAATGTCTTCTACGCTAGCTTTCTTCATCACTTTGTTGTTGTAAATTGGGAATTTCTCTATTGTGAGACATATACAGGTTTTCTTATTCCTGTTTCCAGATTTTGTTAGTACTCAGCTATTGGGGTCTGTACACACCTCTGATTGCGCTGTTTCAACTGTGACAAAAAAGTTGCCACGTGGCTGTAGCTGAGTCCAATTGTAAAAAGCTGCCAAGTCTTACTCCATCTAATCAGCGGAATTTTGTAGTGGGGGAAAAAAATCAGTGCAATTCTAATATCATCATGCTAAGTTTAGTTCAAATCACATACATATTGAATTCAACGGGTTTTTTTAATCGCATTGTTCCTTAGTGTTATCAGACAGAGGGACTACTCTCTACATACAGAAAATTTCGTTTTCCAGAAGCTTTAACATGCAATGTCATTGTGAATTGTCATATAGGTGAACTGAATAACTGCTAACAATGTAAAATGAGAAAATGTGTTTTTTTCTTGTGCCCACCTCCTTGGCCAGCCGCCGGGCCTCGTAGTAGGGCCTGGCCTTCTCGATGCATGTACCCAGTTGGGAGCTGTGAGCATTTAGCTTCCGAGCAGACTCTGTGAGAATCTTGCGGTATCCCGACCGGGCATCCTGGATGGGAGAACCACCAGAGGCAGAAGATTAGATTCCTCTGAAGTGGATCCCATGATTGGATTTTGCACTCGAGTGTGACAGGAAGCACTCCAGCTCGTTCAAATTATTAGCATGTAACACAAAGGCTCTCTGGTTTCACTGTTACGATAGATGGAATGAGCATATTGATAAGTAGCATATGGGAAGATGAAGCGAGTGTTTTAGCAGTAGAAATTCACACAAAAAAGGTAACTCAAGATTCAAGCCATTGTCGTTAACTTACATCTAATTCCAGCTCAAGCTTGTTTATTTCAGCGCTGGCTTCGTTTAAGTGCTCCAACTCTTCCTGGGAGGGGAAAAGGGAATGTTTTTCTGTCAAGCAGCGATTAATTTTTTTCAAAGAAAAAAAACGTTACCTTACAACAATTTTTACAGATTAAAAAGTCATACAAATTGTGACATATTTTTCAGACAAAGTTGCGTCATTTTGACAAAAATAATTGTAATCTCACATGCGCTACACCATTTTTGTCAATAAAACTCATATGTTCTGATATTACTATATTGTAAAAATATAGTAATATTTTGGGAGAAATATAAATTATACATTCCTGATTGGAAGATTATTTAAGTAAATATGTTCAACAAAAAGCTTGTAATACCACGATAATTTCGGATGCTTTGCCCCAAAATGTAGCATTGTTAGCATGGTTAATACAGATTTCAAGTTGTAATAGTATAGTGTAAATGTACCTAATGACGTGTCCTTTAAGAAGAAGTGAGGAAATACTCACATTCTTTACTGAGGTAGAAGTACAAATACTTAAGTGCACCTAAACTTGGTTACAACGTATGTACCTGTATTCGGGGGTCCAGCTCGTCGTCGTAAGGGCTGTGAAGCTGGTCGCCCGTTTTAGTTGCTTTATCGCCCCCGACGTCATGGCGGCAGGTGTCTCTCGGTGACAACTCCGTGGTCGCAATAGGCTCAATGTGGGCAGCTTTCCCTTCGTCCTCCCCGCCGGGCCGAACCTCCCTCCAGTCGCCGGCATCGGACTCTCCCGAACCGGCGGGGCTCTCCCGCAAGTCGCCTGGCTCCATGCCAGGCGGTTTCGTTAACAAATGCCAAAAGGGTCGACGCCGTAACTTTAGTCATACACCGGATACACTTTCAAAAGGTTTATTGTCATCAAGTGTGAACAAATGATAAAATGGGTCGAGCTGTGGTGGATGCTAGGTGGTTCCGGAGCTGCCATATCAAATCACACCGAGTCACTTAGCAACCGGAGCTAATCTAACCCGCACATTGTCGCGCTATAGCAGGACTGGAACGTCACTAACATGTCCACGCTCTTCTTTGTACCGTAAATAACACGACGCAACGGCATTACGAGGCCGTTCACTGTTGTTTACACTAAAACGCGTCATTATTGAGTTATTCGGGGTTAGCTAACGAGCTAGCTGGCGGATGCAGTTTTCCATCGTCACTGAAGTCAAGCGAAGGAGCAGAGGTGCAGTTTTGAGAAGATGAAGTTCGGACTGACGCGGATTCCGTAGCTACATGTAAATAAACGTCTGGTTTGAAGAGAGGTGAATTTCGAATTTGTTCACCCATCGAGGTTCTATTTTTTTAAATACATATTTTGAATATATCTCTTCGTGCCTCACAATGTTATTGGAAATAAAGCCAAGCAGCAGGAAACGTATTTCGAAAAGTATGGCCCAACAGAGTTTACGGAGACACGCGGAAGTAGCGATAAGCAGTCGTGTCTGCTTTGAATGAGAACTACCATCTAATTATAGACTATTCGCCAAAAGTTAGGGATATTTGGATTTCAGGTGGAATGTATGAAAAATATCAAAAGTTCACGCTACATTGATACCACATCATGAACGTAAGATATTTAAGTAGAAAGATGCACTGCTTATTCCCGACACCATCCGGTTCCTCGGGGCTTTATTCACAATGTAGCGGTCATCAGCACGGGATGTGGCCAAAGAACGTCCACTTCTACATCTTTCTGTGACTCTTCCAGTATCTCGGTACTTCTGTTGCAACCTACCGATGACACTCTAACCTCGGTGGCCAGTTCCGTCTGAGAATGTCTTGTTTGAAGCATCACAATGGCAAGGTGCTGTTGATCCATTGTTCGGGGTCGTCTTGATAAAATGATGGCAAAATGTGAATAGCATGATGAGGTCGACTGTTTAATGTCTAATTGAACCAGGATCGATTCAAGGATCAAACACCATTTGTGAAATGTTTTCGTTTAGCTCCTCATTAGAGAACAGCAACTTGTTTAAAAAAGTACTGAAACAATTAACAGTTGGAAATGTACATCCAAAAGCTGAGAGAGGGTCACAGTTTGCCTGGAAAGGTTTTAATGCATTTTAGGCTCGGCCTGAAATTTCAACCAAAAACCAAATGACTAACTTTTTGTGAGTCGTGTATGTGTATAGTATATTCCTCAATCCATTCCCATTTCATTTTTCATTGTAATCATAGTGACGCCAGCAGCTCTTCCACATCGCCACAAAAGTAAAGAGAAACAACTATGAAATGTTTCAATACAAGTGAATCTTTAAATTTGGGCCGATGCATAAAATGAACCAGATAATCAGGAAAAAAAATACATTTCATGGATGTCCTGTTCTGTGGAAACAAAACATCAGAAGGGTAAAATCAAAAATAAAACAAGTTGTTGTTTTCATTCATTAGAAAATGCCCAAACACAGAAATATTCTGGTAACATCCACAACATTTGATTGTCACAGCGAAACCATTAAAGCAGTAAAATTTCCCCAGTGTGGGACAAATAAAGGTTATAAAGATCATCTTATCATTTTAAATTATATATAAAAAATGATCAGCAGTGGAATTACAGCAGTTGAGCAGAGCAATCGGAACATTTCATTCACAGATTACCTGAGTGAATTGGCATGAAGCCATTATGAGACCCGTAATTCCCAAACCAGTGTTCCACAGGAAATTCCACTTAGTAGGCCCCAAAATTAATTATTTACTACAAATAATGTATCTCTGTTGAATTATCCATGGCAGCTCATACTGGTCAATGGAAACATCAATAAAAATGCTCTCTCATCAACTAACATGCAAAAACAAGGAGGAAAAAAAAACCTTTGGACTACTTGTATGCCAAACACTTATTTCATTTGTTGTGCTTTATGTTATGTCGCGGCAGCAGTCAGTTTCAACTGGGATCGTACTCTGTCCATCCCGGAGGCGGAGCTATGTAGATCCTGCGTCCTTTCAAGAAGACTGTGACCACGCCTCTGTAGCCGGTCCTTGGCACGCCAGACTTGAAATCGTTCATGATGCCCAGACTTTGGGCAAATACTTTGAAGCTGTCCTTGCTGGAGTACTGCAGGCGGAAGGGCCCGCCACCCTCCAGCGCTCCCTTTTGGATGTCCTCAAAAGTGACAGCAGGGGCATCATAAACCTCCTTCTGGAAGCTCTTTTTGTACACGTCCTCCTTCAAGTAGGTCAAATTCAGTTGGGTGAAAGGCACAAAGTCCGAGTTGAGCTTAATGTATTGGAGGTACTTGTCGAAGAACTGACCCAGGCTCACACCCTGCCGGCCGAATGTCAGCGTGCGTGAGATCTCGGGCCGGATGCAAGCACGGCCACGCCGCTGCTCCGGTTTGCGCATCCAGTCATCCCAGAAAGCTGCGGGCCACGTGGGCTCCAGCTCCTCCCAGAGCTCGCGGAGCAGCATCCAGCCCAAGCCCGGGAAAAAGTCAGTTCGGTAGAGTAGGCGAGAGCCCGACGGGTCCACGAAGCCTTGTCGGCCGTTGTCATTCCAGGCCGACACGCACCACAGACTCTGGTCCGATCGGAGCAGTGGCAGAGTGGCGCGGAAGTACTCGAAGAAGTCTGGTGCAACCTGAAGGAAGACAGTGGAGTGTCACTTGGGCATACAAAATAGGCGGAGGATCAAACTTTTGTTGGAGAAAGAAAGTTGCCAAATCGGCTTACTTGTGAAGATCCATTATTAAGGAAAACATTCAGCTGTTTTTCCCCCACTTGAAAACATCTGATGTGTGTGATACTCTTATGCGAATACTTATTTTTTTTGTTTTTTCCAACAAAAAAATAACGGTCATATTTCTTTGAAATTAAAGTTCTTTTTAAAAGAAATTGTCATCTTTTTCATTGTTTTGGGGGAAGACATTTATGCTTTACTTTGCTAAAAAAAAAAAGAGAATAGCATATTTCAGAAAAAGCTGAAATCTTGAGAATGAAAAATCAATTTATTCTCAACCAAATTCTCAATTTTATGAGTTATATCATTTTTGTACGCTTTTTCAAACAAGACTTGGATAAATACCTCAAGGTCATCTTCCACGATGATGACGGCCGAATGACTGCGAAAGACTTGATTGAGAGCCCAGCGGTAATGTCTGGAGATCTTGTAGTAGCCCTGAAACATTTTGTGCTCTGGCGGCACCACCACATCGGCCAAGTCAAGCTGCATCAGATGAGTAACCGTGCTTCCATATGAGCGGATGACATCAGCCGTCTCGGCGTGGCCGCAGTCCTGACTCACAATGATGGGGAAAAGCTCGGCCGAGGGTCGATATTCGATCAGTTTGTCAAGGCAGCGCCGCACCGTCACCCGGTTGCAGGCCATCACCAGGACAGGAATGACGGGGTCGGGGGGCAGCATCGGCTTCAGTTTCTTCTTCTGCCCGGCCCACCGCCCAGGCTTGAGTTTTTGGATCTGCATTAGGATTTTCTTCTGACTCTCCAGCTCCTTCTCCAACATGTCGGCCACGTGCAGCACTTCGCCCACCACATCAGTGTTATCGTCATTGTTGGGCACTCGCTTCGTCCCTTGGTCTGGAAGTCTGGCCCGCAGGAACAGAACCAGCACGGCGTTCCAGATGAGGAACAGCAAGGTGCCGTACAGGATCACAGAACGTTGCTGACAGCGCATAGCCCGCCCAAATCAAACCATACAAAAAAGAGGCTGCAAAGAAGGAAGAACAAGCCGAGGGTTTTTTTCCCGTAGGACTTAGAAGTCACATTTTCGATGAATCAGCTAAATTATTTAACAATTGCTAATTTTCATGGGGGGAAGCAAACAGCATTTTTTTAAAATATTTTCCTCAAAGTTGTATTTTTTTCAAGAAAAAGATTATGCACATTTCCCGGTTCACACGTCATCAGTCAGTGACCCTTGACCAACAAAAACCAAGACAGCGAGACATTTACATTCTTTTCACACTTCAACTTACGTCCCGATTATAACCGGGAAGTTGACTCGACTGCTCACCAGCGGCTGCCGAACGCGAAACAAAACGCTCTTTTTCCACACACACACAAAAATCGCACAATAAGCCGTTTTTTCGAAGTTGTGCTGACATTTGGATTTGTTTAGAAAAGACGAACCGGTTTCGCATAAGACTGGATCGTTACCTGGAAAACAGAGCCGTCGCTTAATCTCTTTTTGACCATTTTCTCACTCCAGCCACTTATAATTGGACAAATAGCGAGTGGAGACGTCGCGAGGTCGTTTTCGAAAAACTTTTCACGGCGGCCGAAGCAACATGTCAGCGCTGGCCAGTGAAGTTGGACTTATAGCAACACGCGCCCAATATCTTTAGTTGGGGGAGGCGGAGAGGGACGAATTCAGACTGGACAACTTCCGGCTTCAGCCACGCCCCCTTCTCAACTTCAGACGTTGCGCGATGCTTCCCCCTCGAAAATGAATGCCGGAAATAAAAACAACTTGAAAAACAGCCCTCCATTTTCTCATCTGCTTATCCTCACAAGGCGTGTTGGAGACTATCAGAGCCATTGTTAGGCGTGGTACACCCTGAATTTATTGTCAGCTAATGGCAGGGCAGACAGAAACAACCATTGGCGCTCACAATCACACCTAAGTGTTTAACCATAACCTGCCAAACATGTTTTTGGAATGTGGGAGGAAACCAGAGTATCACCCTGCTAAAAATACATGAAAAACAATAATAAAGAAAATATATTTTATATAGACAGTGCAGAGGTGCAGGGTTAGATTCTGGCTTCGGCCTTCCAGTGTGGCATTTACATGTTCTCTGTATCCATCAGTGGTTCACAACTACAGATTTAATGATAACGGCAGTATCCCAATCTTAAAATTTCCACAATGTTGTCATGTTACAATATTAAAAGAATGTAAGGCTTGAGGAGCCGACGATGAGAAGAAAGGAGCGTTAGCGCGGAACGCGGATGTGGAACTGGGAGTCGCGGCTTGGAATTGAAGTTGATTACGTGGGACAGGAGATGTGAGCCAATCTCTATTTCGTCAATGGACGCTACAGCTTCGCGTTTGCTACCAAAACTTAGCTTGTAGCAGACGTGTGCACATTTTCAGCATGACGTCTCTGATCCACTGGTGAAAGGACACTTTGATCCTCTCCTCTTTCATCTATAACTGCTTCAGAGAACAAAGTGTATGCAGAAAAGTGGTGAAGATTGCACGACTGTCTGTGTCCTATGTGTTGTGTTGTGTTATTTTTGTTATTTTGAGTTCAAAATGGCGCCGCGTGATTGGCTGCCTTTCCAGCGGCTCCTATATTTTGTTGTTCTACTTCTTCCTTTCATAACTTTGCTGCTGTGAATCGTGAAGTTCTCCATTGCGAGACTAATAAAGGTTTTCTTATCTTACTTTTCAGCCCCCCGCCAGGTGGACACAGCATTGTCAACTACATACATGTAGGCTATGATATTTTGCGCCACTGATCGAATAGGACCAAGCCTATTTCTATGTCACTGTTGTTATTTTGGAGAAAAACATAATTGAGCTTTTTACCCCTCTACAATATGGCGAGTTTTTATGCACTCCATAGGAAGCACATGAAAGGCACGTTAAGCATTCATCTAATTTTTAATCCTGTAAATGCCACGCAAGCCACAAGAAAACTGAGCAGAAATGATGTAAAAGTGCACTGGAACATCACATTAGCTGATTACTGGGTACTGTCCAAGTCTTGAACATTTTCCATGTTGCCAGGCATCAAATTCATTCCAGGTGACAACTATTTTTATACGCTTGAGGCTTGCTTACATGAGTCAGGACAACTTGCCCACTCTAAGAGGCCAACATCATTATTTTCAATCCAACTGAGCCACAATCTTAAAATTGCTGGGTCCAAAGTAACCCAAATTGAGTGAAATAGATAACCCAACACTGGGGTCAAAAAGGGACCAAGCCAATGCTGGGTTATTTATACCCCAGTACATTAGGTTGAGAATTTGACCCAACACAGCACAATCAAGATTTTGATCGAACAAGGGGTAAAAACATAATCCAATCTGCTAAAAATCCATGTCCACGCAGTGAGTGTGCTATGGAAACAACTCTGCATATTTTAGTGGGTATTGAAAACTCGAGCGGACTAACTCATTGGAGTTAATCCACTCTAGTTCTCAGTGTCTCAATCGTAAAAATGAATTTAAAGTGTCAAGTTAAGCAATTTAAGGCACTTTTTTGCAATCACCAGCAGCAGATAAAGATAAGATTTTTTTTTCGACATGTTTTTTACCTCTGGTTGCAGGTATTTCTTTCTGTTCGCCAACGGAAAAATGCTCACTTTTTTTTTCCTGATCAATAGGTTAAAGTCCAAATGTGCAAAAAAAATATACACGCAGGCAGCAACTTTAGGAACACCTGCAACACCATGTGTTAGACTCGTGGACAGAAAATGACCAAAATGTTCTGGACCTCATGTTGAGGGCGTTTACTGAAATATTCCAAACACACACACGCGCACACACACACGCGCACACACACACACACACACACACACACATGCACACACACAAAGTCAATAAATAAGGTCACAGTGTGTCAAGTTCAAGGCCTTGGACTATCAGTCAGGTCCGCTTTTGGGGGGTTTCTGTCGGGAATCATCTCTCTTAATCTGTATGAAAAGAGAAAAACAGAGAAGATGAATATAGATTTCACGCAAATATTTAAAAAAACGTTTAAAGGTGCTGGCAAAAACAACCTTTGCAAGTCGCATACCAGTTTGTGTAGGATGCTTTGTCTTTTGTTGACATTCTCCCTAACTATTTAAAATATGTACTTAATATTTTAAACGTTATCAAATATTTTACATGAATGAATATATATATATACATATATATTTTATGAATGTCTTCTCTTAATTGCTTGTCATAATTTATGATCTCATCAAACATTTTTGTAATTTTGGGCTAATGATTTTAGGAATAATGTATTGTCCCTTCTAATTTCATAATTGTGATTTTTTTGTCTGTTTTGTATCATTTTCCTAAAATATTTGCATTTTTAAAAACTATTTTTGTTGTACAAAATTGTTGTTGTGCGTCACCTTGCGATGGCGTCCCCTAGCGCATCCGCAGAGCATGGCCAGCCTTCGTAATACAACGTGGGTCAGCAGAAGTTGGAGAGAGCGGCAGGTGCTCCTCAAAGTCAACCGTCTGACTTCCACGAAAGACGGCGTCGTCTCTCCACCGTCACGGCACACTCCCCAAACCCCGCACTGGGGCTGCTCACACGCGTCCCGTACGAACACTTTCATTTGACATGGTCGAAGCAGCCGTGTGACGACGACGCCAGCGGCTGGTTGACGAGCACCTAAGGGCCGTCCCATGCTCGCTCCGAGGCCGCTGGGCGCCGCTGCGTAAGAGCCCGCCTCCGGGACCCCTCTCCTCGGCTTTCTCAAAGGGTGGGCCCCGCCGCCTTCCCACGGTGGTGAATCGTACCGCACGGATAGTCGGCACGCCGACAAAACGCTCTTGCTACGGCCGAGTGAGTCGCGCCGAGTTCCGCCGGGCAGCGCTGGGCCGTACGCCGAGGGGGAGCTTCTCTTGCTGGGCGGATTCCTGGTCCACAGTGTGCCGCGACATCGAAGCACGGAAGTGAGGGCTGAGGCGGAGGGAGTCGAAGCCATGGCGGACGGCGGTGTCCACAAGTCTCGGCTGACTCGTTCAACCTCTGCTCTGTCTCCCGGTGGTGGTTACAGCGTAGGAGGAGGATGAGGGGAGGGCGCCTCTTGGAGGGGGGGGGGGGGTCTTCATGGGAAGACTGACCTACTTGTTGGCAAAGTCCGGGAGGGGTGACGGTGTCATTTTAATACGGAGACGATAAATATAGAACAGATATTGTATAATTTATTCCCAAGTGGAACACAGAGTAAAATATGTTGTAAAATTGATGTGATTCATGATTAATATTCATTGAAAACTAAATTGAATTCAAAATATAAACTTGTTTTTAAAGTAATTGGTTATGGTTGTATATCTATCTATCCATTTTCTAATCCACTTAACCTCAAGCATGCTGGAGCTGGATCTCAGCTGTTTTCGGGCAGTAGGCAGAGGACACCCTAAATCGCCGCGCACACAGACAAATTTGGAGTGCCCAATCAACTTGCCATGCATGTTTTTTTTGTGGGAGGAAATTGGAGTACGTGGAGAAAACCCACGCAGGCACGGGCAGAACATGGAGATTACACACAGGAAGGCCAGAGCCGGAATCTGACCCTGCACCGTGAGGCCAACAGGTTTTAACTGACTGGCACAAGAACCAAAAAATGTGCACTTGCTAAAAATGGTTATTTTTGTCTGTGTAGATTTTCAGTCACCATTTCACAACTCCAGATTTTTTTTTCCACAGGCGAATTCAGCAACTGTGCTACTATCGTGACAAGATAAAACCCTCTGGATATTCTCGGTGAAAGGAGAGAATTGAACTCTGGCTGTGGGTGGGCTGCTTTAACAGATGACGTTGCATCAATTTTTCAAAAAAAAAAATCCACCTCAAATAGTCTTTCCACATGGAAATGCAATAATTACATTCCGACCTCCCACCAAAAGCAAACAACATTTATTTAAATTTAGTTTTTGTCAGAAATGTAGCATTGTACAATTGCTTTAGCCTACCGACAGTGTTGCTCATTCTGTTATGTGCCGCTTGGCCACCTGGGGGCAGCATGGATTAGACATACTGTATGGGTATACTGTACTCTCTATGAAGACGGTCACTCCTCAGTAAGCCACAGTAGTATTAGTCATTCTCCCATCCATTATGTGTTTGCATCAAGCTCCCTGACTTAAGGTTATGATTTTTAATATGCAGCTCTTTGTTCGATGTTTTGTTTGGCAGTAAACTTCAACTGGGAGTAGTAACAAACAGCTGGAAGCCTCTTTATTTTGAATGAATTATTTACCAAACTGCTGCATGTTGTGGAGTACGATGAGATCCAATATAAGGGACTCAAATCACAAATCTTAGTTTGGAAGTCTAGAAGCTATCGTACAGCCCCAAGGTGGAATCCTTAATGACATTGTAAACAGTACTTTTCCACTGTTACAGACCAAACGCATCGAATTTCTGCTTTCAATGGCAAATTTGCCATGAATTCCTACCTCTTATATTTTTCAACTTCTGCTTTGTGATAGTGCATTTTGTCTCACCCATCTCTCCATCTCCTTGGTGTCAAAAGCTGAAGAATCCAGATAAAGCCTTCACTCACCGTGTGTCGGACTGGTTGGGTTGCCTGCGAGGGAGCAAAGAGAAACTCACTTGAAACTGTATTCTTGTGGCTCGTGTGTTTACCAGACTTGAACACATGCTCACATGGCTCAAGAATAATCACAAGATGATGATGATGATGTGAATACAGGTTTGGCCTCTTTTAGGAAAACAAAGTACAGTATTGTCCACATGACACATTCCACAAAAGGTCCATATTAGCCAGGCAGCTTTTTGTTATTGTTTTTAGTGAAAAAAAAAATACAGAGTACAAGTTTGCAATCATCTGTATTTTACAATAAAATCATTGGGTTAGACACAATAATATACCGGTATTTACACTGTTCATGTCATTTATATTTTGGCCTGCTTCGCTTTGGCCAAATGAGATCTGAACACCAGCTAAAACGAGCACCTGTGCTAGAAAGAGGGAGGTCTAGCGTCGTGGCTATATCGTTAGCATGCTAAATCTGTACAACTAATCAGTTGTGTAATCAAAAAATGTCATAGTGTTTGTACTCTGAGTATTATTTTTGTATTGTTTAAGATTTGTGGTGTTTTCTGTTGAGCCGTTATTTGTATAATTTCCAAATATTTGGCTCTCCCTGGCTATGTTTTTTTTTAATGTTCTTTTTTAAATAGTTGTCATTCCCACAGAGCAGATATTTGTGCTACATGTGTTTAAGTAACACTTCTTCAAAGTTTCATAATCACTGTAACATATATGCTAATTCAGCATTGAATCTACCCAATCATTTTTTGCATTATACAGTATGTTAGCATTAAGCTAACATCTAACTTATAAATGTATATAGTTTATAAATGATATGATTTGGCTAAATATTTTGGTGTCTAAATACTGCTGAACCCCCCGACTAATTATCCTCTTATTTGAAGACCTTATGAAGTGAGCGTCTACCATTTTTGACAGCGAGCAAACAGGTGCGAAAGGAATACATGGGTGTGTTCTTAAGTTTAAATATTTTAATAAAAGCATACATGTGGCCTAAAACTATATTTAAAAAGTAGTTTTCGAGGTCTCTATATGATGCATTTTCACTCATGGCCAGTGGGTCTGGTAAGTATCCCTGCAAAAGTAAATCCAATGGGTGGCTACGATTGAATATTTACAGATAGGGTATTTACAATAAAAATCACAAATACGGTATACGTATGGCTATGTACAGGTAGCTGGTCCATAAACAATACTTTGTAGTTGTTCACAATGCTGTCTCTCATCTTTGGCTTTCACAGTTTTATTCCACTGTGTGTGCAGTTTGTCTGTGCTGCCTCCATTCAAAAAATGTCACCGTCCTTGTTTGGCTTCATTTCTTCACCTCACCAAACACGTGAAGTAGTAGTGCTTAGCGTAAAAAAAAGGTTTGAACAGGGAGAGAACATTCTGGGAAATTTCCATGGGAATTAAGTTGGTAATTTGATGGAAAGGCATCTTATTCAAGCATAAATATACCGGTAAACGTTTTGTCATCTGTGCAAAATTGCATTTTATTCCCCATTTCACTAAAGCAGGGCGGCCAGGTGGTTGACTGGTTAGCACGTTGGCCTCACAGTGCAGAGGTGCAGCGTTCAATTCCGGCTCCGGCCTTCCTGTGTGGAGTTTGCATATTCTCTCCATGCCTGCGTGGGTTTTCTCTGGGTACTCCAGTTTCCTCCCACAAAAAACATGCATGGCAGGTTCGTGGACCACTCTAAATTGTCCGTGCGTGCGAGTGCGAGCGTGGATGGTCGTTCGTCAATGTGTGGCCTGCGATTGGCTGGGAAACCGGTTCAGGGTGTACCCTGCCTACTGTCCGAAGACAGCTGGGATAGGCTCCAGCATGCCCCCTGACCCTTGTGAGGATAAGCGGATCAGAAAATGGATGTATGGATGGACAAAAAAAAACAAAAAAAACCCGACTATGCACCATCCAGAAAGGCATATCAGTGGGCGTCCTTCGGAATTAAAAACAAAAAAAAAATTACGGTATGTGATTTTTGCCGTTAAGCTCCTTGTCAAACAGCAAGTTGGGCAAAAAGTCCTGAAACACTGAACAAAAATAAGAACTCATGAGGGAATGTTTTAGTATTTAAAAAAAAAATACATGACTTTTTAAAACCGCAGTAACCGGGTAACCGGCTAATGCCCTACCAAATCCCCAAATTTTGGTGAGCAACGCATTTGTTTAGTCGCCTGTTAAGAGACAGCCTCCATTCTGGTAAATTAGGTTTATTCCGACTAATTCCCATGAATCCCTGAAATTTTGCAACCCACGTTACGGTCCTGTAGTGAAAGCGTCCCGTGGAGGCGGCGGGCGTGCCGTCTGGTTCCCGGGCGGTGGCCTCGGTCTGGCGGTCACATTGGGTATGATAACAAAGGCCAGGATGCCCACCAACAAGAGCACCACCGTGATGGTGACGACGGTGGCTACCGTGATGTAGTAGCAGCGGTCTGAGCGGAAAAAGCGGCGAATGCGCCCGCGCACCCTGTTGGGCGGGCGCCCCACGTCCACCATGGTAGCGGGCGCCACGCCGCCCTCCACGGCCTCCAGTTGCAAAGTGTCGGCGGGTGCCGCCTGGGCCTCGTGGCTCTTCCGCGGCAGGGTGAGGACCCCGACGTTGGCGGGGCTGCTGGGCTCCGGATTCTTCAAGAGGAGCTTGCCCTTGCTGCGTTTGAAGCGGATGGATCTGGTGCTGCGCATGTCGGGCGGGAGCCTGCCGATGATGTCCTGGTTGTTGCCCAAGCGGGGCAGGTCCTGGCCGTGCGGGATGTCGGTGATCTCGCGACACACGGGGCACGACAGCGTCTTGATTTCGGGGGCGCTCACGTTGATGCGTGCCAGACACTCCAGGCAGAAGGTGTGCCCGCAGGTCAGCAGCTTGGGCGTCTTGAAGGTGTTGTCGTAGGAACAGAAGCAGATGGCGCACTCGGGCTCCTCGCCGTCGCTCTCCTCGGGCGGCCGGTGGCGGTGGCCGGCGTCGCCGCTCCTGCCGTGCTGGCGCCGACGCTGGTGCTTGTTGGACTCGCCCAAGCGCTGCTCTCTCCGTCGACCTCGCTCAGAGTCGGAGCTCCTGGACCTTCTGGAATTTTGCGGGCGACGGTTGTCCATGCGGGGCTTGACGTTGCCAGGCAGCCGGGCATCTTGGCTGTGACTCCGACGGGGCCGATGCCTCTCCCGCTCGTCGCTCATGTCGGTTGTCTGTGTTTGCCGGTCAAGGGGTTCTGTTGACAACAACACAAACCTTAAACAGCTTGCAAAGGAAAATATTTCGGGTGTCATATTTTTGTATGGCTTGATAATACTGTATATTTGTCTCACATTCTTGGTTTAATATTTTAATACATTTTCCAATATTTTTGTCCAGTAGTTTTGTGTTACGGTACTTATAAATAAAATAAATTGGGCCTAATATTCTATGTGAATTTTCACATGTTTTTGGTTTAATATTTGATTTTATTTGCAATAATTTTGTCAGACATTTTGAATTGTTTTTAAGTGAAAATTCTTGGGCTGAATACTTTTAGATCATTCTGTAAATGTTTTTTTATTTTTATTTTTGAATATTTTTCCAAAATATTTGCATTCAAATTTCGATTATTTTTGTGTAGTATTTTATTATTGATTCCAATTCTCTGTTTATTATCTCAGGCCTAATATTGTGCTATGATTTTCTTATATTTTGGTCTAATAGTTTTCCTCTTGTGGCCAAGAAATTGTTTTGATTTTCCAATGAATGTGTCTAATATTTTAAAATATTTTTATCTGTGGTTAATATTCTACGCAAAATATTCATTTATTACCATCTAATATTTGTTGAATGTTTTTGGCCCAATATTTGTTTTCATTACTTTCTAGTAATTGTGTCTAATATTCAATTTTAATATTTTGGGCCTCGTATTGTATTTGGGTTTGACGATTTTATTTTCTAATATTTTTGTATTACACAAACAGCCAATATTTTTCTTAATGGGTGAATAATTCTTGATAGTTTTGTTGTTATTTTTAATAAAATCTATATTGATTGTAATTAAAAATATATATTTTAATTTGTCAAATATTTCTTCTCTACTCCTGTTGCGCTAATTCATTCATTCATTCATTCATCTTCCGAACCGCTTGATCCTCACTAGGGTCGCGGGGGGTGCTGGAGCCTATCCCAGCCGTCTTCGGGCAGTAGGCGGGGGACACCCTGAATCGGTTGCCAGCCAATCGCAGGGCACACAGAAACAAACAACCATTCGTACTCACACTCACACCTAGGGACAATTTAGAGCGTTCAATCAGCCTGCCACGCATGTTTTTGGAATGTGGGAGGAAACCGGAGCACCCGGAGAAAACCCACGCAGGCCCGGGGAGAACATGCAAACTCCACACAGGGAGGCCGGAGCTGGAATCGAACCCGGTACCTCTGCACTGTGAAGCCGACGTGCTAACCACTGGACTACCGGGCCGCCCCTGTTGCGCTAATATTTTGGACATTTTTTTTCCTCAGTAGTTTATGTAATTGTTGTCAAATATTTGTTTATTTTCCATCTAATATTGTAGTCTAAGCTGTGTCTCCGCTTTGCCATTTACCAGTCAACCGTGTCTGCAGACAACACCACAAACCGTTGACTGCCAACAACTGGCAAAGCAGGAAATAAGCAGGAAGCATCCGGCTCAGTGACACCCAAAATTGTTTCAGCGTTTACGTTGACTCATTGGTTAGCTCATAGGATATATTTGTTTTTTAAGATATACTACACAGACGTCATTGTGCTTGCCAGCGGTCGAAGTGCTTCAGATTACAGCCCAAACCTGAATTTGCTCCACTAAAATCAGCTGCATCCACTGTGATCTGGACATTTTCAAATTTAACATTAATTCAACCAAAATATTCTGTACACGGTATGCCTTAAGAGTCAGACCAAACCTTTTTATTTGTAGGGTACCAGTGATGGAAAAGAAGAATTGAGCTACTGAGAGCTATATCGTGTGTTAACGTCATTGTGAGCACACTATAGTTCCCCATATCCTTCAAGGGGTCTCAAACAAGGGCTACTTCCAATTTTGAGGGGGCAGGACTTTTCCCGTTTCTTCCATACAGCATTGGGCCAAACATCTCAGAAAGTGAGGTTCGGAGATTGATAGAAGACTCAGAAAGTGAGTACAGTAGTGAGATACAAGTAATGTATCAGATTTACTGTTTATGGTTACTGGATGACCCGCTCTTCTGTACCTCTGAGCCACGACCACCCCCGTGGCCCGAATTGCAATTTGTCCAGGTATTAAACGGTTTATGACAAATTGTGATAAAACTGGAGAAGCTGCGTATTCTTTCAAATTGTCATTATTGCTACGACGGTATATAGTGAAAGACACAAACTGCAGCAGCCGTGTTTCTGTTTTTTTTCATCTCATGTTTTGGGATTTTCCTTCATAAAAATGTTGTCAAATTTTTTTCAACCAATACCGTTGTACATGTATTTTTTTAAATATATGTTTGTGTATTTTTTCATAGCCAGCCTGACAGAGCCTGCAGAGGTGGAGGGTTCGATTCCAGGCCACGGCCTTCCAGTGAGGGGGGTTTGTATGTTCTCCCAGTGCCTGCGTGGGAATTCTCCGGGTACTCCGATTTCCTCTCACATTCACAAAAACATGCACGGCAGGTTAATGGAACGCTCTAAATTGTGCCTCGGTGTGAATGTGAACGGGTGTGTCTATGTGTGCCCTGCGATTGGCTGGCAATCCATTCAGGGTGTACCTTGAAGACAGCTGGGATAGGCTCCAGCACGTTCTTGTGAGGATAAACATATTAGAAAATAGATGTATGTTTGCCCGATTGCAATATTTTCCAAATTTCATATTTTTGTACTTTTCTAATGTACATATTTCTATCTATATATCAATATTTTTAATCATTTTCTAATGTTATCATAGTATTGCACTACTTTCTAATTATGATGAATTTTGCATCATTTGAAGTCATCATAATTTTTTGCACCAATTTCAAATTATTTTTGGAATTTTCTTTTTCATGTTTGAGTATTTTTTTAAATCGAGTTTTGTATGTTTCCATTTCATCTTTGTGTTTATTTTGTCTAATATTTCCCTAATATGTTTGTGTTTTTCTTTCTTTAATTACCGTTTTATACTTTTGAACATGAGTGCTTTGTCTTTCATTGAATGAGGGTGCCTCATGTTTGGATTTGAGCCATTAGCGAATTGTTATCAATCGGATCACATGATCATTTTGCGTGGTATAATCTTGATATGAAGTTTTCATGTAGGTCATTCAGTTTTATAGGGGAAATGATAACATTCTGGAAGTCAACCAGTTTACTGGCATTTCCAATTAGTGTAATTTGTTTGTGTGCAAGAAGTGTATTCATGAGCCCAGAGCTGTAAAACTCCACTTTGTTGTTTGCAATTGGAAATTTGAACTGAATTAGAAGGTCAGAAGTACACAGAAGAACAAGACAAAGCATGTGTATATACTCCACACGTATATACAATATAGCAGGGGTGGCCACAGTATTCAAACTGTGTACTTAAGTAGAAGTACAAATAATTCTGCCCCAAAAAAAAGGGACTGGCAAAAGGAGAAGTACTGATTCAACTCCTTAAGCCTTAAAAATAAGTACAGGCTGAAATGTACAAAAGTAAAAATGAATTTTACCATCAATTATACACAGTAACGGTTTTGATAACCAATAAAAATATTTCTGCACGCAGAATTCCCCTCGATTTTCAATTGTGTTGCATTGTGAAGAAGGAAATGGGAAAATAAAATCATCGGGCAAGCTCTCAGAACATATTTGCTCACCTTGTGAACTGAGTAACAAAAATGCTACATGAGCTAGAGTGACAACAGAAAAAAAAACTTTGCCTTAATTTGAGACTATGTCAATGTAAATAAATATACGGCGTAAAAAAAAAAAAAAAGTACAGAAATCAATAATTTATAATTGACTTTCCATAACTGCAAAAAAGTTATAAAATCAAAACACACCTGTGGAGGAAGTCTCACATCCACAGCAGCTCCATGGGTGCACCTGACATTGTAAAACTGGGCTGCGCTGGCCTTCCTCCTTCCTTCTAAGTCTCGCAGTTATGTCTTGTTTTCTCACTGTGACCCAGAACCGCCTTCTCGGAGAGGGGCACGCCCCCCCATCTCCTGCCCGCCTGGCAGCCGCCTCTGGTCGAACCAGTCGGACCTGCTCTGCCGTGTGTGTGTGTGCATGAGGCACATGTCAGTCAGGCTCGACCTAACATTTTATACGTACAATACTCACCGTTTCATTTCCAAGAATATCCTCTTCTTTCCAGTCTCTGCGAACCACTGTGACACTCGAAGTTCAGCGCCCACTTCCCTCTGAGAAACGTCCTGTTTGAAACCTGGCAATGGTTACTCTGTGTTTTTTTGTATTTTGACTTTACGCCATAATATTCTTAACTTGAATGAATATTGACAATCTCATAATTTTCATTTCTTTGAATAAAAAATATGACTATAATCATAGTCAGTTGTACTACATGTTGAGTAGCTCCAGCAGGTACCTGACCTCCATCGGCTGTCAGGTGTGATGGATGTTAAGTTGGCCGCATATTTGCCCAGGCAGCGATGAAATCATGTGTGATACAAATCAAGGACACAGCAACAGTCGGCCGACACTTCATACCCGTCATACCTCCGTGTCGCCGTTGTGCGATTTACCGATGCTCTCCATCACTCCATGTGCTGGGAACACTGTGGATAAACATCTAAACCACACAGTTAGACAGTTCAAATCAATTCAAAGTGGGGGAAATGATGCTTCCTAACTCTGGATTTTAATCACATGGCTTGCTTTGCAAAAAACAAAATCTTTAAATCAGGGGGAATCAACCTTTTTTGAACAAAGATCTACTTTTTAAGGCAAGCAACATCCCATGTTCGACTATTACCGCAGGTGCACGCATACACACTCGCAGGTATGTACACCTGCGCCCAGGTACGTAAATGAGAATTGAAAAAAACAGTTATGTCGCAAGAGCTCTGATCGCAAGCTGCAACTGCAGACCGCTAACAACTTCCGGTGATGGAGATCACGCCACCTGCTTAGGGTGCAGTGTACACTAACACATAATAACACGCACATCAACACGTTAATCCCGCCCCACGCCCCATGACGACCGGGGCGTCGGGATAAAGGAAGCGGCTATGATTGGTCAAGAGTGTGAAGAAAAAAGCGAGCCCCCACGAAGCCAGCATGGGTTGTATTTTCCTTCACGGAGGTAGCCCTTTATTACCATCCCATCCAGACACAGCCAAAAATAAATACTTGCACCACAACCATGTCAAGAACTTAATATTTATGACCAAATATGTGCCACTTATTAAGATTAAGAAAACCTTTATTAGTCTCGCAATGGAGAAATTCCAGATTCACAGCAGCAAAGTTGTGAAAGGAAGAAGTAGAACAACAAAAAAATAGGAGCTGCTGGAAAGGCAGCCACTCTCGCGGCGCCATTTTGAAGTCAAAAATAACAAAAATAACACAAGACAACACATAGGACAGAGACAGTCGTGCAATCTTCACCACTTTTCTGCATACACTTTGTTGTCTGAAGCAGTTATAGATGAAAGAGGAGAGGATCAAAGTGTCCTTTCACCAGTGGATCAGAGACATCATGCAGAAAAATGTGCACACGTCTGCTACAAGCAAAGTTTTGAAAGCAAACACGAAGCTGTAGCGTCCATTGACGAAAAGAGGTAAATTAAAAGGTAAAATTATACTAATAATAATATAGCACTTCATGCTATACATAAGCATTAAGCTAACAATTTCCTTCGACAAACAGACATGATTAGCTTGAACATTTTGGTGTTCAAATATACAATGCTTGATTCTCTCGCTTTATGGTCAGTTTTGCTTCTTGCTTTTTTTTGGAGAACCGTGAAAGCGAGTCATATTATCCGAGTCTCCCGCTTTTTGACAGCATAGGATAAGGCAAAGATAATATATTTTATGCTTTAAAACGTGTTTTAATAAATGTAAATGTGTTTAAAGTGTGTCAGAAGGGTAAAACTATACAGCAGGTGCATGAGGAAAAAGTTATCTACAAGAGCGAGGATTTTCCTCTTCAGTGGCTGGGTCTGGAATTTATCAAGAACAATAAACGGGAGTTCACACTAGCCCTCAAAAAGATAAGATCACAGGTGAGTGGAGCAAAGCCCACATTTTGAGAACTGCTGATCCCCGATTTTGTTAAAGAATAAAACGGCAAAAGGGAAGTACTTGAATGTGCAGAGAAAATACAAAAAGCAGTAAAAATTTATTGCTTCTCGGCAATCACATAATTTTAACAATTCACGTATGTGTGACCGAGCGTCACTCATGAGACAGGTGAGTCATACGTTATCGGCCCGCAGACAATCGGGTTGATGATTAAACCAGTGGGGAGCTTTTTACCCACTTTTTTTTTTGTGGAATCGCTCTTCATCACAGGAATTGCGTTCATGCTGCACAGGTGTGTCCACTTTTCATCTTAAGTGTGTATTTTTCATGTCTGCCAGTGTACTTGTGTCCTGGGCTTTCAGCCTAGCTCCTCCTTGGCTTTGCCCTGCTTGCGAGGCATCTTCTTGCTACTGCTGTCCTCCACTTCCTTGCTCTTGTAGTAGTGAGGAGCCACTTCAAGAAGCCAGCCGCTCTCTATCTCCACCACCTGGAGGCAAAGTCAGCATCGATTATTGCCATCATTGTTGGCCACATTTCCTCCTATTGTGGTGAGTCAGCGTGACAAGCAAATATTTTGCCTACGTAGTCAGTAGGGGAAAAAAAATCTGTGCGTCTTTGTTCTAAAAAGACACGGGCATTTTTTTACTGTTTTAACAGGTAGGAGTGACTTGAAATTGATTGGATTCGGAGGTCAAAGCATCAACGTGTGAGCAAATCCGGTGTGATTCCAGCATGTAGATTTGTTTTGGCAAATGTTTTGTATTATTTTCTCCAAATATTTGTGTATTTTTCAACAAGTATTACTTTCAGAATTTTTCTCCTCTGAAAATGTTTCGGGTTTTTTTGTATTGTCTACATTGCTTTTATTCTAATATTGCAACACTACTATTTTACTATCTAATTTCAGCAAATATTTTATATGATTTTCTCATATATTTGAAAAAAAAAATGTTTTGTTGTGTTTAACACTGTTTTCCCTAACAGTGTTGTATTTTGTCTATTCATAAATAGTCATAGTTTTTGTAATATTGTTGGAATTTTTCTCTATTCTCCAATTTTTAAAAAATATTACAATCAATCATTTTTTAACTCATCTTATATTTTGATATTTTGTCACAAATGTATTCATCGCTAATCTTCAGATTATTTTTTTATTATTTTCACTGTACATTTTTCAAACGTAATAATTTTCCTTGTTGCTAAATTTGCATAAACCAATTCTTTTATTCATTATTTTGTTAATGGTTTTTTTCACATTTTCCCCAAATATGTGAAATATTATAAATCATATTATAAATATTTTTCAACAATAAATTGACTTTACTTCCATTATTGCTTCAGGAATCTTTCAAGGACAAGTCGTACTTCTAAAGCAACCTTGTCTAAGCGTCAAATGACGTGTGCCATCTGCCGGCTGCAACGGTAAGTGGATGTACCCGCATTGAACGATGGTACAGACCTGTCTCATGAACTCCTTGGTGGTCATGACCAACTCGTGGTAGATGAGCCATCGAGGCTGCTCTTCAAACAGTGAACTGCTGGGGTGGATGTAGACCGTCTGCTGATGCTTCACCGTCCTGTATCCTCCTTTGCTCAGCCGCGCAGTGTGGTAGAAGTAGCCTGCCGTCACCGCCTGGGGAAAAAAAGCCCATTCATTCCAAAGATAAGAGTTTCATATCAACGTGACTCAACATTTAAATACACAGGTACATTGAGATACGTGTGTCCCGACACATTTTTGAAGACACGAGCCATCGCTTGGTCAATTTTCTCATTTGTGAGCAAAACTTGGTAGTTACAACCATAGATGGTAGCAGTTAACCTTCCAACAAACTGAGTGTTTTAATAGGTTTATGTGTGTTTTTATCATTTTAAATGTGTTTACACAATGTGTGTGTGTGTGTTATAAAACATATTTTGAAAAATGCATTGCTCTCGACAGCATATGGCGCCCACCTTGCGAATGGGCATGGTTTCACCCTGCGAGCTGACCATCTCCACCTCTATGCGCTCCATGAGGCCCTCCAATTGGTCACGTACGTCCCGCGCTCGTCTCATGGAGCGGAACTGGATAAAGTTCTCGTAGCACCACTGTGTTGAGTAGCCGCTCTCCACCCACTAAGGCAGACAACCACATAAAAAAAATGAGTAGCAGAAAATGGATGGATGAATGATTGGAATGGAATGTGTCCAACATTCACATCTATTAAACATGTCCTATCTACGTTTGCAGAAAAAAAAGTGTATGAACCCTTTAGAAGGAGCAGAATTTCTGCTCAAGTGGGTCATGTAATGTGTGACGTGATCTCCATCCAAGTCACATCAATTGACAAACATGGTCTGTTTAACTCTCAGGCCCTGTTTGATTTTCTGTAAATGGTGAGAGTACATAATAGTTAAAACAAATCTGCAAACATGGACAATATATTTCTTTTTTTATTCCGAGTACCGTTTTTTTTCTGTACCACTAAATATTACAGTCATTTTACATCCAACAGAGGAAGCTTTCACCTCTAAAATAAAATAAAATCAAAAAATAAAAAGGAGATCATCTCCTTGTTGGCCGAGCGCAGCCACTTCTTGAAATGAATACTTGGTCATAAACTTGCTCCAATGATGTGGAGGCCGCTTTCCCAAACTAAGAATCTTCCCCCCAGCTAACCCTCTAATGGAAGCTCTGTGTCATCATCAAAATTGTCCATACCTGTGTGTAGACATTCAGCAGCACCAGGTGATCTCCGCCGGGCACCACAAAATTCATTCTGGCATTGTCAGCATGCACCGCCTTGTCCTTGGGCCGGTAGAAGATCGAGTTGTTAACTGACAGCATGGCAGCAATTGAAAGTACCTCCTCAGAACACTTGTACCTGGAAGGGCGGAGGCAAGCCGGCTACGATGTGAGTGAAGAGGACAGATTTAAAAAAAAAAAAAAAAAAAGTATGGGTGGGAGGAGACTCACTGCTCAGAGGCGAGGATCATCTTGCTCAGCATGGGGTCCACGGGCAGCTCGGCCATCCTGCGGCCCAGCTAAAGTCCACAAACAGGACAGTAAGCAACACGATAAGTAGCAAGATAGGGAACCCCAGCCCTAAAGCAGCCTTATATTATATGGAAGGGGTAAAACTCACCCACTCTCTCTCACACTCTCTCTATCGATATATAAAGGCTCTCTATATTATGGATTTTCACCTATTGCGGGTAAATCTGGACCCAGAGGTTCAATGTATTCCAACGTTTCACTATATGATGTGCTAATATTGTGAATATGCTATTTGGATTGCACTACGTGTCACTTTGAACGATAATGGAGGGCCTTAAATGGAAAACCAAAGGGTTCCATTGCACTGTATGTGTATCCACTTGTGGAGTACCGTGGTGAGCTCTCCTAGGTGGTTGAGTGCGCCGAGGGCGTAAAGCTGCTCCAGAGCCATCAGAAGCGTCTCGTGCGGCGGAGGGTCCATAAAGTCAAAGTGGAGGAGGTCATTGATACCTGGACATGGATAGACAGAGCGATAGATAAGAGTAGATCATCCTAAAGCAATGTCTGTCATACAAAAATGTCCCATGATCAGAATGGAGCACTCGCATTTCATAATCGAGACCATCTTTCTGAGGAATGCTGTGATTTAGGGCAGGATAGCGAAATAAGCATCCGTGCATGTTAACTGGTTACCTAAACTGCAACAGGATCTGGAACACATGATGGATGGACTGATTGCGAAAGCTGTATCAAAAATGTCACCTTTAAGAAGGTAATAAGACTGAATTCTCCTTCATATAACAATGCGTTTATTATTGTGCTTATCGTTTGCAGTGGTGCCCTGTACTGCATCACTTTGTGTGTGTTGTGGTCCCATCAGGATATGCACGACACTGTTCACACCCACCTAAGCTCTTGAGCAGCAACACCACATTTCCCAGGTTGGTCCTCTGAATCTCGGGCACGGTCATCTCTTCCATCTCGTGTTTGTAGGCCCACGCCGTGTAGAGCCGGAAGCATTTGCCGGCGGCCACTCTGCCGGCACGACCTGCTCTCTGGTTTGCCGACGCCTGGAAATCACGCACGCGCACGCACACACACACACAGTGTGACGTTAGCAGATAGAATAAAGAAATACTGTCATAAAACAAATTAAAATTCCTGAATAAACTAAAATGGCATTTATCTGTTCCAGATTCTATCCACAAACAAGTCACATTTTATGGTATTATAAAATATAAATGTTTAACAAAATGAAAGAAAATGTCAAGAAAATGACACCCACAACCCCTCCACCCCTTTTTTTATATTTGACTCGACTGGGCAGCATGTCGCAAGCATACTCAAATTTCATCTCTCAATAGCGAATGAAATTATTATTTTTATCTTTAAATCGACCGAGTGGTGCAACTCAAGGAAGTTGGAGCATGTGCGGTGTGCGCAGTCACCCGAGAGCAGGGCATGACAATGAGCGATTCCATGCCGGTACGGGCGATATAATTCTTCTGCTTGCAGAAGCCTGGATCGATGACATAGATGATGCCGTCAATTGTCAGTGAAGTTTCCGCAATGTTGGTCGCCACCACCACCTGAAAAAGAATGCGGGAATGAGAGTTCAACGCACATTTTTCAATTTTGACGTACAAGATCCTACCTTTCGTGCGCCAGGTGGCGTGGGGCTGAAGATCTTGGCCTGCATGTCAGAGGGGAGATTGGCATAGATGGGAAGAACGAGCAGCTCGGCGATCTTGGAGCCGAGTCGCCGACATCTGTCCTGGAGTTGCTCGCAACACGTCTCGATATCCTCCTGCATGAAGGGAGAACGGACAGTTTTCCTTTTAATTTACTTATAGGGTGCAAAAACAACTGGTATGAACAGATGGAAAGGCTAAAATTGATCAAAATCTGAATATCAAACCAATTCCAAATATGTGTGTTGTCTTACAATGATTTTCTCCATTACTCCAACATCATTTCTTTTTTGATTAATCAAAAAAAAAACTTAAGGACTGTCCAACTTTTGTTTTGCCAAGGCACCCAAGGATTGTCACAGAACATTGTAAATTGACTTGAATTAAATAATATATCCCTCATTTCATTATGTTATTTGTTTGTTTTTAAGTCCAGTTTTAGCAGCGTACCTGTCCGGTGAGGAAAACTAGAATATCTCCAGGAGGTTGTGTGACATGGATCTGCAGCACTGACACCACACACGCTTCCATGTAGTCGGCCTCCGGAGCCTAAATGGAAATTCAAATTAAAAAGGAAACAGATTATTTTCTTCCCCCCCAAGATTTAAAACCATGCCCAGTCAACACGCTATTCGCAAAATAACCCACGGATCAGGAGCAAGAGTTGCAGTGCAGCAGTCACTTGAAGATGGCAGTCCTGGCCCACACACGAGGAGAATAGAGTACCTTCATTGCTACAATGTTCTACATTTCAGGCAAGCAAAGGTGTATCTGAAGCCTACTTGTTAGTCAAATTTTGGCTCTAAACACAAAGCAAGAATAATTTTAAAAATTGCCAACCTCAGCTCAAAAAACTCAAAGTAGGGCACGCATAAATTAAGATACCACTGTAATGTTTAATTTCCCCCTTGCTGAGTGAACAGGTTTCTGTAACCCATTTAGACGTATACAATCACTTAAAACGTCCATTATGGTTTTTCTTTTTTTGCACGAAACAAACAGCAAACATGCGACATTCCTCTCAACTGTGGAATGTGTACTCACTTTAGTGTAGAAGATGTCCACAGGGAATCTCCTGCCAGGGATCCTGAAAACGGGCGCGTCGTCAAAGAAGGTGGAGAAGCGCTCCGTGTCCAGGGTGGCACTGGCCACCAGCACCTTCAGGTCGGGTCGGAACCTGGCGATGTCTTTGATCAGGCCAAATAAGATGTCCGTGTGAAGAGTTCGCTCGTGAGCCTCGTCGATAATGATCACACTGAGAGGAGGAAAACAGGAGGGCGAAAAAGTGACTGCTTTCAACTGCTTATTCAATTATTTCCAGTGGGACAAAAAAAACAACATGATATCATATTGATCACTTAGGCCGCCACAATACTGCCGATTTTTAATAATTTTCATGAATATTTTGGCGTATAAAATATTGTCTATAATTAATGCAACATCTACGCTAATTTCTTAAATAATTTATAATAAAAATTTCTAAAATAAAGAAAATAATTGTGTGTAAAATATGGAAAAATGTATTTTACTCTGAATAATAATTCAGAATCAGAATCAGAATCATCTTTATTGGCCAAGTATGTAGAACACACAAGGAATTTGTCTCCGGTATAACACGTTGCACTAGTATCATCGTAAACAACAAAATCATTGAACCATTTTAGAGTATACCAGTAGTTTTGTAATACCATTTTGTGGTGCAAGAAGAGTGACTATGTCAGTGACTGTTTAAGGAGTTAATGGCTAGAGGGAAGAAGCTGTTTAAGTGTCTACTGGATTTGGTACGCATAGATCTGTAGCGTCTGCCTGAGGGGAGTGGCTGAAAAAGGTGGTGGGCAGGGTGCGGGGGATCCAGGAGGATTTTCCGTGCCCTTGTCTTGATTCTTGCAGTGTGCAAGTCCTCAAGAGTGGGTAGGGCGATGCCAACGATTTTTTCTGCCGTCCTAACTGTCCGTTGAAGTCGGATTTTGTCCTTTTTTGTGGCGGCCCCAAACCAAACCGTGATGGAAGAACACAGGATTGATTCGATGACTGCCGTGTAGAACTGTCGTAGCACCTCCTGTGGCAAGCCATGCTTCCTCAGCAGCCTCAGGAAGTACATTCGCTGCCGGGCCCTTTTCAGGATGGAGATGGTGTTGACTTCCCACTTCATGTCCTGGGAGACTGTGATTCCCAGGAACTTGAAGGTCTCGACGGTTGACACAGGGCAGTTGGATAGTGTGAGGGGCAACTGAGGAGAAGAATGTTTCCTGAAGTCCACGATCATCTCTACAGTCTTGAGCGTGTTCAGCCCGAGGTTGTGTCGGCCGCACCAGAGCTCCAGCTGCTCCACTTGTTGGCGGTACGCAGACTCGTCGCCGTCTTTGATGAGACCGATGACCGTGGTGTCGTCTGCGAACTTTATGAGTTTGACAGCTGGATCTGTTGAGGTGCAATCGTTTGTGTAGAGAGAGAAGAGCAGTGGCGAGAGGACACATCCCTGTGGGGCTCCAGTGCTGGTGGTGCGTATTGATGATGTTGTTGCTCCCAGTCTCACCTGTTGTGTCCGTCCCGTCAGGAAGCTGAGGATCCACTGGCAGATCGCAGGAGACACACCGAGGTGGAGTAGTTTGGGGGTGAGGAGTTCCGGGATGATGGTGTTGAACGCAGAGCTGAAATCCACAAACAGAATCCTTGCGTAGGTCCCTGTGCTGTCGAGGTGCTTGAGGATGTAGTGCAGACCTATGTTGACTGCGTCTTCCACAGACCTGTTTGCCCGGTAGGCAAACTGGAGAGGGTCCAGCAGGGGTCCAGTGACGTTCTTTAGGTGGTTCAGCACAAGGCGTTCAAAGGACTTCATGACCACAGACGTCAGGGCGACAGGCCTATAGTCGTTCAGTTCCGATGTTGCCGATTTCTTGGGAACTGGGATGATGGTAGACTGTTTGAAGCAGGATGGGACCTCACACAGCTCCAGGGATCTGTTGAAGATCTGTGTGAAGACCGGAGCCAGCTGGTCAGCGCAGACTTTCAGGCAGGAGGGGGACACTTTGTCGGGCCCCGGAGCTTTCTTGATCTTTTGCTGCTTGAAGAGCCGTCTCACGTCCTGTTCGTGGATCTGTAGTGGAGAAAAAGAGGGTGGGGGGGTAGGTAGAGTGGTTTCTGGTAGAGGTGGGTGTGTGTGGGAAATGGGGGTGTCCTTTTCAAATCGGCAGAAAAACATGTTTAGTTCATCAGCAAGACCCTTATTGTTCACTGTTTGGGGGGATGGCATTCTATAGTTAGTGATTGCTTTCAGGCCATTCCATACAGATGCAGAGTCGTTAGCAGAGAACTGGTTTTTCAGCCTCTCTGCATAGCTTCTCTTTGCGATGTTAATTTCCTTCGTCAATTGGTTTCGGGCATGTTTGTACAGTGCCCGATCTCCACTTCTAAATGCGGCCTCTTTCTCTTTCCTGAGTTGCCTGAGTTTGGGAGTAAACCATGGCTTGTTATTGTTAAACGAGCGGAAGGACTTCGTTGGTACACACATGTCCTCACAGAAACTGATGTATGATGTTACAGTGTCTGTGTATTCATCCAGTGTGCCCGTTGAAGTTTCAAAGACGCCCCAATCAGTGCAGTCTAAGCATTCTTGTAGAGCTAGCTTTGCTTCATCTGTCCATTTTTTCACAGTCTTAACAACCGGTTTAACACATTTGAGTTTCTGTCTGTATGTAGGTATTAAGTGGATTAAATTGTGGTCAGAAAGACCCAATGCTGCACGGGCGACCGATCGGTATGCATTTTTGATTGTTGTATAGCAGTGGTCTAGAATGTTGCCTTCTCTGGTGAAACAGTCGATGTGCTGCTTATATCTGGGAAGTTCACGGTTAAGATGTGCTCTATTAAAATCGCCCAAAATGATCAGGGGTGACTCTGGGTATTTTAGCTCGAGTTTGTTTACTTGTTCGGCTAGCGTTTGTATCGCCGTGTTAGCGTTAGCTTGTGGCGCAATGTAAACACCGACTAGTAAAAAGGAGGTGAACTCACGTGGCGAGTAGAATGGCTTGCAGTTTAAAGACAGCGACTCCAGGTCCGGGCTGCAGTGTGCGTCGAGCTTCGTGACATCATTGCACCATTCTTTGTTGATATAGAAGCAAATCCCACCACCTTTCGATTTCCCTGATAGCTCCGTGTCGCGGTCGGCTCGGAGAAGGCGGAAGCCGGGTAGATGTAGCGCGGAATCCGGGTGGCGGTCACTGAGCCAGGTTTCAGTGAAGCAGAGCGCAGCAGAACGTGCAAAGGTTTTGTTGGTCTTTGTGAGGAGAAGAAGTTCATCCATCTTGTTTGGCAGAGATCGTAGATTAGCAAGATGGATCGATGGGAGCGGGGTTCGAAATCCGCGCTGCCGGAGCTTGACGAGCACGCCGCCTCGCTTCCCCCTCCTCCGGCGGCGTTTCCATGCTCCGTACAGCGCAGCCGCTCCGCTCGCGATTAGCTCCGAAAAACCTTGTGGATTTTCGTGTACTGGTGAAAAAAGACCGAGCGTAGACTCCCCAATGCGCAGCAACTTTTCCCTCGTGTAAGTAAGCCGCTCAGGGTCGCCAAAAACAAACGAAAATGACAAAAACAGGGACAATACTAGGGAGCGTGTGACCGAGGCTGCCATACCTGTCGGCGCCTGAATAACCATTTTCATTTTCAGTTTTTAATTCTATTATTTGTAACCAACGTAATGATCATTATTCACCAGTTATTTAAGAAAATAAAAATGAAACAGCTTGTTTTACTGATGTTATATTTCATTTGGAATAAACTAATTCATGGATTATTTCATGAGGCAAATCAGGTAAAACAGTCCACACATCGATTTTTAACAAACCACTTTTAGGGAAAGAAAAATTGTTATTACAGGACTCTTGATCATGTAAATGCTCAACGGAAAAGATTAAAGAACGGAGCGAGCCAATTATTGCCCAACCTCGCCTTGGAGGTTCCACGGTATAGAAGAGGAAGGTGAAATTCTGATGAATGACAAACGTTACCTATAACTGGCGAGGTCTGGCTCGGTGAGAAACTCTCGCAGCAGCATGCCATCTGTCATGTACTTGATCACTGTCCTCTCCGATGTGCAGTCCTCAAAGCGGATACTGTAGCCCACCTGGACCAGGAAAATGTCCCCCGCAAAAAAAAAAAAAAAAAAAAAAAAAAAAACCAAAAGTGAAGAAAAACAATAACATTGAAGTACAAGGTCCTAACCTTTATTTACCTCGTTACCGAGCTTGACATTCATTTCCTGCGACACCCGGGCAGCCACTGACATGGCAGCTACTCTGCGGGGCTGCGTGCATCCAATCTTCATCCCGCCTTTAGTGAAACCCTGATAGAGGACACACAAGGGTTACGGCGCGCTTTGTTTAGTTTATTCAGCTACTTATCAGAGACTGTGTCCAGAAATCTTAAACTCAAGAGGATAGATGTTCTGTGCCAAATTAGCTTTGTAGCAGCCCTAGCTGCAGGGAACAAAAAGCTAAGAGGAGAACAGTTCAGTTAAAAGAGAATAGGAGCCACAAACCTTTTACAAAACACATTTTTGCGACACATTTTAAACTCATCCACCGCCAGTGTTCCCAGTTAACATAAATCTTTGATATGTATAGCCGTCAATTGCGATAATTTTAATCAAGAAAAATATTTCTGCATTGTATGAAAACAATAAAACAAAAGAGTGTGCGATAATATCAACCGATTTTTTTCTAAGTGTACTTATTGTTGTATTTGTTTGTTGGATAAGTGCCTTTAAGGGGTGTGGCCTAGTGATTGATGTCAGGAAGTTCATCTGCGTCTGAGTGTCTAGGTGCGAGTTGCAGCCTACAGCAACTACTTGTCTTTGTGTGTTTGACTGTTTGTCCTGTTCAAAAAAGAGCTGAAAGGGCTTGCACAAAACAAACATTTTGTCTTGAAACAAAAAGGAAAAAAAGGAAGAAAAAAAAATACAAAATTGATCAGACAATGGCTCATCACTGGAAAAAAAAAAGACTGTAAGTCAGGGTGCCACTATAAACATGTACTGTATATCTAATGTGACACTCACATCCTCCAGGAGGTACTGCGGGATCTGGGTGGTCTTTCCCGAGCCCGTCTCGCCCTCGATGACTAGGACTTGGTGCTCGTGGATGGCGGCCAGCAGATCTTCTCGGTAGGGGAAGATGGGGAGGCTGCGGCGGACCTCCTGCATGGACTGCTTCTTCAGCTCTGACTGGGACAAGGCCGGAGTCTCTTCCTGGGGGAATTTTTTTACAAGTGATTTAAAAACAAACAAAAATAATAATAATACAAAAAAGAGAAACAGTTTCCACTCCTTGAACCCTGCAAGACTTGCGCTGAAATAAAAACTTTTTGCCTATTTGCCTTTCTGTGTATCTCTTTCAACCTGCTAATGACACGAAGCTCATAGGTCACTTATTTTTTTTTAATCTTCTCACCTTCTCAGTCAGAGTCCCTTTCATGGTGATGGCGGTGCTGACAAATTCGATCATCTCGTCCTCCTCCAGGATGAGCTGGTACTGCTCCTGTTGGCGCTTCATGCCCTGCTCGCGCTCCTTCTTTGCGCCGAAGCTGAGCGAGGCCGTCTTGAGCCGCTCCTCCTCCCAGCGGCCCTGCTCACCGCCGAGTTCCATGGGCACCTCCTCCACCAGCTCCAAATCTTTCTGGGGCACCTCCTAAATGGACGGGACCAAGGCTGATGAGATATGTCAAAAGGGGTTGCAAAATTCCAAGAACTTTCAAAGTTGCAAACTCCCATGACATTCCCCTCAATTTCCAGTTAAATCCCATCATTCACAAAAGTTTCAAATTTGGTTAAGTGAAAATTTCAACTTTCATTGGAAATTAACTGAAAATATTCCATTAGCGGGCAGCCCGGTAGTCCAGTGGTTAGCACGTTGGCTTCACAGTGCAGAGGTACCGGGTTCGATTCCAGCTCCGGCCTCCCTGTGTGGAGTTTGCACGTTCTCCCCGGGCCTGCGTGGGTTTTCTCCGGGTGCTCCGGTTTCCTCCCACATTCCAAAAACATGCGTGGCAGGCTGATTGAACACTCTAAATTGTCCCTAGGTGTGAGTGTGAGTGCGAATTCTTGTTCGTTTCTGTGTGCCCTGCGATTGGCTGGCAACCGATTCTGGGTGTCCCCCGCCTACTGCCCGAAGACAGCTGGGATAGGCTCCAGCACCCCCCGCGACCATAGTGAGGATCAAGCGGCTCGGAAGATTAAATGAATGAATGAATATTCCATTAACTTCAAACCTAAATGGCCGAAATGCCATTCAATTTCGTGACTGAGTCTTTTTTTTTACCACTTTATGAGGAAACCGAGCACTGGCCCAAAACGGCTACCGGTACTTCAAAACAAAATGGCTGGCTACCTGTTCACTTTCGAACATGGCCCCACGAAACTTCTTCCTGCGTCATGTTATGAGAGACATGCCCACCCAATCTCATGTTGATCTGAAAAACTGGTGTTAGAGTCTCCTTTGTTTTTTCCCCCAATTTTCCAAAATACGAACTCTAGAATTCCCCGAAATGGCAACTTCAAAACAAAATGTCTGACACACACTTCAATTTTATTCGTGTCGTTGTGACTTTTTCGTGCGTCCTGTTGTGATCGACATGTGTGCACAATTTCACGTCAATCAGTGAAAGCGGTTTTGAGAAGTTTTTCTTCATTTTATTTATCTTGTATCAATTCGGCGCCGAAAGGAAACTCGGCGGTTTAACTGGGAAACTTGAGTGTGGAGCTTACCTTTCTCCTGATCTCCTCCGGCATGTAGTATCTGTTCTTCCTTTCGTCCAGCTCCTTGGCTCCAGCCTTTTTGTAGTCCTTGGCAAGGTCTCGCAGCGTGCGCTTGTACTCCAGCTCCTTCTTCTCACGGTCCGTCATGTCGTCGGAGGCGAACAGGTACTCCTCGTCGATGATTTCCGCCTCCAGGTCCTCCAGCTTTTCCTCCTCGCGCTTTTTCAGGTAGTCGCGACGGGACTGCTTCCTCAGTTCGGGCAACTGGCATAGGAGGGGAAACAGGAATGGCGAAGAGATTTTTGCACAAGTAGACTTTAATAAAGGGGGCATTTGAAACTATTTGCACTAAAAGCACATTGAGTTGCCTTGTGTATGAAATGTGCTTTGTAAATAAAACTGCCTTGCCGCTTGTTATTCATCATTTGCAAATTCCCATATCACAGGTTTTGAATGAATTGTTTTTTTTGCCGTGTGGCCGAGTCGGACCGAATGTTATGTCACGTGGTCGACAAAAATCAACCTTCTGAGGACCCTGGGAACAGTGTTTGATTCTCAACTCAAGTTTACATGAACACTGAGTCTAAACCGAAGCGCGAACAACCGAGATGAGCTAATGAGGAAGGATTTCAGGTCAATTGTTGAAAGTCTGTTGACTCAGTGGATTATCTATCTAGGACAGCAAAGACATTTGTGTTCCTTGCGAGAAGTGTGAAATCAAACAGCCAAGTAAATCTTGTTTTTCTCTACCTATTTCGACCGAAAAATTAAAACACCAGGGAACAGTTTGGAACTGCGGAAAAAAATGCACCATATGATATTTTTCACCCACCATGTTTCTCTGATCATCTTCTGCCAACTTCAGTCTCTTCTGAGCTTCCTCGTAAGCCTGAGAAAAAAAAGTAGATTGTATTTATGTTTCTGAACTCTATTGTGGGTAATCTCATCCTGCCTTTTTCTTATCACCTTTTTGTCCGTCCTCTCAGCGATGTTTCTCGTCTTATCTTTGTCTCTCAATTTAACACGCTCTGCAAAAGCATCACGCTCCTCGATGTCATGGAGTCGCTCCCGCTCCTCCTTTTCCCACTCCTCTTCTTCCTCATCCTCTTTCTTGGTGGTTGAGTTGTCATCCTGGCTTGATTTAGCCCTGATGAAGAAGCCCTCAATGTTGACAATGGCTCACACCCGAGTGCAAGTAAAATAAATTTGGGAAGAGTGAAATTCCTATGGCGGCCCGGTAGTCCAGTGGTTAGCACGTCGGCTTCACAGTGCAGAGGTACCGGGTTCGATTCCAGCTCCGGCCTCCCTGTGTGGAGTTTGCATGTTCTCCCCGGGCCTGCGTGGGTTTTCTCCGGGTGCTCCGGTTTCCTCCCACATTCCAAAAACATGCGTGGCAGGCTGATTGAACACTCTAAATTGTCCCTAGGTGTGAGTGTGAGTGCGAATGGTTGTTTGTTTCTGTGTGCCCTGCGATTGGCTGGCAACCGATTCAGGGTGTCCCCCGCCTACTGCCCGAAGACAGCTGGGATAGGCTCCAGCACCCCCCGCGACCCTAGTGAGGATCAAGCGGTACGGAAGATGAATGAATGAATGAATGAAATTCCTATTACGGCCAATGTATTTCTATGTATAGACCGGAGGTTTAAGTTAGCAAACGAAGTGAGCTGAGGACCTTCCAGATTTTCACTATTCACAAATAACCAGAGTTCACGGTACTGCATAAAATAACACAGTAATGACTACTGTTTAAAAATAGAAAATGAAAAAGAGCATTTTTACAACCGAGCAGCCGAGAATGCATCACAAGTTGGTATAAACGCACTTTGTGGATTGCCGAACAGGCACTTCTTCTTCACTAGATGACTCGCTCTCCTTCTTCCGCCGGATGTTCTTCTTTCTGCTCCCAACTCTGTCTTTCTCTTTGCTCTTCTTCTTATTTCCGCGTTGCTTCTCCACAACAGTGTCCTCGGCACTGTCGCTATCCTCCACCAAAGTGTACGTGCGATTCTTCCTGTCCATCTCAATGGCCTGCCGCTCCAACACCCGGGAGGCTTTTTCCACGACCTGCTTACGAGGAATCTTGAACACAGCAGTTGAGAAGAACAAGAATAAAAGCCACAGTTGTACCCTACCGAATGAAATAGTAATCTCACTCAATCGAACCATATTTTTCCATATCATACTCCATGTATCAAGATGCGTATCAATTTGTCTGATTGACATGTACAACACAAAAGGGTAGTATTTGAAGTATAGGGCACATTTCAGGTTTTTAAGATGAGTCTGCACACCTTGTCAAAAAGCTCATGAGCAAAGGCAGTGACGCTCTGGTCGATGTCGATGGTGCCCGTTTGCTGGAGCCGACTCACAAAGTCCTGGGAGCTGGTCGCCCGGCGGGCAGTGCCAATCATGAACTGAGCAACGTATCGGTCGCTCAGGCCTAAGATGTCATGCAGCCGGTCGTTGACCCACTGCTCAAGGTCCCCCATGGTGTCTGCTTAGCAAAAAACACAGGCAGCTGCATTATCTTCAAAGTGAAGAAATGATTGTGAAGAAAATAAGGGACAGCAGGAAAATAAGTTGTATTTGGACACATTTAACTTTACGGACAATAGAAAGGCAGAATGCAGACAGTGCAAGAAAAAAATGTAACACTAATGAAGGTCTTAGTGTCTCTAATGCAAATGTTGCTGCTTATTGGTGGATGGAGCCTGTGCATTGCACCAAAGTCAGACAATCCTGAGAGAATCTTCTCCAAAACAGGGTAAATATTTGACAGGTATCTGGGGCCATTGATGAATTTTTTGACAGCCACTAAGCCACACCTTTATAATTTACTCCCTTGGTTCCCTAGTATACATCCGTAGAATATCGACACTTGATCAGAGGCAGAATAAACGAAACAAAATTTCACCTACCGCTTTGAAAACGTCAAGTCACCGTTGTTTATACTCCAAAACTCAGAGGCTAACAGCTACCTTACTGTTAGACGCCAGCTAACTAAGTCCATAAGCGAAAACTACTACGAACACTGATAGAATGAGTATGTTTGAAAGGTTCTCGAGTGAACGAACATACACTTTACGCAAAGAGCAATCGTGAACTGAGAAATTGACCACATAAACAACCAATTTTTAATTAAACTAGCTTCCCTCGCATGTCTCATGTAGGAAGTTCTACATCGCTCAAGAAAAAATGCAGGACAACGAAGGAGACTACGAGTTACTGCCCCCTCATGGCCATCGGCGAAACAACCACAAATGCCTCATCGTACCTTTTCGATCAAACTTTGGTGGGATTCGAATTACTAAAAAATATATTTTTACAGTGTAATATTAAAACTATGTATGTTGTACACAATTTCAATTCTAAATGTCAATGTCCAACACGAAAAAGAAGTCGGAACCTAGATGCTCAGCGCTGCTCCCACCCACCACCACACTCGCGACCAAATATTGAAAAGGAACCACACAACTGAACGGAGATCACTTCCAAGATGACAACTCCGATTGCAGCTATCCTGCTTCTCTTGCTGCCGGTCCTGCTGCTCCCCCGGGGCCGCGTCGACGGCTATCGGCCGGTCATCATCGTGCATGGTCTATTTGATGGACCCAAACAATTCCAAAAGATGGTTCTCTTCATTAAAAAGGTCAGATTATTAGATTAAATGCGCGCACGCGCGTGTGTGGGCGCGTGCGTGTGTGTTCAAATTGGAAATTTCTTCAATAATTGTTGTCATTAGAGCACATACCCAATTATATTTAAGTGAAAATAAATTTAATAATAGATTTAGATGTTCTAATAATAACAACAACAGCAACTTTTTTATTGATTAGTTTATTATTTACCGTCATTATTTTTCTTTGTGGATTACCGGGTCAAATCAACACACAATAGCGGAATGGAATGTGAATTTCTGCTCATTACAGACACATCCTGGCACAGAGGTGATGGTGGTGGATTTGGACAAGCACATGTCCAGTCTCAAACCGCTATGGAAGCAGGTGCAAGATTTCCACCTGGCCATTGAGCCCATCATGAGGAAGTCACTTGATGGGGTACACATGCTGTGTTTTTCACAAGGTAATGTACACGCACGCACACACACACACACACACACACACACACACACACACACACGCACAAGCACACTTTCAAAAAAGTCAGAAGATGAGGAAAAACAAAGGTTAGCCAAACCACATACACACCCTTTCATCACTTTGTGTGCGAGTGTGTTTCCGTGTGTGAACGTGCGTCTGGATGTGAGTTCACAAGAAAAAAATACAACTTTGTTTGGTAGTAGATTTATTTCATTATTTATTATCTCATTCATTTTATCGCTTTTTTCATATTCTGTATTTATATGCATTTGGATTATTTTTTTTCCGAGTCAACAATGATTACATTGCCTCATAGAGCAGCCTAATGTAGTGAAGGTACATTAATATTTTTGGTCAAAGGCATTACAATTAAGAAATACTGCAATTGCTCTCAAATGACATGTAACAAGTAACATGAACAGTCTTTTATATTATTGACAGTGATGAAATATTGGTTTTGTGCATGTTCCTAAGGTGGTCTAATATGTCGAGCCCTCCTCTCCACCACGCCCAACCACAACATCCACACCTTCATTGCGTTGTCATCACCCCTGGCCGGCCAGTACGGAGGTCAGACAGCAAAGCACAGCTCACAGCATGTGCCCATCATGCGAAACTCATCTCAGTGCTGTTGTCTCGCACAGACACGGACTACCTGCAGCGGGTGTTTCCCTACTTCATGAAGACCACAATCTTCTTGGTTTGCTACAACAGAGCGGGACAAAAAGTGTCCATTTGCCAGTACTGGAATGGTGAGCAAATTACAGAACTCCCCGATCTGAGTTCAACAACTTCAATGTGGATTAGTCTTTTATAATTAGATGAATGGATGGATAGTGTATTTGTATTTCCTTAGAATTGCTTAGGTGGTCTCACAAGAGGCCTGGGTTAAGCAACGTTATAGCAGACTGTCTAGAGCACAAATAATACAACTGCCATACAATAAGCACACATTGCAGGTCAGACAACTAGGAATGAATATGTAACTGCACAAATTAGCCAAGATGTGTTGATGTATGATGTCAAAAGTTAAAAATGAGTGGTAGTGCCCTTTTTCATCCTGTCAGCTGGGATAGACTCCAGCTCAGCCGTCACCATCACAAGGGCAAGCACTACAGTAAATGGATGGATGAAAAGGTTGTTTTACGGTGTCCTACAGGGATCATTAAAAGAAACCCTGACATTGGGATAACAATCATCAATTTGAATAATAATTTTGTCTATATTCCACAGACCCACACCACAGATCCAGTTACCTGAAGAAGAACACGTTTCTTCCACTGCTCAATGGTGACATACCTCACAACAAACTGAAATGTAATTGGGTTCGCACATGATTCACAAATCCTGATGTATCATAATGCATACAGAACACACCATGGCTTGGCTGAGAATCATTCACTCATTCCCTACTCCCTTATTACTAGATTTCTACATAGTGGTAGCTCACTCAAAAATAAACATACACAAGTGTACCTAAACGACTGTATTCAGTAGTTATTCAACACAAACAAACCGCTTCACATATCGATTAGCTAACATCAAGCCAAACCGTGAATATGTGGGCGTTCACTCGGATAGTTGACTAAAAGGTTTGCCAAAAAGTGATTCAAGGGTAGGGAATGAGTTTTTGTGCTCAGGACAAAGCCCTGTCTAATCTAAATTTGGTGAATTGGCACCATCTTGTGGCATTTTGGTGCCAAGGATTGAATTGAAAGGAGGAGCTTCTATTGGTCCAAGCCCTTTTTAAGGGGGTTTTTCATTTAGTTTTTTTTCCCTATTTACACTTTGGATCAATTCAAATACTAAACCAATAAATCACAACCCAACAGCACTATATAATAGCCAACTAACTACTTTGTATATAGTGCAGAACATGGTGGATACGGAGCAATTTCCAACACTGCCTGTATGTTTATTTTATGATAATGATAAATAATATTAATATATCTTTATTTCAGCCTGGAGGGAGAACTTCCTACGTATCAAGAAGCTGGTGTTGATTGGCGGACCGGACGACGGCGTCATCACTCCCTGGCAGTCAAGGTTTGACACTTGTCTCTTCCATTTGGATTATTCAAAGATAGGTGGACTGAAAACATTTATGTTTGACATCCCAAAAATATGATAACACATTCATATTTCAGGGTAATTTTAAAAAAGCACATGTTCTTTATAGGGGGGGGGGGTTGTTGTTGCAATTTTTAAGTTGTTAGCAAATGAGGGATACACATTTTTTCTTATTTTTCGAGAAGCCTGAACGCAAGGGCTTCACATTTCAACTATATATTTTTAAAGCAAACACTGACTCTGAAATGAAGCTTCTCTTATTTAAAAACACACTATCAATACATGGTACCAATGATTTCTCAAAGTGAAATCACTTGGTGACAATAAAGAGGATGTTAGACACCAGGTGTACCGGTAATTTCTTAAAATAAAGCAGTGCTTAGTTGGGGCATTCGGGTGTTTACATGTTGATGCCCATTTCCTTTTTTTTTTTGGCAGCCACTTTGGATTTTATGACAGTGAAGAGCATGTTGTGGAAATGAGGAACCAAGAGGTACCCGGTGCTTTGACTCTGAAGTTTCATTTCACTGTTCCTATTCCCTGTTCCCATCCACGACATCTGCCTTTACAGAGATAACAATGCTTCATGTTCATTCATATATATTAATGCAGAACGATTTTGAAAAATAACTGAGCAATTTACCCCTCAATATTGCAATTGTGATTTAATATCCAATATTTTTTTCCCATCAACCTCTTCTTGTGTATTTTCAAACAAACACAAACAACAAACTGATATGTATTACAGTAAATGACATCAGATGTATGATTTATTATTACATAACAACTCAAAACACTCACCTCATAACATAATTTACCACTGAAATGAATGGAAGTGCCATTTAATCGTTCTCTCTCCCCAAATACTGCAGAATACACAAACACAAGAATGTTTAGAATTGAAATACTGCAGTAATGTATTTTAGAAAATCATACAGTGATAAAAAATTACATAGAATGTCAAGAATTAACCAGTTAAGCATAATAATTTCAAGCATTAATTCAATGGACATTGCGTATCAGGAGTGTGCGATTTGGCCAGCAGGTGGAAGTACAATACATTGAGACAATAAAATGTACATTTGATGATGAAACACAGAAGTAGACCATGCATGTAAGCTGTAGTAAAATCAGTCATTTTTCTCAGAGGATAAATAATACATATATGTGGCTTTGCTGTTTGCTCTGTCTGCATGCGGAAAGTTTTACAGGAATGACACCTTCGGGCTGAAGACGCTGAGCGCTCGCGGTGACCTGTCATTGTGCCTCCGTGCCGGCGTCAAGCACATACACTGGCACTCCAATTTTACCGTGTTCACAGACTGCATTGAGAAATGGCTCACTTGATCGGAGAGAGGGAGACAATGGAGACCTGTTTGAGGATTTATTAGATAGCCTTTATGTCCATGTATTATGCTCTTCGTCCTTTCTAGTAGGCCAATTCAGCACATAGGAAAGATATGGTTCACAAATTCAAATGGCTTTCCATAAGGGATAAGTATCCGCCATTCCAAGTGAATGCAGATGACGATACTGCGGTAAAAAAGGGAGGAAACAAAAACATCATTGATGTTCCAGCATTCTTTCCATTTTTCTGAAAAAAATCATAACTCCTTATACATATAAATCCAAGAGTGATTTCTTCCAAAGGAATGTATACAGTATTTAAAAAAAAGAAATTTAGAATGTAACATATTTTGCGATGTGTGCTTTTTTTTAGGAACAAATGAACCATGTTAACATGCGATCACAATGAAAACACTGAAGTTTTGTCACTGCTAGATTTGTAATTGCATGGTAAAAATAAAAACTGTTTTTTTAGCTTTGATTTTAATTTATTTTGAAGGGAAAACCTGTCATTTTGCTGGCACGATGGCTCTCTCAGGTAGGCCTGGTGACGTAATCACAAGGTGACACCCACCACCTCTCCTCCACAGAGAGACAAGCTAAGTTGAGCCGTTTCACTTCACTCAAGGCAGCGGTGGAGATTTTATTTTTCTCTCCGCTGGGAGGTAACTACTTTTATGGCTGTTCTTTAATAAGTCACACGGGGTGAAGACTTCCTCGTTTGGTGGACCTTTTCCGTCCAGGCGGAGAGAAGGTGAGCTATTAAGGTAAAGTTTGTTTTGTAGAACAGGAACACTTGCAGCCTTGTAAAGGTAACGACGTGGCTCTAGTTACTCGCGCGCACGGTGCTTTCAGGTACCCTCGGAAGAAGCATATAGCTCACAGTCTGACTTGACAGCTGTTTTCTGTCAAAGTTTGTGTGAGCGCGTGAGTCGTTTTAAATTTGCTCAGATATCTGCACTGTAAGTCAAAAGAAAGTAGGTTCATAGCGGTAGAAGTGACGGTGAGAGTGTTACGGTGTCCAAGATTCCGTAGCGCTCAAGGGAAAACTTGATTATTTGTGTGCTCAAGTCAACGTGTCGCTTCATGGGAGTGCTTGTGTGAACATTGACTGAGACGTTTTAACTCGTGACTCTGAAGGAAGAATTTGTTGTTTCGTCAGTCTTTACCAATGTATAGATGAAACTACAAACAATAATGAACGGCAATCAATGGAAAACCTCAGTGGTGATGTCATTTTCGTTTTTATTTTGAAATGCCAGTAGTCACTTCCGCACTTTGACGTGTCTAGCTCTTGTAAACCTGCTACATTTTCAAACAATTGGAGAACAGTACCTCGTTGCTCGTTACGGTTATCTAGTTCGCTCGAGTCTTTGATTATTATTGTCTATTTTACTTTGTAATAAATATCAATGCTGTATAACAAAATACCTACTTGTTTGTGTATATTTCATGGATACACCTAACTATTATTTCCACTCGTTCACTGCCATTGATGAGTATCCACCCATTTTAAAATTTGCTTATGCTCACGCGGGTTGCGGGCATGCTGGTGCCTATCCCAGCTGTCTTTGGGCAGTAGGCGAGAGACACAGTGAATGGTTGCCAGCCAATCCCAGGGCATACATAGACGAACAACCATTTGCACTCACAATCACACCTAGGGACGATTTTGAGTGTTCCATTAACCTGCCATGCATTTTTTTGGAATGTGGGAGGAAACCAGAGTACCCGCAGAAAACTCAAAAAGGCACGGGGAGAACATGCAAACTCCACAGGAAGGCTAATGTTGAATGGATGAAATTTAAAGTAAAACTAGGTCTCTAAATGCTTGATCAATTTTCCAAATATTTTAAAGTTAAAAAATAGATTATCCCTAGATTAGAGTACATATCGATTAGATTAGTTGTCAAATAATCAATTTGTTGTTGCACCTGTAATATATTTCACTTAACCCTCCTGAGTCACTGATTGAATTTAACTGATTCATGTTAATTTCTACTGCAGTGAGTGAACAGATTCAATTGAACCCTCTGCATGCTGACTAGAGTCAGTGAATTCAAATTTTTTTAATTACTTGAACCCACAGCGCTTCCGAAAAGTCTGCTAACTCAATTACTCATGTGAATCATCTCAGTCGGTTAAGTTGGATCAATGACCCAAATTATCAGTCTGCGCCTTTGCGTTGTTTCTTGACTCGGTGATTGAGCCGATTCCAACTGAATCAGTGAATCCCTTGACTCGAGTGATTCATTTAAAATATCTGTGTTTACAAGCAGTTTGCACACTTCTGTCTGTGAGTGAACTGATTGAAATGTCTCACTATGTGCACCAAATGAGTCTGCAGCAAATCCGATCGCTATTTGATTTGAGTCCGTGAATGAACTGATTCAGCTGTATCAAGCAAGTCTCCAGTGTTTCCGGTGAGTCCGCAAACTCAAGTCAGTATTTATATTTTGTGCATTTAGAGCGGCTGCCAGGATGTCGTCCCGAGGCCCAAATGACTTGTGTTTAGTTTGCGGAGGAGTTCTTCAGGGTAACCAAAGGCGTTGGCTGTTTGGGGTCCAGCACAGGAAGTCTAGTCAGCCTCAAACCCCCACAAGGTCACTGAGAGAAACAACCTTGTCACAGTCTTCTCCAAATAGTCCTTGGGGTGAGTTTTTTTTTATTCCCTTCTTTTAGGTCACTTGAAACACTTATTTAAAGCAGCAATGTTGCCTTCTAACCCTACTTTTAAGACCTAACCTTTCTTTGTAACCTTAACCCTGACTTGAAACCCTCATTTGAAACCCTACTCTTGTCTGGAAATCTTAATTGGTAAGCTTTCTGTTTCAAAACCTGACCCCATCTTGCAACCATAATTGTTAACTCTAAATCGAGACCAGAAACCTGTCCTAAAACCTGAGATTTGGATTGAACATTAATATTGGCTTCAAAACATCACCTTTGCATCGAACTTCATTTAAAACCCCAACCAAGGCTTTGCTACCTTAATTTGAGCCAATTATATTTGGCTCCAAATCCTAATTTCCTTGATGAAGGTTTGAAACTCTAACCCAGTCTTGACGTAAAGACCGTATTTTTGAACCCTAATTTTGTCTTGAAACACAAATTTGAAAACCTAAACAAGGCTTCAAAACCTGATTTTAAACACCAATCTTGTCTTAAAAATATTTTGATCAGTGACCCAGGTCTGAGCGGTTAAACCCCAATTTAATTGCCTTCAAATCTTAATCTGAAACCCCAATCGTAATTTGATGCCTCAATCCTGAGTGGAAACCCTAATTTCAGTTTGGTCAACATATGTGTGTCCTCCGCAGGAAGCATGATCTCCCTGGGCTCGTCGTCTTCCTTGTCCAAGTCCCTGCTATCGCTCAACTCTCCGTCCAAGTCGTTGGACCTTCTGTCAGTTCTCACGCACATCCTCGGTAAGCCGCTGTGCCGTGGCACCGGACGTGGGGAGTTCGTGTGCGGCAAGTGCACCGGCGTCCTGGAGCGTGTCTTTCGGTTCGACACAGTCATCGCCAGGGTGAGGGCTCTATCTTCGGAGAGGCTCAACAAGCTGACTCAGGAGAGAGACAATGTCCGGCGTTGGGTGCGAAGCAACTACGTCCACAGACACCCTCGGGAGCAGGATGAGGAAGCGGGCGGCGATGAGGACAAGGACGACTATCGGGACTTGCTGAAGGAAAACATGGCTCTGGCTGAGTACGAGTGCTGGTCAGACAAGTGGGACACGTGTCCTTACTTTATACGCACAGGTAACATGCTTTAAACACTTTACAACATGGGTGTCCAAACCACGGCCTGGGGCCATTTGAGGGCCCGCCATCCATTTTTCAGTAGCCCGCGATATGACAAAAAATGAGGACTTGGTTACTCCTGGCCTAAGATGTCTTTCTTCATTTGTGCGCCGTGCAGGTAAAAGGTGCCGAAAGGGTCAAAACTGCGAAGGCTGCGACGCTTTGCGCGTGTCCGACTCGGATTACGAGTCGGTGTGCGGAGTTCCTCGTCGAATGCCGTACCAGGCTCTCTCTCCTCTGCCTCTCTCTCGGGACAAATCCCAGAGCATGCCGCTCCACTGGCAGAGAATCTCGTCCACCTGTTCCAGTCCCTCCTCGCTGGCAGGATCCACCTTCTCCCTTAGGACCCAATCCGTCCAGTCCCTAGACTCCCTGGACGACTGCGAACCATCGGACTCACCCGGGGACCGCGCGATCACTTCCTCACTCCTCATTGTGCTCCGTCATCTGGGAACGAGTCCGGTCCGCTCGCCAGCCGGGAGCAGGATTCCTGTTCTGGTTGGGAGGAGCAAGAGGAGAAGTTCAAGTGAGACGACGTCCCCTGTGGTGAACAAGAGCCTGAGCTTTGGGGAGAATGGCGATCACCGCCATGGAGAAGAGGAGGAGGATGATGATATTCTGATGGAGATGAAGGATGAGTTTGTGCCGCTCCATAAGCAGGTGGGTCAGGAATTGGAATTCACAGAGTAGCTTCGTGGCCGTCATGTTGCTCCACAGTTTTTTAAACTGGCGCTGAACTATTGTCAGGGAAAGAAATGTTCTTGCTTGTTTAGTCGGCCATTTTCTAATGATGCTCCAATATCGTTTGGCGAGCCACAGGCAATGAAATTATATGGCTACACAAAAAAAAAACTACAAAACCCAATCTGTCTAATGGTGATAGATTAGGATAATTTGAAACCATAATTTTGTCTTCAAACCCGTACTTGGATGTGTGTAATGCGCCATTAGAAGTTAAAATGTGTTTCTGCGATGAGCGCAGAAGCCCAAACATCTTCCTAAACAGTATATATTGACACAGTTTGTCACATCCGGCAACAGCTGAGCTATTGTGTGCTTGTTTGGACAACTTCTCAATTGCCCATCTGTTTAAATACCGAATTGTTTGTCCAAGCAGAGCGCTTCTCGCAGGCTCCACCAAGTGATCAGGCATCTGCGTGGGCAGCTAGACCAGGCGGAGACCCGAGTCAGGACCCTTGAGGCCCAACTGGAACCCAAAACATCCCAGGATGACGGTACCCAGGATTGGATGCATGTAAGCGCTCATAATAAAGGCTTTTCATTTCATGAAGACAAACTTCAAATCATATCCCCGTCTTGAAACCCTAATACACGTAAATACTTCACCCAGTGATTAATCTCAGGCTTGAAAGCAGCTGCCTGACACTCAAATGTTGATTTAGAACTCACATTTGAAGCCCTAACCCCAACTCAAAACCTTTACGCTGTCTTGAAACCCTAATTAAAAAACGTTAATCCCAATTTGAAACATTCACCTGGGATTGAGACCCTAATTCAAAACCACGACCCCAGCTGTGACACCCCATCCAAGGCTTGAAACCCTACGTTGGAACCCTAATCTATTTTTAAGACACTAATTTGAAACCATAGCCCAGACTTGAAATACCATCCTTGGTTTGGAAACCCTAACCTTTACTTGAAACCCTAATTAGAAATACTAAAACCCGAATGGTTGCTTCGAGTTCCAATCCAAATTTAAAACCTTAACCATTATTTAAAACCCATCACACATCCTAATTTGAAAATCTAAATTTATCTTGAAATGCTAATTTGAACACAGAACTTCGGTTTGAAGGCCAAACCTTTGTTTCAAACCAATTCAAAGTTTCAGTGTGTAGTCCACTTCATGAAGTACAGCAGCTTTTTAACCACATACACGACATCGCACATTCATTCATCTTAAAATTGGGCAGGTGTGCCAAAAAGAATGGCACTTTGTTATACAACACACAGCAGCATTATTACGCCCACTTAGCTCATTATTGACACACGCACGCAAGTACACAATATGAAGGAATGAAAGGTGTTGGCATTGTGTGTTTTGCCACGGGAAGGGTGTGCCGCACTTTTTTTTTTTGGATCATTTATACATACAGACCACACACACACACACACACACACACACACTCTCTGAGTGGAATCCTGGCAGACCAGTGGAGTTTGCCCCGGGCTGATTATTAGTGGGACAAAAGACGCATATTTCTGTTTGAAAAAAAAAACAGAAAAAGACAATATGAAATGCATGTGAATGGACACAAAACGTGTTTGAACAAGTTACCTAATCGCTGTGGTTTGCATGTACATTTGCAACTTGATGCATTTCTTTATTTTGTATTCAAAAAGGTGTGAGTCAAAATAGCATGGAAATCTTAACTGTTTCTTCACATAATAAGTCTGTATCCTCATCATGGTTTGAAACCCCAACCTGTAACCCAATGGTGACTGAAACTCCATAATTGGTGTCAAACTCTAATTTCAAAACAATAATCTTAGTTTGAAACATACTTCAAATTTGGGATGTTCGATACCAATAATACAATTTTCTCCGATACCAGGTACTGATACTACTAGTCCAAACGATGTATCAAATTTCAATGAACAGAATGACAGATAATTCCGAACAAAGACCGTTCTGTTTTTCAAATGCACACGATGATTCACCATCATGTCAAACGGCCGCAGTCCAGCACCAACTACTGGCAAGGAAGACTTAATGTCCGATATTTTTGCATCTTTCACAAATCCCCGATATTTTGATATAAGACTGCTATCGGCCTAATACCCGGGTATCAATACTCGCCCAATACTACTTAAAAACATAACCTGCTACCCTAACCCTGGTTTAGAACCCCAAATTGAACCCCTAACCCTGATTTTAACTCTAAAAGTGAAGTCTTGGCACCCTATCTTGATACTTTAACCACGTTTTGTAACCCTGATGGCCTTAGGCTTGAATTGGAAACCCTAACCATGGTTTGATATGCTAACCCTAGCTTGAAAATGTTCTGGTCTTGTTCCCACCAGCTTGTGCGCGAGGATGACGGTGCCTCCCTGCTGCCTGGCTTCGCCCGCTGCCTGCACAGTCGGGATCGGCTCATCCAGGTGAGAGAGGATGAGGACAGATAGACAGACAGATGCTAAGCACTCTGGAATGTTGTTTGTCTATGTGCCCTCCAGCCTCTTCATGCTTGCTGGAACATTGGAAGTATTTTTGTTATTAAAGAACAAAGGGGAATCATTCCTTATCCACTATAAAGTGGCTTACATAGCAAGTCAGCTATTTTTGAGGGCTGCTGGAATGTGTAGTGGGCATAGGTTACCCCGTCTTTCAATACGATATTTCAAATCTGTTTTTTAGCAATGTAAAGGCCATTAATCCATTTCAGCCTCACCTCTCAAAAATAAAAGATATATATATATAGAGAGAGAGAGAGAAATAGTACTATGGTATTGTTTTTTACAGAAACATACATTAACATACATGGTTGACATTAGGTAGGTTATAAGGGTGTGGAAAATAATCGATATTAATCGATACATCTATGTGCGCGATGCGAGTGCATCGGCTCATTCACTGGGTACGACGCGATTCATGGGTGAAATCGAGATTCATCACGATGCATTGGTGGGTATCGGTAAAATCCGATTCAAGCGCCGTTTTATTCATGTTAAACGTCACCTATCTGCCGTTTCCTAGGCGCAATGAATGCACCATCATTGTTTTGCGTTGTATGTTGAATACGGACGGTAGCCGCCCGTCACATACAGTCCAGTACACAACTAGCAAAAGACTATGGAAGTTCGCGCAAGCAGCAGCGACGAAACTACTGTATTTAATGCTTCCGCAACATTCAGATCTTATGTTTGGAAATACTACGGCTTTGAAAAGAAAGATGGAAAGATTGATAAAAGCTCCGTAATTTGCAAAGAATGTCGCACGACGAAGCCATACAACGACAGCACCACAAATATGCAGACCACTTAAAACGATGGCACCACATCACCGACAAGGTGAAGGGTCCCCTTGCAGCTCATTGTGATCACTCAAGGAAAAACTATATATGGATGACTCTTTTGGACATTTCATTTTGACCGTCAGTGAGAGTGGTCTGTGTACGCTACAATACACACAGCAGCTTTGAGGCTGTGACTGCCACATTGTTTCAATTGTATTTTTTTCTGTCCTATGGAGATGGATATTTCATAAAAGACACTCAGTGAGTAGTCTGTTTGTGTTTACACTACAGCAATAGCTGTGAGTCTCAGGTGCCAAATTGTTTACATTTTCTTTGCACAAAACCCAATTGTGAAAGGGTTTAAATAAGTTGTTTTACACGTTCTACTGTTTATAAGGAATAAAGTGGTCTACTTTTTGCAATACCTGAATTCCATCTTTTTTTTAAACTTTTTTTCTTTGCGTATTTGCATCATGTTTAATTGCACAATATCACAACAAATTGCACTGTATCGTATCGGATCGCTTTGATTTGAACTAAATGTGTATCGCGTCGTATCACATCGTGAAGACGGTGAAACGTATCGCATCGTGTCGCCAGAAAATTCCATGTATCGTTTAAGTATCGCACGCTGGTAGTGCATCGAGATGTGTATCGAATCGTCCTCAGTGCTGAGATTCACATCCCTAGTAGGTTAGTTCGTACCTTTTGTTGTTCCTACCTTGGCCACCTGGGGGCAACAAAAGCCATTTGGGTATACATGGAGGCGGCTCAGCTCCTGAGTTAACTGCACTAATGTTGTCGTTACTTGCAGAGGATACAGAATGTATCCCTGTGAGTATTGTTGTATGATGTCAGCACTGTTTTTGTTCAAATGTCCATTGCTTAAAGCATTATAACACGGCAATACATCATGTTTTAGCATTAAGATGACAGATTTAAAGACAAAGGTAGTTTTTCAAATACATAAGTAATTCTCATTTGATACACAACGTGAATGACTCCGAAAACAGCCTAGATGCCTCCAGCATGTAGACGGCCTGATTTGTTTATCCTGTTCCTCATTTGGTAAATGACATGTGGGCTTATGCGTACGCGTTGTCCTCATCCTCAGGAGCTCATGAGTGTGACCAGAAGAGTGTGTGTGGAGAGCAGAGGTAAAAGCCAGCTAGCAGACGAGATCGCCAGCAAATTCAGCGAGAACCTGAGAGATATTGTCAATGACAACAAGGTTAGTGAACCTGATTGACAAACACCGAACATCGCAACCTCAAAGCATTTATGGGAACTCCCTAGAGAATTTAAAAAAAAATAAAAATAAAATTGCTTTGAACACCAGTTACACCAGTTGACATGACACATTTTGGAAGACATTTTGGACCAATTTCAGGGCCCGTCTGTTGATTAACTCCTACTCGGGAATTCAGGGTGCGAGTACAAGTCATCCCCTTGGCGCTACTGTACTCGTACAAAATAATAAAAAATTGTGATACACAAATATTACACTATACGTGACTTTCTGTAATCTTCACCCAGGTTTCCATGGAGAGTTTTGTCCGTGAGTTGGTCGAGAAAGAACGGCATCTTGGGGAAGAGGTGGCTTCCTTGAGAAAGGCTGCAGGAGACCGCGAGAAAGACCTGGACATGCTCAACATGGTGCTGCAGTGCAACCAGGACATCATAGATGTAATCTCATTTTTGAACTATATGAGAAAAATGTAACTTTATCCTAAGGTTTCACTGTTCAAGTTTTTTCCATGGACCTGTACTTTCCGTTCTCCTTCCAGGATCTGCGTGTGGCCCTGGGCGAGAAACAGCGCCTCCTGCTGGAGATGGAGAAGGAGAGAGAGGTGTGGAGGCAGAGGGAGAGGGCCCTGGCGGCCACCATGCACGATAAGGAAGAAGTGGTCCGACTCCTCAAGGTGGAGCTTGAGAGCTGTATGAAAGATGTTCAGGTACAAATGGAAAAAAACAATCCTCAAAATGTATTGATTAATTTTTTTTACAATATTTTATTTGTTTTTACTTGTATCAATATTAATTTAATAGTCAAGCGTTTTCATGAATGATAAGTAAATAATTAAAGTAAACACAAAAGTGTGTCTTCTCTTTATTTGTATCGTATATTTGCGAGTGACATATGTTTGTCCATTAGTTCATGCATATTTTTCCCCACTTTTTTTTTCTCCCATGAATGAATCTCATAGTGAAAATGTATGATAAAACACGGAAATAAATAAAATACTATTCAACAAGGAAAAAAAAATACTGATGCGTTTCTTTTATTTCTATTTTTGTTATAAATTAAGTAATGTAATCATTTCTTGTAATAAATTAAGACACACACATTTAAAAGTTTTTCGAGAAACTAGAAAATATCTTTATTTTTTTTAACTTACAATTCTATGTTCAGTAACATACCTTTCCTTTGTAATGCTCATTAAAACCTTTAATGATAAGAATTAATCTTCCATACACCGATGACTAATATAAAAAAGCATTTAAAATTGTTCTTTGTTAGATTTATATTTTTATATTAAATGTTTTATATTACTTGTGCATAAAAAATAACACAATCTTCCCTGAGTTATACTGTGCCTTCTGTAATCATTAACTATTTTACATTCCCCAGGCTCTCTCTGATTCCGTAATTTGCCAAGGCTTAGAGGGGGGCGGGGCTGAGGCATCCCTGGCTTCCCAGCTCCGGGACAAGGAGAGTCGCCTGGCAGCCATGTTGGAGGAGCGAGAGACACAGAGCACCACCTTGTGCCAGGAGGTCACCAAACTCACTGCTGCCCTGCAAGAGTATCAGAACGTCGTTCAGGTGCGAGGCACTGGGTCAGAAAGGAATAGTGAAATGTTTGGCTTTTAATCGGAATGTGATGAACAGAGTCAGCAGGAGAGCTACGATCGGACGACGTCATCCCTGACGGCTCGGCTAACGGATGCCAGGCAGGCGCTGCGTAATGAAGAGCGACGCAGGAAGGAGGCAGAGAGAATGCGAAACAATCAGCGAGAAGACGGAGAGAGCACAGAGAGGAAGCTGAGAGACAGTCTGGAGAAGAGGGACCAAATAATACTGGTACAAATCACTATAAAGTGATTTTTTTATTTTTATTTTTTAATACAGTGGACCTAGATAGTTCCGCAAAAAAAATAAAAAATAAAAATCCCCTTTGAGAGATATGGGTGTAGTCATGCAGACACAAAGAAGAGTTTCCCAACTACTGGAGGTGACTCGGTAACTGCAGTAATATTTTTTGGGGGAGTGGGGGTTCGCCGAGGATAAAAAATATATATCTTTAAGTATGATTATATTGCGTCGTTGCACCTCTTGTGTTCAATTTGGCGTTGCTTAAAGCGTTACTGATAACACTGCTTCATTGGTGCATTTATTAGCCCGTCTAGGGCCTTTCCCATTATTTGTTAGCATTAAGCTAGCAGACTTCAAGGAAAAGTTCTGTGGTATTAAATACAGAATGTAAAGCTCTTTTCGTTTTTTATTAAGTTTGACACTAACTACATGCGTTCATTGCCAAACATTTGAGTCTTCGTTAATGTGTTAAGTTTCACGCCAAGGTGTAAGACAGACTGTCTTTCTCCCCATCATAGCAAATTCTGCAGGACGCTGAGGAGCGTGACCGTCAGGTGGAAGTGCTTCAGCACAACTTGCAGAAGAAACAAGACGACCGCATCTCGGCCGTACAACACACGCTGTGAGTGGCATGGAAATGAACCACCAGATGAAGATGTTGCACATTTAGATTGATACTACTTGTCATGGTGTGTATTTCGTTCTATTTATCTCCAAAGGTTTGCACTTTGACCTGTCAGGTTCGGGTACAGCATGTAGCTATACGCCTCAGAACTAGTGATTCAGCCAATAAGAGATGTTTGATTTAGAAAATTAGCACATCACTGTAATTTAATTTTCACTTTCTATGAATGGTTGTGCGTCAAATCAGCTTTTGTAAAAAAAAAAAAATGAAGTTTTGCACCAAAATTGCCTTTTTTACGAGTTATTTTGGTCCTTTGATTTTATAATTGGCATGTTTCTGGGCACTTATTTCAATGTTCCTTTTTGTGTGTAATTTCTGGGAAGTTAGCCTATTTTTTTCCTCAAGAGAATTAAACACTCTGATCCTAATGTTTCCGTCTGTGTGTGTGTGTTTATCATGTTTTGGAAATGAACTATGAACTGAAACCTCCTCAATTTGCGATTGGCTGGCAACCAGTTCAAGGTGTCCCCCCGGCTACTGCCCAAAGACAGCTGGGATAGGCTCCAGCACGCCCCGCGACCCTTGTGAGGATGAAGTGGATTGGAAAATGGATTCTTTTGAAGCTGAATTTGACAAAATTCATTTCCACTAGGAGGTTTTCAGAAGACCCAAACATAAAAGACCCACTTCCTCGACATTTTCCGGCATGGCTTCTCGAGACTTTTGTGAGCCTACTCTCGATAGACATGCTTACCAAATTTCTTGTCACTATAAGGCAAACTGTCTTTAAGGGCTGAATTTTTACAAAAACAACAGTGGTTACTATCGAGCTTGACCAGACCAAACGTAAATGGCTCACTTCCGATGTGTTTTCTGGCATGGCTTTTTGTATGTTTTTTTTTGTGGGTTTACTTAGAAATGCCTATGTTGCAACAGACTTTGTTGTTGTAGATGTGGACCCTGACGCAAAGAGGAAATAGATGGTAAGAGTTGAGGTAAAGTGTAATGATAAAAACAAGTCGGAATCATTTTGTGCAAATATGTTTAATATAACGATCAATGCATAATGGATGAAATATGATTAAGACCAACAAATGAGTTATACAAGACCAATGGAGGCGAATAATTTGGGAGAAATTTTTGTCTTTGGGCCCATCATGGCACTGAGGTGAGATGACAAAATACTCCCCCCCCCTCCCCCACACTACGCCACTGCATGGACTTTGCAAAGGAAGTATCGTCCTTACAGTGAACGCCTGCTGTATTGCAGTTCAATATTTGCACCCCGTGCTGGAGCTGTATCCACTGCGATAAACAGGAGTTCACTTTATTTGCATATTGTTCAATGGGTCTGTTTGCTCCTTTCTACAAGGCCGTTTGTGTGGCATCATTGGCATTATTTGACCTCTCTCCCCGAGATTTGGGCTCCGATCCTGAAGCGCTAACATTAGCTTGCTCTATTACGCTGCTACCGTCGTTGCTTCCGCCATTCACGAGTGTCTGGTGATCCGACTGGTTCGCGGGTTCCGGCGGAGGGGACACGATCACTCGTTCTATGTGCTCATTGGCTGTCCGTTCAGTCACAATCACGTAATTGGGTTCCAACTGGTGAGAGCTGGAGCGGCGCTGCAATGCATGCTGGGTACACGAGAAGGAACGCTGCCGGGGAGCGGGCTGCGGTGATAGGAAGTGAGGCGTCACTGCTCTGGGGGCTTCCTGTAGCCTCTCTCGGTCCTCATCCTCCGAGGTGACCTCTTGCAACGTGCTGATGGGCCGAGGGGAGCGGCCCATGACTCTCGGGGGCACCAGAGCGGTCGCTGATTGGTTGAGCTGTGGTCGCCAGTTTTGAGGGGATGGGTATTGGACACTGCCCATGGACCAGTTACTGTAAAGACATAATTTCATTTGAATGTTATCCTTGAATAGATTCTCTTTGACAAATTATGACAACAATTGGTTTATAAAATATTAAATTAGTACCCCAAGGCTCTATCTTTAGCATGCTTTCAGTTCCAATTTTCTTTCATTACATCAAGCACCAGATAACACTGTGATTAGTGAAAAAAACTACATTTTTAGGAAAAAGAAATTTATATGATCTAGTGGTTTTGTGTGTTCTTGTAATTAAATGGTTTCCATGGAGTTCCCCAAAGTTCTGTCGTTCACCCACTTGTACTGAACTAGTTCAGTTACATTATAAAATGTAAACTACTTTAAACTAAAACTGAGAGAAAAAAATATTAATTGGATAAGTTTTCAAGCCTCTCAACCCACTTGTGTTACACTAGTTTTTTTTTTTTTTTTTCAGATTCATCTATTTTGACACACTGCAGGGTGCTAGATACAGTGAAAGATGACTCCTGTGGGAGGAGTTATATTGACCATGAGTTCTCCCAGGCTCTGTCCTCAGCCCACTTATGTGCAAATGCAAATGGAAAATATTTAGTACAGTTGTAGATCTTGTATTTTAGCAGCTTTTAACCACCCACACACTCAGTTTCAAACTTACCTCTGTGGCGGTGGTGTCATATCCCGATGTGGCACAATCCCTGAAAAGGATGCACTCCGTCCTTGTGTCCCGACCCATGGAGAGTACATAAGCGCCCGCTCCTCCCACAGCATGTCGCTGGCTGCATCCATGGTGGTGGGCCCCCTCTGAATCTGGTGGGCCAGCAGGAGCTCCAGGACTTGGTGGTGCAAACCTTCCCTGGCCACGTCTACGGGGCGGCGACCCCTCCGGTCGTGGAGCTCCAAGTTGGCACCGTGGAGGAGCAGGAGTCTGGCGGTGTCGTAGCAACCATAGAAGGCCGACAGGAAAAGCGGCGTCTCACCCTGGTGTTGAAATACAGTGCAGTAAAACCATGTCTATACATCCATCCATTATTCGAACCGCTTGATCCTCCCGATGGTCGCAGGTGTGCTGGAGTCTATCCCGTCAGACTTCGGAGTATACATTTATACACAATTAACACATTCACAGACCCAGATTTTTTCAAACTCTACACTCCATTATTCGCTGAAAATTTTGCCTATTCCTATTTTTGTGCTGTTACAAAAACACACTAAGACACCACATGTTGTGGCAAATAGCAAATAGCATCTTGGTGCCAAGGAGCCAGGTTGCAATGAAGTAAAATCTTCTCTTGGACATGGCAAACCCCTGGCTAATATAAAAAGAAATGTTTTGGTCATCGTGTGGCATCTGCTCTGTTTGTGTTCTTCGCTGCTTCATGTTTTAAAGTAGCAGTTGTGTGACGGTTTACAATTTCCTGTAACATCTATCCAAAATTCTGTCAATGACAAGGTTGAGTGAACATTTTGTTTCGAACACCAAAATGTTCACTCAACCATGTTTTGTGTGTCAGTTTTACAGTAAACTTCAACAGGGAGTAAACAGTTTCTGACTTAGAAAACTATGCCAGCGCGAGGAATACAATAAAAACGGTTTTATAAGCTTTACGTACGTTTTGATGTTCAAATTTTTGAATCATCTTCGAGGCTTTAAACTCTATAAAAATCTCTATAAAGCAAATGCTCCCTTTCAGGAACATATGCCTGGCGATAAACAGGCATTCACCATCATTTTTTTTAATATTCATTATTTTATATCAGGTGCAGTGTTAACACGACAAACCAAGTGTACCTTATTATCTTGCATGTCCACAGCAGCACCATAACGAATGAGCGTCCTGGTCAGGGAGAGATGGTTCACTGAGCACGCCCAGTGCAGGGCCGACCTCCCTGAGAGAGGTAATGTGCGTTCCCGGTGGAGAGGGATGGGGATGGAAGAAGTGAGTGAGTAAGTCAGCCTATGAACAACCATTACACAACAGAGCCCAGAGTGAGAAAGGAGGGATGTGTTTGGACATGGGCGTATATGAAAAAGACAGAAGGAGGGGGACAATGCCAGGAAACAAAGTTAATGCTTCTTGATTAACTTTGTTCAGAGTCAGAGCAAGGCAACAGAGGGGCTGGAAGGAGAAAGAGAGGGGAAGACATGGAAGGAAGAAGGAGGTAAGTTACTCCGTCTTCATAAGGAATTGTCGCCACATGCTGTTTTTCTCCAAGGTTACTGTGGACTTTTTCATTGCATTTGAAGGTTACGAATGCATTGCGCAATGTTTCATGACATCTAAAAAGCAACTGTCTTGACCAGGGGATTATAAACTTTTGACAACAAGTACTGACTAAAAACAGTCTGTGTTTGACTTTCTGGCAGATCATGCTAACGTTAGCAGTCGCTGTTAGCATTTTAGCATTCACATGCCCAATCTCTTAAAACGTGCTGCCAATATTGCATACTTGAAATGACAATTTACTGTATTACTACTATTATATATTCACTATAGATTCATATTTATACTTCCAAGGTATTAATGAGGATAATGAGCATTGAGTATCTCACCAGTATGATCCGTGTTGTTGACAGACACTCCAGCTCTGAGCAGCTCAAGAACCACTCGATCTAGTCCACTGCGCACCGCACGGATCAAGACCACAGAACCATCCGGGCCACACCACTCAGCAGACTGACCACCAATTGCACAGCATATGTGACATTTATATATGAGCAAAAAAAAAAGTAGTCTGATAAAAATAAAAATCATGCGAGCAAACCTGCTGAGGTGGACTGAGCAGAGGGGGAGGCATACCGTTCCGGTCCCAGCCTAGGGAGGAAGCTGATGGAAAAGGTAAAAACTTCTGACATCAATGCATGCATCTCCTTATAATGGTAAGATGTACAGTATGTCTTGTGTTGGTTGTAACCTCACCTGGTGGTGGTCTACGAGGCTGTGATCCTCCCGCCCTGTAGTGTTTGTTGTCCTCTTGGCGTCCAACCGTCCTCACGTCCTCCAAGGAGCTCTGCGTGAAGTCTGTGTCACTAGCCATGTCCTGGTCTCTTTTGAGAGGCCTGAGCAAGACACGGTCAACATTAGGTACAGCAAACCAAAACGCCTAGACCTTTCTTTGAGCACTGCAACCTTCTCTCAGAATTTATACCTTCTCCCTGGACTACAACCTTCTTCAGGACTAGAATCTTTTATGGGGAATGGAACTTTTTCAGGGCTAGAACTGAGGACTACAAACTTCTCTTGGGACTCACACCTTATTTCTGAGCTACAAAACATTCCATGGGGCCTTATGCTATAAAATAGTACTTTCCTCTGAGACGAGAAGCTTCTCCCTGACAAACAACACTGTGTATTGACTACAACTTCTTCATCAGAACAAATTACTTCTCTGTGGGAATAAAACCTCTCAGTACCAGTAAAGTCCCTTGGGACTAAAAGCTTCCTGGGAACTATAACCTTCACTGGACATTAGCACCTTTTCAGAACTAATACCTTCTTCTGCGACTCAAATCTTCTCTCAGGACTGGAGCCTCCTCTTTGAATTAAAACCTCTTGAAATTAGAAGCTTACACAGGGACTGGAATCTTCTCTCGGGACAAAAACCTTGTCTCATGAGTTAAACCGCCCTTGGGCATTAGAACTTTCTCTTTGAGCTAGTACTTTATCCTGGGACTAAAACCTTATCTGAGGTTTATAACTTTCTCTCGGAACTAGGATCTTCTCTCAGAAATAGTACCTACCTTGAAGGTCTAAAACTTTCTCTGTGGATAAGGTACGAGTACCTATCCCCATGTTTTAGAAAGTAGTGTATACTGGTCTCACCTCATTCTCATAGCGTCCTCTCCCAGAGGTTCCCTCCTCCTCTTCTTTTCAGTCTCCTTGGCTTTCTTCTTCTTTCTTAGGCCTGTCTTGTCTTTGTCTTTGTCCTTCTCCCGGGCCAGCCTCCCCTTGGCCTCCTGCTGGGTGGCGGTTGCCGTCCAGGCCTTGGGGTTGCCATCTGTGGTGGTGGAGCGATGGCTCACCCGCTGGCCTCTTGCTCTGTGACCACTCCCTTCTCTCTGCCGCCTCACACGCCTCACCACCAGGAAGACCACCAGAGCCAGGGCCAGCAGCAGGCCCATGGCTATGGCAACTACAGCCCACAGCCACGCAGGCGTCGGCTCTTTAACACAAAACGATGGAGAAACGAGTCAATTCTGAGGTGTGACGTTTTAGCCAATTTTGGACATTTTCATTATTTACTAAAATACAAAATAAATTGAGTTTGAAAATTCTGCCCCCGAAGCCCATTTCCCTAAGCAACAATTTGGTAGGAATGTCTATCATGACGAGAATAACAAAAACATCTCAAAAAGCCATGGCTGAAAAGGACAGGAAACGGCATTTGACAATGCTACCTTTGACATTCTGTTTTCTGGTCCCCTCCCCTTCCTGCTCGTCTCGGCTTCCTATTTCATCCTGGACACCTCGGATGGCGATGACGGCCTTCAGGTCCGGCAGAGCCGGATAAGCTACAGTTTTCCGCAATATGACTGCCCTCATGAAGCTAGCCGCCTCGGTGGCATGAGGGAAACAGGTAGAGGGCTGGCGGGAACATGGACGGTTGTCCACTTGGAGAAAAATCAGGGAACTGAGAGACATTATTGAACACGCGGTAAGAAAAAAATACCAATATTGACTTGTACAGTCCAATTTTCCCTCATGATCTAGTATCATTGTATTATCATTAAAAATGTCTTTAATGAAATGCAATACAAATTCAATATTTTTTATATGCAGTGGTACCTTTAGATATGAATTTAATTTGTTCATCAAAAGATTGGAAAGCATTGAAATGAGCGTAAATGGAGCACCACAGGGCTGTGTACTAGTTCCACTGGTTTTCCTAATCGAAAGCACAATACAATCTATCTTTATTATATCGCACTTTCACAACAGCTGCAGCTGAAACAAACCCATTATCCCTACTCAAATCAAAAACGTTTTTCGCAGCACTCACCCATTAGCATCACCTGCTGATGTCTGAGCTAGCAGATCAACAAGCTGCTGGGGATCGAAATCGAACAAGTTCCTGTTTGCGGCGAGTGGCGCAGAGCCCCTCAGCACCAGTGGTGTCCGCAGCAGGATGCTGAGTGCCCACAGCAGCGATGTGTTGGCAAAGGTGGAGCCAGCCCCCTTATGCGGAATGGCAGCGTGCACCACCAGGGTGCCCTTGGCCCACAGGGCGCTCTGATGAGTGTAGCAGTCACCACCATCCCACCCGCAGGCGGCGCTGTCACAGCCCTTGTCGCACTGAGAGTTGGCATAGTGGTTGCGGCAATACGGAATGTGGCCTGGACTAAGAAGCAAAAATGCGTCACATTTAGTAAGTACACTTGCCCAATCTTAACATGGCAACACTTTGCAGAAGCGAGTGAGAAATGAATGCTGGCCTATTTCTTTTTAGCCAAGCAATTGAAAATGCTTTAAAAAATTTTTTTTAAACTACATTCAACTCGAAATTACATTTACGATCATTTAAAAGCATTTTGGTGGAATATAAAAATATACATAAAATATATATAAAATATTAAAATTAGCCCTCCAACAAGTAAATATATTTATATTTGAAAATATGGCTTACATTTAATGAAATATTTTACATACAAATCCTAGGGTAAATCTAGTTAAAATATTATTTTTGTGAATTTGATATCGAATATGTAGTTTTTAAATAAATTAAATATTTACACAAATGTTTCAAATAAAATGAAAACACAAAAAATAAATGATATTTCATAATTGAAAAAAACATTAAACATGAATAATTTACAAAATGAAAGGTTTTTTTTCTTTAATGAGTTTAAAAAAATGAAAATACGGTAATAAAATAAATCAATAACATTCTATTTCTGCGACAACAGTCCATTTATACGGATTTGAGGTGATGAAAGAGTCTTACTTGCAATGTCCCCTGTCCTTGAGGCAATCCATTCCATCTCGGAGACACTCAGGCTCCATGCACTCTCTGTCACATGACCCATCTCCAAATTTCTCTTTACACTTTCTGCTGGCGGGACACTGCCCCCATGGGTCGCTGGACATCACTGTGGAAATACAGAGGCCCAACAAAAAGGGCCATCAATCCATTTTCTCACTTAATATGAATTTATTTGTGTGAAATGTTTTATTGGGCAATTTGTAGAGTTCAAAACACTTCCTCACTGATGTGCACTGCATGCACTGAGAGGATTGCTGTAAATAGAGAGGAGCTACAAAATCACAGTGTTGACAACATCGTAAGTAATCTTTATGAACCCTCAAGCAACAAATTTTCCCAAAAGCTCAACTTGATGCTTTTTCTATGTGCAACTCATTTTTGTGAGTTGCATATATGCCATCATTTTTGTGAACAAAGCAAAAAAAAAATCTGAGATTTTATTTTGAGACCATATCACCTAAAGTGACTTAGCTGGTTTGTCTACTTGATTTGAATATGCCGAGTGTTTTTCTTTTGTAATCGCACCATCTGTGTGGGTGACACAAATAACGTCTTTCATTGTTTTTCAGCATGCATGCAGTACAAGACGTGACCAGTGCTTCCTGATCTTGGCGTGTTAAATGCGAACAGGAAGTGAGGCCAAGGGGACCCGACATCAACAGGAAGTTTCCAGGGGAAACCAATTGCAAACGGGAAACCAAGACGGCGCTGGATAAAGGTCAGAGTTGGTTGGTATGGCGACCGGGTATGTGATGGAGAGGAACAATGGGGCTTAGCAGGTGGGCGTGGCACAAAAAGCATACAACGGCCTAGGTGGAGAGTCAAGTTGCAATTACAACAATGACCAAATGCAACATTGATATGTGTTTGACTGTGTAATAAAATATTTTCATGCATTTCTTGAACTAAATTTTTTTAACTTTCAACATGTGCAATAGTGGAGGTTCTGCTGTATACCGCTTGTAAATATAGAGCTATCGTCTTTTGGTACTTTTAAAAGCTGACTACTATCTTTAATCACATGGCAAATATTGAACTTTTATCACTTTTATCTATAGATCCTTTACAGCACTTGTGTCAAACTCAAGGCCCGGGGGCAGATCCGGGCTGCTATGTCATTTTATGTGGCCCTCTAAAACAAATCCTGTGTATCGATTCGCATGATTCTTGCTAAACTCAGCAGAAACTGTACAGAAATGTCAAATTGTCATGTGTAATGAATGAAGTTGAGATTTTGCTATAGCTTTGTTACCCTGTTTACATTCACTTGAGCAATAATGATAATAATGGTATAAACGTAATTTAGTCAATCATAAATCAGATGAGAACAAGAATGCAACCAAATCTGGGGCTTTCAACTGTTCATGTTTCATGAAACAATGACTTGTAAACACGTTGAGTGCACTTTTTAAGCACTGAATGTAAATAAATAAAGTACACATCTATTACAAAAAAACAAGTCTACCAACTGACCCAAATGGAGTTGTTGTTTCTTCTTTTTTTTTTTCAAAATTGCAGGTTTTGCAATTTCAAAATTGCATTCTACTACATTTTCATGTCAATTTGAATTTGATTAATTTTTCAGTCCCAGTCGCCATCCATTCATTCATCCTTCCGTCATCCATCCATCCATCCAGCAATTCACAATCTAGCGGCAGTCTGAAATCAGAGCTTTCCCCACAAAATGGATTTTTCTTTTTTCTATTCTTTCATCTGTCAATTTGTTTTAAAATCAAAACATTAAAATCCTGCCCCATAATAATACGATAGTCCATTACATGATCCAAAGATGGTGAGTTTCCAGACCGTTACCTTGTCTTGTGCAGCTCAGTCCTAGGAGAATGGAAATGTGCAGAGTCCACGTCATCTTCAACACATCCAGCTGCTTACTACAACTTTTTACCAATCCAGTGTTACGCTTCTAACAGCTCATAGGGCTGACAGCAGCAGCAGCACCTTCTTCTCAAAGCAACACCCGCTTCAGTTTGTTCACCAGACCTTTTCATTTTTGTTGTTTCCCGGAGGCTCTTGCGGATATCTGGACGACTTCCTGCCACTGTGTGCAGAAGAATAGAGCGTCTGTGACTCACAATGTCAAATGCATTGGCAAAAAAGAAAAAAAATGCAGTGTTAACAATGCTGTTTTAAAAGTTCATTTCTAAAGAAATGACCCTGTTTTACACTTCGTTTACAGATAAAAAATAAGAATGCTCATTTTCTATTGAATTTTTTAGTTCATTGTCAGTGGATTTACTGAAATTCAAAGGAACTTCCAAGGCTCTGTGCTTGTGCCACAGTTTTTTTCACGACTTGACTCATATACCCTTCATCAAATGTAGAGTTTCAAGTAAGGGTGCACTGTATATCGAAAAATGTTGTCAGCGCAATAATGACACATGCGTTATGCATATTGCAAAGACAATAAATAATATAAATAGGCCTCTGGCAAATATACATACATACATATATATATGTATGTATATATATATAACGGGAAACAACAATATATATATTGAGCACCAGAGCCATCGAGGCCCAGATATACCACACCAGACAAGACCCAAGGTGTAGGTTGTGCAAAGAGGCACCTGAGACGATCCAACACATAACTGCAGGGTGTAAGATGCTGGCAGGGAAAGTCTACATGGAACGCCATAACCAGGTGGCTGGCATAGTCTACCGAAACATCTGTGCGGAGTATGGACTGGAAACCCCAAGGTCAAAATGGGAAACACCTCCGAAGGTGGTGGAGAATGACAGAGCAAAGATCCTGTGGGACTTCCAGATCCAGACTGACAAGATGGTAATGGCGAACCAACCAGATATCGTGATCATAGATAAAGGGCAGAGGAAAGCCGTTGTAGTGGATGTAGCGGTCCCAAGTGATGGAAACATCAGGAAGAAGGAACATGAGAAACTCGAGAAATACCAAGGGCTCAGAGAGGAGCTGGAGAGAGCCTGGAAGGTAAAGGTGACAGTCGTGCCTGTGGTGGTCGGAGCACTCGGGGCAGTGACCCCCAAATTAGATGAGTGGTTGCAACAGATCCCGGGAACAACATCGGACATCTCAGTCCAGAAATGTGCAGTGCTGGGAACAGCAAGGATACTGCGCAGAACCCTCAAGCTTCCTGGCCTCTGGTAGAGGACCCGAGCTGAATGAGGGACGGACACCACCCGAGGGGTGAGATGAGGATTTTATATATATATATTCCCGTTGTTTCCCGTTATATATAACGGGAATATATATATAATTCTTGATCCGCCTTGTCGCATTTTCATAACTGGATGAAATTTAGCAGTCATATGTTTCATTACGGTACTTTCTTTTGAGACATGTTAAATTTCACAATTTCAATATTCCAATATTCAACACCCATACCACGTATTGTATATATTTTTTTCCAAAACAGTGCAACCTAAATATCATAAAAAAAGACGACTATACACAAAAACTTAGGTAAAATACATCACCACACAAGTATGTTGCCATATTTGTAATTTCCCCATTGCGGGACAAATAAAGGATATCTTAATAAATAAATAATCAATTTAGCTAATTAGCTAACCAGCTGTTTATTTCAGTTTTTTATCCTATTGTTTCTTCTGTAGTTGCATCTGCATGACAATTATATAGGAGGGTAAATTCTCATACAAAACCATAAACGCTCTCTGAGCTGGAGTATGAATTGAGTATGAATTAGGGAAATATTTAAATACATAATTGGAATTTACAATTACCTGCAGAGTAGTTTGTCCAAGTAAGGATTCTGTACAAAATGGTTACTTCCAACTGCAAATCAAGTACCGGTAACCGGATATAGTATGTCTACTACAGGAAGTGCTACAATAGTTGTTAACTTTCGCTTTCACTATGACGACGACAAACAGATTTTCCGTTGCTTGAGAATGTGTTGTCATCTTTCTAATGAACTATATATCCCTAACACAGTATTAACGAATTGAAGTTCTATTGGGGATTTCATTTGAGCCCTGAAGACTGTTTGGCGCCGTTTACGTTTGATATACAGTAAGTACAGTACAGTATACACGTGGAATGGTTGGGTTGAGTATGAACTGATTTTTTTTCGACGTCTTCACCGGTATTGCAATGACAGCATTACACAAACCGATCATGTGCGAAGGTTTTATCGTGATTTTTTGTTAAGGTGAATAACTTTCTGACTTGGCGTTGGTGGTGAATGTGAAAGCGAAAATAAAAAGATCCTAATTTGGAGCTGCATTGAGCATGATGTTGTGCTAAACAATAAAATGGCAAAATGAAGGTTCATTTTACTGTACAGGTGTACTTAACATGCCTCAGGATAATCTTTTGTGTGTGCAGACATGTCCAAAGTGGGTGCCTTGTTCCTGTTGCTTTTTGCGTGCATGGATGCGTGCGTTCTGAGCGTCCTGCGCTCCCTGCAGCTGTCGCCACAAAACCTCCTCTTCTTCAAGTGCCCTCCACTCATCGCCTTATGGGGAGGAGAGTTGACCAGGGCTGTCTTCCTTCTCCTCCTGCTGCTGCTGCAGTGTGCCGATAGTCTCTCGTGGGCCAGAGGCTTCGGAGCTGTCCAGAGCATCCTGGTCCTGTGCTTGCACCTCCCGACTTACGCGACTCTTCTCCATGCTCTAGGCTGGGCTGCTGAGGAGGAGATGTGGGGTTGGCACTCCTGGGAAAGGGTGAGAAATAAACACTTTCATAACTCAAAACTTCCACATACCTTCAATTATTGGTACTTTAATTTGGTGGAAAGGAAATGCATATGGTTCAAGCTAAACTTTATTGGAAATCCGGTTCCTGGAACTTGCCAGTATAAAATCCAGGAGCCTTTTGTTCATGATGCTTGAATTTTACCACAAGTATCAAGACCTAAAGGTTTGGATGGAAAAGGAATGCAAGTGGGATTTTTGTTGGAAAGTAAAAAGGGGCCAAAACTAAAGGTTCATTGAAATTTAGGTGGAAATGTGGCATTGGTTTCAGAAACTGCAAGTAGCAAGAACTAAAGTTATCCGGAACTTTAGTTGGAAATGTAGTTTCAGGAACCTTTAGTTTTGGTACTTGCAGTTCCTGGAACAAGAGCCACATTTCACCTTAAGTTGCAGGTATATTGTGTTCTTGAAGCTCCTTTCCTGCAAGAACGAAATGTTCTTGTAACTTTAGGGACTGAGATCCAATTGTGTTAAGGAGACTGACGATGAAAACATTTGTGAAGATGTTTCAGGGTTACCTGGTAATGATGGTGTCGTGGATATACTGGACTCAATACGTCCAGTCTTTGCTGGTGTCTTTGTCTCTCACCGTGTCATCTGTGTGGAGGCCGATGAGCAGCAAACAAGAACCCAAAAAGAAGGCCACCTCGCCTTTGAGGAGACTGATGCGATTCATGCGGCCTCACTTTGGTTGCTTTTTGGCTGTGATGCTTTTGGTGGGGCTCTCCTCCTTTTGTAAGTTCTTTCATTCAGTTTCACACACATGAACGACACCTTTGAGTCTTCAACAAACCTAATGAACATGATTTTGAAAAGATGAGAGTCAATTTAGTCTACGATGATCCTAATAAAACTGTAATCCATCCATTTTTTCACTTTGGGGTTGTGGGGTTAGTCGAAGCAGAGAAGCCTAAATTTGCCTCTCCACTTCGGCCCATAACAACCAGGACAGCCCCACATCGTTCGCCTTTTGGAATTCCGCGCGGATCTTGTCCACCCCCTGAATTCCCAAGTTGCTTTTTACTGTCACCACCTTGGCAACTTTAATCCCAGACCAACCCCATTTAAAAAAAAACGAAACAAACCTTTACATACATGTTTTGTCAACATCCAAAACACAATTGTCCGAATTTGCATGGACACGTTTTCTTTTCCTGTTGCACTGAAAGTCATGTGTTTTTTTTTATTTTTTCAGGCGAGATGGCGGTCCCTATGTACACTGGTCGAGTGACGGATTGGATCCAGAACCAGGGGAAGCCTGACGCTTTCACAGAGGCCATTACAATTATTGCAATCATGGCTGCTGTCAGGTATAAATAAGGATCTGTTTTTTTTTAAAAATCCATTTCTGCATGTTCATTTCAAGATGTGTTTCCATTGTTTTGTTCCAGTGCGGTGATGGAGTTCATTGGGGACTTGATATACAATGTCACCATGAGTAACGTTCACTCTACAGTCCAGGCAGACGTCTTCCAGGCTGTTCTCAAACAGGAGATCGCCTTTTTTGACAGCACACCTACAGGTTATTTATGGTTATTCCATTCCAGATGATGGGTGAAAATCTGCAACATATATAGGTTTAAAAAAAAAGGAAGAGTATTTAAAAATTTCCCCTAAAGTTTTCCATGCTTTGAAAGCATTCAAAATATTTTTAAAACACACTGAAACACACTCCCTATTAAGGTTTCCTGTAACACTGACACAGAAAACAAAATAAAATTATACATTGTATTTTTGAACATCAAAAAATGTTCAAACATACTGTTTCGGAAATCCGGTAGTATAATGCGATACCCCATAGACAAGCTAAAAGAAATTAGCATAGTTGTTTGAGTAATTTGCATTACGTCGCAAGCCAAAATTTGGAAAAGAAAGCGGCAGCACTGCACCAAAAATACTTGCCAACTGGCATCATAAAGTAGAAAAAGAAATGGAAGAAGAAGAACATAAAGAAGATGGAAAAGAAAAAGAAAAAAGTAGTTATAGCAATTGATGTGACATGTATGCCGTTTGCTGCTGCCTCTCGTGGCAACAAATTTCTCCAGCTGCCTTGCTCGTTTAGCGAGTGTTATCTGCCACAAGGATTTACTATTTACCGGTACATAGATAGGATCAAGCGGCTCGGAAGATGAATGAATGAATATATTATTTATATTGTCTTTTTATATGTTTTTAGACAGTATATTTTCTATATTAAAATCAAATGACAAAAAAATATACATGTAGGGTTTTTGGGGGTTGGGAGGTTATAAAAAATTCCTGGAATGTCAATCGTTTTAACGGGGAAAACTGATTTGATGTATGTGTAAAATTGCAAAGTTGCAAATCTTGGTCCTCGAGCAAATTGCACTTGTAAGTGAAAGTACCATTGTCTTGCGCTTTTGCAGGTAACCTGGTGTCACGCATCACGACAGACACCAACACCATGAGCGAGGCACTGAGTGAGAGGCTGAGCCTCCTCATGTGGTACACGTTTCGCATGCTCTTCGTGTTCTTCTTCATGGTCAAGCAGTCGTGGAAATTGTCCCTGCTGACGTCCATGGGGCTGCCTGTCATCTGGGTTTTGCCAAAGTACACCGCGCACATCCGCGAGGTAACTGACGACAAAAATGAAAGAAAAAAAAAACCCTGCCAAAAACATACATGGCTGCTTGAGAGTTAATATCCGAAAATGTTCTGCACTATCCGGCGCTTCGGTGTATACGGTCTACTTTCAATGATGGCCTATTTTTAAACTGTTTTCATATATAGGGTGCACCGCATTGTGAGGCCCATAGAATAGAAGCTTCAATAGTGGCTGTGGTTGCATTATGCATCCACTAGATGGAGCCACACTCAAGTGAATACAATACAATACAGCTTTATTTATATAGAGCTTCCACAACTGCTGCAGCTGTAACAGAGCGCTGTAACTGAACATACCCCGTCCAAGATATCAGAATATTGATACATATATAAGGCGCATCGGATTATACTGCGCACTGTCGGCTTTTGATAAAATTGAAAGAAATTGGAATTATATTCGGACTCCGATGCGAAGACTGAATACCAGAAAATGAAAACACCTGTAACAGAAGCACCCCAATCTCATCTCAACACTTGCAGTCGAGTCGTCGATAGCAGCAGCTCCCGACTCTGTTGACCAAGATTTATTTTAGAAGATTATAGAAGAGGATGGCATCCGGCTCAAGCTAATCCGTTTTATCCAGGCATACTCCCTTTCAACCAAGCTTGAGTCTAATGTACGTGTATTTGTAAAGATTCATCACAATATTGAATCATCCATAAATAAGCCTTCCATTTTGTCGATTTCAGAATCTTTCACTACCTTAACAGCGTTTTCCCATTCCGAGAGTTTTCCACGAAGCTAACACTACCTAACATACCGTACTTCTTTTGTTGTGTGCAAAAGACACCGTAACCTAATTTGCTGTCTTTGAATATTGTGTAGAGAATATCAGTGAAGATTCAAGACGCTCTAGCGAAAGCCAATCAGGTGGCCACAGAAACCTTTTCCTGCATCAAGACGGTGAAGTGTTTTGCCAATGAAGACGGTGAGACAAAACGCTACGAGCGCTGCATGGAGGACTTGTACGCTCTGAACAAGATAGAGGCGGCGGCATATGCCGGCACAACTTCGGCCAGCAGTGTGAGGATCATGCACTGTCAACACACCAAACATACTTTAACCCTTTTCATGCGTGCCTGTAACCTGATAACATGAGAAGCTGTCCACTGTAGTAACCGCTGTCCCTATAAGGGTTAATCTAAATTTTCAATGGACATAAAGTACCTATTTTCAGTCAGCGCAAAGACAGTTTTTTCTTTGGTGAATATAACATACATTTTATTGTCTCATACAAAACAAAACGTGCGGATAAGCAGTCCAAAAAAATAAAAAATACAGCGATAGATTTGGTGCAACTATCTTCACCAAGTCAGCCATTGATCAAAATGGCCGATTCCAAACTCACAACTTTTATCACTTGTCCATATATCAGAATGAACATGAGCACCAGCTAAACATAGCAAAAGACAATTTGGATTATTCACCAAACCTCAAATACATTTTTTTTTAAATTAAAGACGGTTTGAAATCTTCAACAACCTCAACTAGATTTACAGAAACACAGAAGACAATTTAGTAAACTTAAAATGTAATTCTAAAGACTGAAGTGAAATTGGATTACTCAACAAATTTGAAGTTCTTCGTAAATATTAAAGACACGATTGAATGTTTCAATTTTTTTGATTTTTTTATTTTTCTTTTCAAATTAATTATTGTATTGCGTTCCCAGATGACCACTCTCATCATGAAGGTGTCCATCCTGTACTACGGAAGCATGCTGGTGACCCGAGGGACTGTCAGCAGTGGGGAGCTTGTCTCCTTCATCCTCTACGAGCTCCAGTTTGCTTCGGCTCTGACTGTGAGTCATCAATTCAAAGGGTTTTGTATCCATTATAAATAACAAATAATCATGTGTCATATGCCATTCTGCAGGCCTTACTGCATTCGTACCCGGAGGTGAAGAAGGCTGTGGGAGGCTCTGAGAAGATCTTTGAGTATTTGGAGCGGAAACCTCAAATACCCCCAGAGGGAACCTTGGCTCCTAAATGCCTGAAGGGACACGTTCAGTTCCAAAATGTCAAGTTTGCCTACTCCAACGACATAGACAATGTCATCCTCAAGGTTCGTTACAACCGATATGTTTTCGTCGAGATCGACTGAGCGCAACGAATGTCTTGCTTTTTCGTAAATAATCAAAGACATGACATTTGAAATCTTCACCACACCATATGTGCATGAGAAAGAAAAAAAATACAATTTCGAGCCTTCAACAAACCCAAGTTGATCCAACATGCACAACATAAAGGACACCATCCAGATTCCAACAGACCTAAATCATTTATTTTTGCAAATGTCAAAGGTGCTTTAGTCTTGCTTGATGCTAATATCAGCCTTTCTCTACCAGGACGTGTCCCTGGAAATTAAACCTGGGCAGATCACTGCGCTGGTGGGGCTCAACCGATCCGGGAAGTCCACCTGTGTCAAGCTATTGGAAAGGTTTTATCAACCCCAAGGCGGACAAATTCTTCTGGACGGGGAGCCACTGGACAGTTACAAAGATGCTTATCTTCGGCAGAAAGTGAGTGAAAGCAACTTTTTGGGATGTTTAAGTCAATTAAGATAAAATCGAAGTTAATTCATTGATTATGTGAATCACATTTTTTCAGGAGAGTACAGCGGTCCCAAACGTTTTTTTTTTTTTTGCACCACAAAATGGTTTTACATAAAGACATATTTTGACAGAAAGGCATAAAGACCAATGACACCTGATGAAAAATACAACAGTTCATCTTTTATCTTATTGCAGTTGAAATAAATGCATTTAACAAATCGACTTCCCACTCCTGCCCTCAGATCTCTGTGGTAAGCCAGGATTGTGCCCTGTTCGCCCGTTCTGTGCGGGAGAACATCAAGTACGGCTGCCCGGACGTCAGTGATGAGGACATGTACCAGGCTGCCCGCTTGGCAAGCGCCCATAACTTCATCATGGGGCTGTCCAACGGTTACGACACAGGTACCACCATTAGTACTTGCAAAGCGGGTGGAACATTTAAGGAATGTTGCTTGAAAATTTCATTGGAATATTAACCAACAATATTCAAGTTCCCAATTAAGATGTATTCAGTTTTGCTATTCCCATGAATTCCATATTGACTCTGTCCAGTGGGATGTCCGAAACGCGGACACCCCAATCATGTAAAGATTTTTTAAATGACAAAAATTGACGTGTTTTTCACACAATAGCGACAATATGTCAATTCCCATGGAAAAATTGTTGAAATGTTGCCGCCCTTGCCACCACCAGTTTTTCCAAGTGCATGTTGGAAATGTGATAACAGTTACTGCTCTGTTTTTAAGATGCCGGCGAGAAAGGGGGACAGCTATCTGGCGGTCAGAAGCAACGTATTACCATTGCCCGGGCCTTAATTCGACAGCCCACTATCTTGGTACTAGACAACGCTACCAGTGACTTGGACTCTGAAAATGAACAACAGGTAATTAAAAAAAAAAACATCCTAACAATTATACACTTATTATCTTGAGTGGACCTGACTTAAAGATGGAAGAACGCACAGCTCGTGCTCACTGTAATGTGGCTGTTGTGCCCAACAGGTCTACCAGGCTTTGCTAAGCGAACGTGTCAACAATTGCTCCGTGCTTCTGATCTCCACCAAGATGAGCGTGGTGGAGAGGGCCGACCACATCATCGTCTTACATGATGGCATGGTCGAGGCAGAGGGCCCCCACCACCAGCTACTGGAAAACAGCCAGCTCTACGCTCAATTGGTGAAAAAGGAGATGCAATGAAAGATTCCATGTGTATGGGGCCACTTCTTTAGTGTCTTTAGCGCAGATTAAATTTATTTTCATTCAAATCCAATGCATTACGATGTAATGTTGTTGTTTCTGCTTGATAAATACACGTGTATATTTGTGAATACAGTAATCCCTCACTCTAACGCGGTTCACTTTCCGCGGCGTTTCGCGGATTTTTTTAGTGCAATTTTTAATTATTTTGTTTTAAACAGTGAATTGCGTTCTGCATCTTGATTGGCTAAGGCGCTGACCGACGTGAAGAGTCTCCGCACCTTGTCTCTGTACAGCTTGCCAAATTTTCCTTTGCAAATTTTTGTCTTGGTTTCATCGTATCAGTGGCGGAAGCTGGTCTGTCAAGGAGGGGAAGCTCAATTTCGGCCTACATCATAAAATGTGTCTGTTTATTTACACGTGAATTCTACTCTCCATTCCTTTGCAAAAAAAATGAAAAGGATTCCTTCTTCATAAGATCGGTGATTGGCTCATTTTGCTGCCAATCAAAAAGATTCAGTCTCAGACAGATCATCCAATCATCATGCAGAAAACCTGAGCTTCCTGGCCGGCCTATAAAGGCCCACTGTCCATAGACTCCCAGAGACGCTGAGCGTCCAATGGACGGGACAAAACCAGCATTTATCCAATGACTCGTCTTGTTTCAATGCATTGGGACAACCTACCCTGCACTCTCTCAACGCTCAGCGTCCACACAGTTGAAAGCACAGTGAAGCTGTGGGAATGAATGAAAAGACAGTCGCGTTGTAACCAGTAATAAGAAGCTGATTCGGAACCAATGTTGAGCGTGTTGTAGCGCATATTTAGTCAATGACTTGTCCACACAATTGTAGGTACACACATACCTGTACATATATTTGATCACGTACTTTGTGACATTTTAGGGGGAGCTGAGCTAACCTTGTAGTCTTAGAGCAGTTGCCTCTGCATTGTTTACATAGTTCAGGATTGTATAATAACTGTAAAAAATAAGGCTGACTATCAAGTACCAAGTACAACTTTGTCAAATGTGCTGAAATGTAGACATTTGGTTTGGTTTGGTTTGGTTTGTTTGTTTATTGAACATAAAACATATACAGTACTAATTTGACAGAAAATAAGGTAGATAAAAAAGTAAAAGAAAGAAATCAGTCTTCATTCAACACAGTTATTATGTTCAAGGGAGTAGGATGAAGTAAAAAAACGTATCTAGTCCTACCCCGTTATGTGTTTATATCTACTAAATCATTTTTATATCAATCAGAAAAGAAAAAGTAAGAAGAAGTCTCCATTAAGGCTCATACTTTACCCTTAACCATGATATTTTCACAACTTTTGGTTTGTATCGGGATTATATACATCCTCACTCTGGCACTCTTGTGTCAATTTTCTCTTGTATTCATAATGGATATTGCAATACCTTTCTCTATTTATCAACTTAGTTCTGATTTATCATTATATTTAATGTTTAGAATTTATCATTTTAACTCTGATTGGTGTAGGTTGTTTGTACTATTTTTTGAATTCAGCAAGCGATTTACTCATTTTTAGGTCCGTTTCGAGATTATTCCACAGATTAACACCTTTGCTAGATACACTTCTTTGCTTGATGTTTGTTCTTGTTTTGAGTTTTTTGAATAAGTTGGTACCTCTTAATTCATAATTGCTTTCTCGAATTTCAAAAAACTTCTGAATGTTTTGGCAGAGCAGGTTATTGTGTGCTTTCGTCCCTTTCAGATTTTTTTGGCATAAATCCTACTTCACTGATTTCACTTATCACTGGTTCTTTTTGGAACATGACCCCCGTGATAAACGAGGGATTGCTGTACACGTGTATTTTTGTGATACTGCTTCTTTGACCTTTTAATTTCTGGTATGAATAAAGTATTCGTCTGGCTGGCTGTTCTTGCTATACATCAAGTTATGCTTTTCCACTGGCATTTTTTGGGAATATACAGTATATACAAGTGTGCGTGTGTGTGTGTGTATACCTATATATAGGTATACAGATATATATCTATAGATAGATAGATAGATAGATAGATAGATAGATAGATAGATAGATAGATAGATAGATAGATAGATAGATAGATAGATAGATAGATAGATAGATAGATAGATAGATAGATAGATAGATAGATAGATAGATAGATAGATAGATAGATAGATAGATAGATAGATAGATAGATAGATAGATAGATACCTATCTGCTGAGACATTTTGCATGAATAGTAAGATTTTATTTTGAAGGTGGCCAACCCAAATCGTCACTACCAGTCACGTGAATGAGGACAAGCGTGAGAGAAAACAAATGCAATGGATATTATCTCAATAGGGCTCAATACGTTATCATCAAACTGATACGTTCCTTTCTGTTCCTTAACTCAGAATGATGTTAGCATTTTTGCACCTAGTTTCAATCCTTTATGTTTGCTAAAATAAGCGACAAAAACGCACACGTTGAATAATTCTGTGAGCTAGCTCGTGAGCAATCGTATCACCATAGCGCGTATATACGCAAAACCCGAAAAAATGCCACTTTAGACGTGTAAGGTTGGTAGTTTTATAACATGTTTTGAGCTGCTAGCCCAGAGTAGCTCGTTGGGTAACGCAGTCGTGACTGTGACGTAATCAGATATCACGTGGAGCCAATCGATGAGCTGTATGGCCGACCACCTGACAGAAAGTGGGTGTCCTCGACGTGCGTGGGCATATATAACAGCTGAAGCGGAAGTAGTCAGGCGCCATTTCGTGAAGGAGCTGCAAGTGATCGCATCTTCCTTACTCCCTGTGACTAAAGCGGACCAGCAGCTTTTTTTTTCTCCTTACCCCATTTATTTCTTCTTCATCTCCCCAATTGGATAGCTGCATAACACCCCGACTGATGGAAGCACATCTTAGTTCGCCTCACGAAAGGTAACATAAGCATGTTTTTTTTCTTTATGACTTAATACAGTATTCCCATCTCTACTGTTAGCCTTGGCGAGGCAGTAATGTGCTTAGTTACCGTTGCTAGCTATCCTCCTTTAGCTTCCACCTAGCTGTCAGTGTCACTTAGGGGCGGCTTTCCTAATTAACTTAGTTGTTCGAAGACATTTCATTCACCAGGGTGTTATATTATCCCCTCTCCTCGGAATTATTAGCGAGGGCGGTTGACAGCCTAGTGACCGACCTCTGGCTAACCCTCCGTCCTCGACCGGCCGCCCTCCATTCATTCGTCGCCCAGCCGAGTCAAACCAGGACAGCTCATGATCTATTAATTTCCCTTATTTCTTACAATCTAATGTTTTCAACGCCAAATATCACATGAGGCGTCTATTAGTTTATTTCGCCGTTGTCGTTCGCCGGTGACGTTAGATATGTTTTGGGCTGGACTGGCGGGATGCTGTTAAGTTTCCTAGGTTAATTGAACCATGCGAAGTTTTGTGTGGTTGAAACAAGTTGTGCATGTGACTTTTTTTTTTAGCGATAACGGTACACTACAATCCATCCTTGCCATTGCTAGCCAATGTTTACAAACACAAATGGTGGGCGGGACGGACACATCGCGTGAACACGTCCCAGACACGAAATTAAGAAAAGGTTTAGGAACGTGACAACAAAATCTAATACTTTCTTTTCAGCGAGACTGACGTCACCGGAATGAGGTTGAGTAAAGGAACAAAACGGTCTTCAAACTTGATCAAAATGTAAAGAATTAAGTAAGTTATGACATTTTAAAGGTCTTAAAATTGGGTAAAAAAATTGTCTAACTTTCTCCATTTTTCATATATGGGGCTTCTACATCAGATTTTACTCCAAGTGTGTTGTGAGCATGTCTGTCTGCTGCTCTCCACTATAGCTCTCTGGTGGGGCTGTCCTGCGGCATAATGGACCCGCACGCTAGCACCGGCAAGCGTATCCGCAAGCCCTCTCTGCTCTATGAGGACTTTGAGAGCCCCTCCCTGCCACACACCATTCCGCCAGGTCCGCCTGCCCCTCCGCAGCCTGCCGTCAGGGACCCGTCCCGACAGGGCCGCGCCACTAACCACCTGCAGTACCTCCAGAAGACCCTGCTCAAGTGCCTTTGGAAACATCAATTTGCATGGCCCTTTCATGAGCCAGTGGATGCGCACAGGCTCAATTTGCCTGTGAGTTTTCCAATTGTACACTCTCTTCCAAAAGTATTGGAACAATGAATCCAAAACCTTTGCGTTTGCTCCAGTCTGAAAAGATGAATATGAGACTAGAGACTGCGGATATTTACGGATTAGCTATGCACTCGAAAAACAGTTGGATAAAAAAACGAAACAAAAACAATTTGGTTCAAAAATTTACTGTGGGTACAGAATAGTCAACTGAGGGTGAAAAACAGGGAATTGTACAACAGAGATCTATCGAAGCTATTGTACAAAAATTGGCCAGAACCATTTCTACTCCTTTAAAATGTCCTCATCCTTGTTCTGTCCATCCAAACCTTTGCTCACTTAAAGAGAAGATAAAAAACTTTTATTAGGCTCACAATGGAGAAATGTCCCATTCACAGCAGCAAAGTTATTAAAGAAAGAAGTAAAGGAACAAAATATAGGAGCTGCTGGAAAGGCGGCCAATCTCGCTGTGCCACCTTGAAGTCAAAATAACACTACACAACACATGGGACACAGACAGTTTTGCAATCTTACAGTTTTCCTGTATAGACTTTGTTTTTGTAAGCAGTTATAGATGAAAGAGAAGAAGATCAAAGTGTCCTTTCACCAGTGGATCAGATTCAGATTATCAAGTCAGATAAAAATTTGGTGTTGAGATGTTAATAACTAGTAATAAAAGCCAAACCGTTGATCTCTTGACTCATATTTGTCATTTGATGTCTGACCAAATATCTTTGGTCTAGAACAAAAAAATGAGAAATTGGCTTTGTTGTTACAATCCTTTTAGGACAGTAATGTAAATGCCTCTCCCTCAAGGTGTCCTCAAAGCCTGTTTATAGATCTCAAGAGAAATGCAGTGTAAATGTGACCTCTCTTCATAATGGGTTAGGACTACCACAAGATAATCAAGCAGCCCATGGACATGGGCACCATCAAGAAGCGCCTGGAGAACAACTTCTACCGCTCTGCCAGCGAGTGCATCCAGGACTTCAACACCATGTTCACCAACTGCTACATCTACAACAAGGTGGGCCTCAGCGATCACATGTTATGCTAATGGCAAGAGATGTGATATTTATGAATGAAACCCAGTGACGTCCACCGTGCATGTCCAGATCGCCGACTTTGTCTGCCTGCGCCTCGATCAAATATAAAAAAATATTGCATAACACCACCCGTGCCACAAGTTAGACCAGATTTTATCGAGTCTGTTCTTTGCAACTGAATTTGCAGTCGCGCATGAGCGGCAAGGCAGAAACGCCCAGTGAGGCATAGCATGTCCACCAAAATCAAACCGTCTGTACTGTCACGCAGTGTTGTGACTCGGGGTTGGCAACTAATTTTCATGTGTGACCAACCGTAACCCGCTGGTTCAATAACGGGGAACAGCATTGCATGCAACGACACAGCTCTAACAGTCCAATCAAAATTTCAAGTGGGCTGTCAGAAAAAAAAAGTGTCTGTGCTGGGCTTCAAACCAAAGCGTAACTTCGCCCGGCCGGTGGCCGCAAAGCGTTACATTTGCTGTATATGTACTAAGTATAGATTGTGTTTTACAATCCTACGCATTTATGATGTCTTGTGTACTTGGGGCTTGATGGAGTGTTTAGAGTCACTGTCTCTGAAATTCATGGGTGCAGTCATGGAAAAAAGACAAGCGATCTCAAAATATCCAAGGTGTCTCCTTATTCTGGCCTGTTTGCTGTGTCACATGGCGTCCAGTGGCCCAAAATTGATTTTATTTATTTTTTGTGGTGTCTTAATTGGAATGCACACTGTTTTTTAGCCAACTGATGACATTGTGCTGATGGCCCAGTCCCTGGAGAAGCTCTTCCTCCAGAAGGTGGCACAGATGCCCGAGGAGGAGGTGGAGCTCCCTGCGCCCGCTCCCCGCAGGAAGAGCAGCCAAGGACGAGGCCGCAAGACGAGCCGTGAGTGTCTATCCATCGTGACCGTGAGCAGCCCCTCTACCCCTACCGTCATGGGGCTAACCAAATGCTGTCTTCCTGTGTGTGTCCGTCAGCAATGCGGGCGCAGCAGGTGCCGGCTGTGTCGCAATCGGCCTATTCGCCGTCCTCCTCGGACACGGGCGATTCCATGCTGGCCAGTTCGCCGCAGATGGTGCTGACCAAGAGCTTACCGCCGGCCACCATCATGGGCCTGCCTCCCACGCAGCCCACCACCAAGGTATATTTTTCGGTTCGTTGCTTATATCATCGCATAACACAATATTTTGTGGATCTTGAAAGATCAGTCAAAAAGCTCTAAAATAGCTGGCAATTTGGGGAACAGCTCTGAAAATGGATGGCAGTGCACAAGTTAAGTACAGTGGAAAAAGGTCCCAATATGGAAACAGTTTTCCCCAGTAGAAATACAAATAACCTTTTCAGGCAATTTATGTAATAAGCAATATTGCACCTGTCATCAAAGGTAGCAAAATGTCTTTAATGACGAATGTCCAAATGCAACAATGAGGCAGGGAGATGATCACTCTTCATAGGAGGTGAGTTTCTTCTTTTATTTTCATCCCAGAGCAGGAAGGTACACTTCTGTGGTGGCATCAAGAAAAAGCAAGCGCTGTTAAACCTTTAAGTTGCTCACTGTGATGACGTCTGGCAAGATTGGTCGAAATCTCGATTTTGCACTCCCCTTTTAGGCCCGAATTAGACTTTGCAATTTCTTTGACTGTCCATTCCAATGTACATTTCAAGTGGCGCGTTGCTCCAGAAACCGGGAGACGACATGCATATTTCACAGCAACAAAAGATGAGTCTGCTTTGGTTTCCATGGCGACATTCAATTGTGTGTTTTTGTTTTGTTTTTTTTTGTTTTTTGTTTTTGTTTTGGGTTAGAAAAAGGGAGTTAAGCGCAAGGCGGACACCACCACTCCGTCCACCATGGGTTTGACGGTGGGCATTTCGGCAGAGGGACACGGACACTTGGTGGGATTGGGCAAAGGAGGCCATGGCGGACAGGTCCACGACTCCCCCATGAACGCCATCTCCTGCATTGGCGGCATGACCCTGGAAACGCCACCCGTCATGGGCCTGGTCCACAGCCCCGGCGGACCCGTACTACTGCAGCCCATGATGTCGGTGGTGGGGCGGCGTGTGGGCAGCGGCCGCCCCATCAAGCCGCCCAAGAAGGACCTGCCTGACTGTGTGCAGCTGCAGCCCTCGCGGAAGGGCAAGCTGAGCCCGCCCATGCGTTACTGCAGTGGGCTACTCAAAGACATGCTATCCAAGAAGCACGCCGCCTACGCCTGGCCCTTCTACAAACCCGTGGATGCCGCTGAGCTCGGCCTGCACGACTATCACGACATCATCAAGTGTCCCATGGACCTCAGCACCATCAAGGTGACATGCAGCGCTCATTTCTTGTTATTTACAATGAGTCTGCAGTATATTAAAGTTGTCAAACTCACTTTGTTTGCATGCCACTTTTGTAGTCCTATCATCTCTCAGTGATTAGGACTCCGAAAACCATAAAAATGTATAATATTCATCTCATCCTGTCGTGACATATACACAATTGCAGTTGATTGTTGGACTTTGCTCAAAAAGTTAATGGCTATTTTAAACTTAAATACACACGTACGACTGTTAAGTGTTTTCGTACTTTCTGCACAACTTGCTGTTGGACAAAAAGGAGCTGAACATTTTTCTTTTTACCTTGAATTTCAAGGAAGTCGACTTGTATTTCTTTCTGTGACTCTTCTAGTCTCTCTATCGCTGTGCAGGCCTTCTGATGACACTATGAGGTCAGTGGTAACGTCCCACCCAGAACATCCTGTTTGAAGATTTGCAAATTACCCGTTGAGTTTGATTATCAGAGAGGTTCAAATATCCAATGATTTACGGAGACTGGGAGATTAACAGAAAGGCGCAGAAGCAGATATCCTTGGAAATGTATTCATCTGTTCATAGATCGAACACCTGTTGTGAATTTTACGATTTAGCTCCTTATTAAAGAACAGGAAGTCGTGCAAAAACTACTGAAACATTAAGCGGTTTGGCCAAATTGGGTTTTTAAGGTTCAGTAAAGGTTCATGCATTTTATCTTGATTCTGAAATTTCATTCCAAAATCCAACAACTTTTTTTAAGTTGTGCGTACTGTCAATGACAAATGATTTTAAAGTCAGAACTCGGGGAGAATATACAAGTCTTAATGTATACAACTATTGTTCAATTATGTAAAAGAGTGATTTAATTTTTTCATGTCGTACCTGTTAAAAGTCAATACAATTTCCTCATTTCATTTGTTTTAATCCTGGTCATAAATTTGAGGAAAAATCTGAGGCTAAACATGGAAAACACTTGTATGAATTGTAAAAAAATAACATGGTATGATTGCTCTATATATTGCACATTACTGAACAATATCACTGCACCAAAAACACGTGCATGCCTTTATTCTGCACACACCCCCTTTCCCATCCATTACCCTTACCACTCGTTCTGTTCGTGTTCAAGGACCGCCGGCGCGCAATATTTATTTATTTATTTATTTTTGACGACCTTCCCCCCCAAACCTCGTGTGCCTCTGCCGGCAGAGGAAGATGGATGGCCGCGAGTACCGTGACGCGCAGCAGTTTGCCGGAGACGTGCGCCTCATGTTCTCCAACTGCTACAAGTACAACCCCCCCGACCACGACGTGGTGGGCATGGCCCGCAAGCTGCAGGTGAGCGGTGCTGCTCCCCCGAGTCATTGTAGCGCGCACTCTAATGACCACTCCCTGTGGAAGGCTTACTTTTGGAGTACAGGACAGGCAACAAACAACGGAACATCCAAAGTCGACATGCCTTAATAAAATTAACTTGTCCTTGTTTGTGAGTCGAGGCGTCATGTCAGTGAGCATCTAATTAACGTCGCAAGTGTTCATGTGGCTTGTTTTTTATTTTATTTTTTGCCTGTGTGACATCATCACAGACACTGGAATAGATCAACTCACTTGACTTACTATTGGGTCAAGCAGCTTCACAGGATGCATTTCACTCCATATCTGGAGGTTCCCTTACACCAGGAAAATAGAAATATGGTATTGTTCCTTTGCATGACATTAGTTGCTCCTCGGCAGAATCTCAAATTGAATCATAACAATGTATTTATTACTTGTTGGTCTGTGCGTGTCATTTATAGGACGTGTTTGAGTTCAGCTTTGCCAAAATGCCCGACGAGCCACAGCTGGACCACACCACCATGTCCCTAAGCGGCCACCCAACATCCTCCTCCTCCTCGTCCTCATCCTCATCGTCATCCTCCTCGTCCACGTCCGAAAGCGAGCCCAGTAGTGAGAGTGAGGACAGCGAGAGCAGCCCCAGCTCGGACAGTGAGGAGGAGCGAGCTCACCGGCTGGCCGAACTGCAGGACCAGGTATGCACGCAGGTAAGACCCTCCCAATTACTTAAATCACAGGTGTTTAACTCAAAGCCAAATCGGGCCCACGTGTCATTTTATGTGGCCCACGAAAGCAAATCATGTGTGTCAACTTGCATGATCCTTGAACTGAAAAATCTCAAATTGTCATGTGTAATAAATAACGTTGCGATTTATCAAAAATTTTGTTTCCGTGTTTACACTCACTTGAACAAGTGAGCAATGGTTGTCTTATTAGTCTTTTTTTTCCCAGTATTTTTATTTTTCGGGCAAATTGATGCACAGACTATAACAAATGTGTTAATAAAGTAAGTCTTTGTTATAAGTTGGTCGACAGCTCTTATTTTCTTGTTTTCTTTCATGAGTAAATGATGTACTTACAACAATTTTAGAGACAGATGATGCTATCTATAGTCTTGGCACAGATTTGGGCAGTGCAAAATGTTTTCTTTTTCCTGGCGCGGGCGTAACAAAAAAATAAATGACGACTACTGCCTTAAACTAATTCGCTATCACCCCAGTTGAAATTGATCTTTTGACTTGTATAGCTGTCAATCGCTGAAGGTCAGTTAAATTGGAACTTTAATGTCTGTAGCTGTCAGCAGCAGTGAATGAGTTACACACAAACATACTCAACAGTCAAATCAGTCATTCAATATTAAGAACTGACTGTATTGAAATCACTCTGATTGTGTTACGTTGTCCATCACACATTCACCTAATTCATTATTACTACCACCACCGCCACACGCAGCTTCGTGCCGTGCACGAGCAGCTGACTGCGCTCTCCCAGGGCCCCATCGTGAAGCCGAAGAAAAAGCGTGAGAAGAAGGACAAAAAAGAGAAGAAGAAGCGCAGGAAGCCGGACAAGCGCAGCCGTGGAGCCAAAAGCCGAGCCGGTTCCGAAGAGTGGACCATGCCCACTAAAATGCTCAAGAACAAAGCATCGAGAGCCGGCACGTCGCAGACCAAGAAGAGCCAGACCAAGAAGAGCAGCAAGTTAGTACCATGCGGGCAGGCCAAAACACAAGTTGTGTCCATCGTTGTTTGTGCTACCACTAGCCAAATGTGTAAAGGTACCAAAGTTAACACTGATAGGTTATGGCTCTGATGTCGGATTGCAATATGAAAGATAAAATCTCCAGTGTTTTTACTGCAATGCTGTAAATACTGCTCCCCCCCGCTCTTGTCACGCTCTTCAGTTGTCACTCCCACTTGGAGTTGACTGTAAAACTGACACTAGCAACAAAAATAAAATGAAACCTTGTATATTTGAACTCACCAATGTTCAACCAAAACAGAAAATGTTGTCCAGCCAAATTCTACTGACATAAAATGCAAAATACCATAGACAGGCTAACAGAAATTAGCATTAATCTACAGGTCACACAGCATACAAAAATATTTATATTCTCGCAATGTGGTACTACACACTTCACCAACTCTAAATTTGCACTTAAAAAAAAGCAATCACAAAACTGCGAGAATATATTATCGTCTATATTGTATCACCATCCTGCCTACATACGAGATTTGTTTAAGTGTTGTTGTCTGATTGAACCTCTCATCAGGAGCGCCAAGAAGTCATTCTACCCGCCGCTGCCATCCAGCATGCTTCCGCACTACGACTCTGAGGAGGAGGAGGAAATCGTACCCATGACGTACGACGAGAAGCGCCAATTGAGCCTTGACATCAACAAGTTGCCGGGCGAGAAACTGGGCCGCGTCGTGCACATCATCCAGTCGCGGGAGCCCTCTCTGCGCGACACCAACCCCGAGGAGATCGAGATCGACTTTGAGACGCTCAAGCCGTCCACATTGAAAGAACTGGAGCGCTACGTCATGACGTGTCTGCGGAAGAAGCCGCGCAAGCCCTTCACTGACCTCGGTACATAGTGCCATTTCATATATTCTTGGTGTACACTTAAAGTCAGGTGAGCTAGACTCACCCGCCACCTTAATGAGGATAAGCGCGATGTCAAACTTCAAATTCGACAGTGGCGAAAATGCACAAATATAAAAAGTTAATTATAATTCAGTTACTGGTTTGGTCCATATTGTTAAAAAAAGTAATATTGATAATTATTTTCCAAATTAATACATTAGCTTTTATGTTGATTCAACACAAATAATTATTCTGGTTTCATAGTGGATTGCAGTAATTTGATAATCCATGTTGCTGTGAGGTTGAAATTCAGAGGATTTGGACGATTGTCAAAATAATTATTGATGAATTTTCATCATTGATCAGTTGTCAATTAACCGTGGCGCCCCTGAAATTAGAGTAAATAAAATAAGAGCACAGAACACTTGATAAGGATGAAAAAAAACCCCACTGAATTAGACTACGTTCCACGAGTCAAATCAACCGAACTGCACACTGTTGTTGAAAAACGGGTCCTACTTGAGGATGTGGCCAGAAATCCTTGGCTAAAAAAAAGCTTCCCCTCTCTGGTTCTTTTCTTTTCTTTGTCTGAGTCATGATGGAAATGACTAACCTGAGTCGACATGTTGAATTTTGTGTGACAAGCTTTATACACAACGTGTGACTGATGCATTTTATGCTTCCCAGCCTATTTTTTAAAATCCAAAGTGTGTCCAGTCCAGATATCTGTGATTAAATTAGCTCCCAGTCTTATGCGATACAGGACAGCAGTTGGATGAGAACAGAGCAAAAAATCTGTAAAATAATCTGTTTTTTAAAAATTGGATTCTTTTCGCCAACCCTTTCCCTGACGGCTGCTGTTTTTATGCCTTGGTGCTCTGGTTAGCACTGAAGAAAGGCGGTGCGGTCAAATCCAAAGAGCAGCTGACCCTGGAGAAGCGTCTGGAGCTGGAGCGGAGGCTGCAGGACGTCAGCGGGCAGCTGAACTCGACCAAGAAGCCTGCAAAACCCAAAGGTCAGCTCAAATTGCATGTCACTTTAATCCTTCAGGCGTTCATACATTAAATATGGAGATGCGACAAAATGATTTTCACTCGTTATGATTGACAAAAACATGCAGACTTCAATCAACTGTACTGGCGACACGATGCCGCACGGCTCTCGCACAGTGAGGGGGAGGAGGATAGTTTTTTTGCAACGCTTCTCAGATAGCTGAGCGTTCAACGGGTACTGGCTTTGCTCCCAAGCTATTTTCCGCACGTAAAATGGCTTAATAATGCCTAAAAATAACAGACGATGTGGGAACAGACCAATAGTATTGATTTTAGGAAAAAACATGAAGGCTGACAGTGACGATATGGCACATTAGAGGCGTGTAGACCAGTGGTCCTAAACTCTTTATTTAGTTATTTGCATCATGGACAAATTGTCACAAGTTCATTCTGTTTGCGGACAGGCGACCATTTTTTTCCCCCATTGCCTTTAAATTGCCAGATTCAAAGCACTGATACTGGCCAAAAACAATAAAGGGAATTAAATACTTTATTAACTATTTCAGTGACAGTGGTTACTACAGTTGACAGCTTACCATGTTATCAGTTTACAGGGTGCATGAAAGGATTAACATAGATTTTTTTTTTTAAATTTCTTGGGTCATTCATTTCAAACAGTGTTATTCTACTGTACAACAAATGTAGAACCCCCCCCCCCCCCCCACACACACACACAGTGAACCAATAAGAAATGGACCAATCAGGAAAAATAAATACGCTTTATAAGGAAAACATGCATACAGTGTTAGCATCGTTCCTGCTTGCAAATTGGACCTACTCAAAAAAAAAAAAAATGACACAATTGATTGTGCTGCTTTCATCCAGTAGCTGCCGGCTAGTTATTAGCGACTTAACTGCTAATGTTTATTCTGCTCCTATTTTCACGCTTTCCACTTGATCACTTGGGCGCTCTTTGTTCAAAGGTTTATTGTATTGCCTCGTTTTTGACGCCATACCACGCTGATGGAGAAAGACAGACTTAAGATTATCATGTTTCAAAGTTTCATTTCAGTATATGCTTACCGTAATTGACCTCGAACGCTATATTCTCACAATTCGTACACAATGGAGCACACAGAAAAAAGGGCCAACTTGAGCTGAAGGAAGCCAGGGCTTCATTAACTGATAAGGCAGGCAGGAAGGTTGAACTTCGGGGGGGCAGCATGACCAGATGTCCTCCAGTTTGTTACAGTTTCTCAATTCATGTGAAATCTACCCATTGTATTAACAAGGCATCCATTGTTTGCACCGGAAGATGTTTTGGCCTCCAGGTGTCCACTGAGGGGGCGTATCGGTGGGCTGGGCTGGGAAGCGTGACATGCAAATGAGGAGGAATGTTTTTCTGATATGTTACTTGTATTTTGCATATCCTGTGAATAAAAAGTGGTCGGCGGGGGTGTGAAGGTGGGGTTTTCAATCTGAGAGGAAACACGACTCGTGTTGCCTTCGAGGAACTTTGCCCCTTTTGCTGATCAGCAAAAGACAATCTGCTCCCGAGTTAAGTCGAGTCTTTTCATTCAAAGTTCAAGATGGGTGAATTCCCTGACACATGCTCAACAGCTCTCTCCTCCAAGTCATATATTTATATTTATTGACGGAAATATTTTAACTCGCGAACCAATGTCAGAAGGAGGACTCGGATTGGCTTGAGTCGCGCACATTTCCGCCACGTCTGAGTGAGTCAATATGCTCACAGCTCTTCGGGCTGTCTGATGCCCCGGACCAAATGGGTCGTGGCCCGGTTCCGGTCCATGGACCGGTGTATGGAGACCCCTGATGTAGACCATTCAAAAAAAAAAAAAAAAAAGTAAAATATCACATGCAGTACATTTACCTAGACAGTGAAGACACAGCATCCTGCTGACTTTTATCTATTGTGTATGACTTTTGTCAGTGGAGAAGACCAACCCCGCCGAGGCCCAGGCACAGCCTTCGCGCCTCAGCGGCAGCAGTTCCAGCTCTGACTCGTCCTCCTCTTCTTCCTCCTCGTCATCCTCATCTTCGGACACCAGTGAGTCAGACTCCGGCTGAGACCTTTTGCGGCTAAAATAGAAAACAGTAATTAAAAAGAAGAAGAAGCAACTCAGGGACTTGGGCTGGCCCAGGAAGTGACGTTCCCTGAAAACGGATTACTGAACTGAACTCCTTTTGAATGTTCGACTTGAAGGATGTGTGAGGAAAAGAAACAAAACACTTAATGCCTTTGCGTTCTCCCTCCTATCTCTTTTTTGTTTCCGTTTGTAAATATGTGTACAAAATTATATGTTTCTTTTATAAAGAAGACTTTTATGATTATTTCTACCAGAGAAGAACATATTCTTCTCTGGAGCTATTCTATTTATTTGAAAACCTTCAATCTTGATGCTTTCTTTATTGCTTCATCCCTCAATGGAGCCTTGCTTCGTCCTCAACCTGTCGATGGAACTACGAAAAGCTGTTTGAGCATTCATTCATATCCTTGATGTCCATTTTCTTGTATGCTTTTTTTTGGGTTATTACTACAGGAAGACAATTCGCTATGCTCCTGGTGCACTAAATGTTGACTGAAAACTAGTGTGCGCAAATTCTCAAAAGCAGTTATTCCTGATGGGTCCATGTACTCATACACTCCTTGTCAATACATCTTTATTTCTGTAGCGCTTTCACAAAGCTGGAGCTGTATCAAAGGGCATACTAGTACTTGGACCTTAACACAAGTGCAGTCGTTGAAATATTGATTAAACATTCATATGGCTTTATGGCAAGCCTTTTGAGCATTTATTGAATATTGTTGCACTGAATTATCTTAATATTCAAGACAAAGTGTACATGGACCTGAAGGATGATGGAATAAATACTCAAAATGGCTTGCCATATGGAACAGTAAAGGTGGAAGTGTAATTTTTCTTGATGTTGCTGTTGAACAATGGGCAGAAATAGCCGCCTGACTTCATTTCATCCCTGATTTGTCTTCACTGTTACAGGAAAACATGCCGACCATTTGGTATTTGTGCATGTTCACCGTTTAGAATGTGAATGAGCGCCACACTGTTATGTGGTAGTATGGCTTGTATATTCTTCAGTGTTTTATGCTGTTGCACAAACTACTGCATCTGCCCTATTGTTACCTTCTTTGTTCCAGTTTGTTCTTTTTATGTTGCTCTTACGGAACTTCTCTCATTCCAGTTTGCTCACTGAGAGCGTCTCCGTCCTGGTTCGACGCTCACCCCCCCCCCGCACCCCCATTTGACAGCTTTGATTATTAAAATAATCTGTAGGAACGATGTGCTTGTCTTTGTGCTGAACATTGTCATGATCGTAAATACAAAAGGGTTGTTGCCATGTGCGTCGGTAGGTGGCAGCACTTCATTATAATCTTGGATTGGCTCACTGATGCATTGAAAGTGCAATTCGAAATCATTTATTGTCTTGCGATCCGAGCCAAAATTTGAAATGCAGATTTGCATTAGCATTTTTCAGCAACACGTGACATGACCAAAAATTTAAAAAATGGAACTAAAAATGACAGACATGGGTCGCAAGGTTAGTTAGAAAGGTGTAGTTGGGTAGAGTGAGAAGGGAGGGTGTCAGAAAAAATAAGGTAGCAGAAAACAAATAAACCATTTATGATGAAAAGAATAATTTCTCTTCAAAACACTGTAGGGAATAAAGACAATTCTATTATGGAGATAAAAATAGTTTGTTCCACTTTGTGCTGGATGGCTGATTTATCATGAGATCACGTTAATGATCCTGAAGAAAGAAAATGGTCACTTAACTAGTTTTATTGGGGGGTCTGAATCAGCTGCTGTCAAGTAGATCTACTCTGAGATAGAGGGCTTTTGGGTACCCAAAAAGCCTCAAATATTTGCCTTAACCTGAACATTCTCTTCGATTGAATATTTTGTCACTCGAAAAGGAGCCCTTTCCTGGTTTGGTTGGTAAAACCGAATGAACTTTCTAGAACGTCACGGATGGGCGTGAGTACTTTATCGAAAGAGCAGGGAACATGCAACAAATTTTCATCCGTTCAAATGAACGATTTCAACCACATGGTGCAATATTATAGTATATGTCTTTTAATTTTAGTAATTAATTATACATATTTATAATTAAATCTTTTATACATCTGTATTATGCCACGAATAAATAAATCCACCCCGACTGTTAATCCACAATGGTCTATCCCCTGCGAGAGTAACAGCTGAGTTAGCCTTGCTGCTCACGCCGGAGAATCTCGCAAGGCGTTGTATTCATCTTTCCAAATAACCAGCAGGCCGTCACTACTCGTATTTTCGAGGCGTTTGAGTGCTCTTGTCCCTTTTACATCGCCAAAATGTGTGCGGCCAAAAAGGGAGACTTGTCCCCCAGCGAAAAGGAGTTGTTTGACGTTATCACGACAGGTAAGTTCTGCCCCACAATGCAATGCGGCTAGTACTACTTAGCTTGCATGATGAACCACACTACCTACTGTTGACGTCCCGATTATAGTTACAGTTATGCGTTAATTTTTTTTCTTTTTTCCAATACCGACAGCACTTCCTTTACGCGGTCTATGATACCATTTGTAACGTGTGAATCTCTGCTATATCAAGTTTACATAATGCACTATACACCTAGTGTAGCCTATTTACACCTTGTGTTAAAGTCTATACAGTACTCAACTATTAATCCAACTTTATTTCTTGAGCACTAGTGCTGCACACAAAATATAAGGCACTTGGCAATATATTGGCAAGTGCCAAGTCAAGATACACTCTTGATTGCAATACAATCAAAAGATTGTATTGGATTGTATTGCTAATGCTTATATTTGCATTAGCGTACACGCAGGTGCAGGTTTTGCATTTCTTTTGTAAATCCGTTAGTAGATGAGAAAGAGGGTTCCAGTGACCAATATGAGGTCACCGGGATACCGAAACCGAAATCTCACAACCACATTATGCATGGAGTCACTCAAGTTTGCCACAAGCTGTTTGAAGTTAAAAAATAAAACAACTTAAGTTTTCTAAAGTCAAACGGTTTTTCTGTTGAGAGGTAACACACATCGGCTTATTTCAGTTAGTTCTCCGACTTCAATTGAGCACCAGCTATCCTCTCCATCTCCTCTCAGAGATACATTATTCACGTTGCATTGGTGAAAATATTCCCGGCGTGATATATTGTCATGGCCAAAAGGCTGCATTAGTGCGGACGGCGCAGCATAATGAGAGAGAAAGTAATGGAGCTGTTGTAACTCACAAGTGCACTTGTCATATCCATCTGTCTCTCTCTCCTTCTCCCTCTTACATGTGATGTACTGAAGAAACAAATGTATCAGGAAGGTTACATTTGAAATTAGCTTTTTTTTTCTTTCTTTTTTTTTGCAGGAAATGTCCAAGAGGCGTCCAGACTACTGGGCTGCAAAGATGTCAGAGTCAACTGCTTGGATGAGGTAAGAAAACATTTAATTTGATCTTTCCCAGCTTTAGTAAGCCATCTTTTTGAGTTTTCTATCATAATGACTCCAATCTGAGCAAAGTACATATCAGTGTTGATGTTACACAAAGCCTCCAATATAAAAATGTCATCGATAGCTGATTTTGTGGAGAAAGAAAACAAGGGCTATAAGGAGTCATTGGCGTCCCCCAAGGAGGCGTAGAAGAACCCTTCACTTCCTCTCTTGTCTTTGTTTTACCTTCAAAGTCCTCGTCTGTGTCAAAGTCAGATGTTTGAAGCATTTTTTACCATCTTGACTTTACCGCTAACTAAAATACTTGAGAAAATTTGTTTTTAATAACTTTAGTTTTTTTGTGGTCCTTTGAACCTTTTGTCCACACAAAGCACTACTGAATTTTTTTTACCCTTATTCTCATACTTTACACGATTTTCTTTTTTCCCCCTGTAAAATAACTGTGGTACAAATTGGATTTTGGGAAAATATGCCTCAAAAGCTAATCACAATTTGTCATCACACAAGGTGTCAGCAAATCTTGTGAGACTTCAGCTCAGTGAGCCTCTCAACCAGGGATGGATGAACTTTTACCCAAGGGCTGCATTTGATTTTCAAAACAAAACAGATGACTCTCCCTCCCCAGAAAAGTTGTGTTTGTAAATATTTATAAAATGTCAATTTAATAGTAAATACTCTCTATTGCGCAACGTCTCTCTTGGCGCAGTACGGCATGACACCGCTGATGCACGCCGCCTACAAGGGCAAAGCTGACATGTGCAAGCTGCTGCTGAGACACGGCGCCGACGTCAACTGCAACCACCACGAGCATGGATACACTGCGCTCATGTTCGCCGGACTCTCAGGTCGGTTGGCGTTCCGAGAGAGTGAGTGACGTGAGCGCTACGTCACTCACATGTCAACCCCCATCGTTTTTGTTTGCGCTCACAGGGAAGACTGACATCACGTGGATGATATTGGACGCTGGGGCTGAGACAGACGTGGTCAACTCTGTGGGGAGGACCGCCGCGCAGATGGCCGCCTTTGTTGGTATGTGTGTACAAACTTGAAATCAATTTTTTTTCCCTAGCTATGAGCCATTGATTAGTGTAAAGTCGGGCTGAACAATTTTGAAAAATCCAGTTGTAAATTTTCTCCCCTCACTATTACGATTTAATATGCAATACATTTTTCTAAGTGCTCTTTCCATAATTTTTTCTGGGGGGGGGGGGCTTTTGATGACATAGGTTGGATTTCTACGGATGAGCGCGACCTGAGCGCTCATAATGCAGTTGAATCATGTCAGATTTATGTCCACATATGAAAGCTGTCTAGGTCAAATAAAAAAAATTGTAATTGTGCCGTTGAAGTTGCATGAAAAAAAAACAAAATCTAATTCATGTTGCATATGGGGAAAAAAAACAAACAAAACATCGTAATTGACCCGCAAGTGTAAACATAAACCCTGACAAGGCCGGCATCTTGTTGTCCAGGGCAACATGACTGTGTGACGGTGATCAACAACTTCTTCTCTCGCGCCCGACTGGACTACTACACTAAAGCCCAAGGTCTGGAGAAAGAACCCAAGCTGCCCCCGAAGCTGGCTGGACCCCTTCACAAGATCATCATGAGTATCAACCTCAACCCTGTTAAGGTAACAAGAGCGGTCCTGCGAAATGACCTTCTTAGCTATAAAAATGTATACGGGATATACAAAGGTGAACACGCTTATTGTGGGGATAACGCAGTCCAGACGCACCCGTGATCTGTGAAAATCTGCAAAATGGAAAGGCAATTTTAAAGTGTCTTTTCTCGTTTCAACTTTCCCACACGCTAACTCTTGGTTAGCGCCTGTGCTAAAAAAGAAAAAAAAAACCTTTTCGGGCCACTTGTCTTACTAATTGTTTTTTTTTAAATGCGGTCAGCAAACCTAAATACGATACACGCAAATATGAAACACCTTAGCATGACTCTGGACGATTAGAGTGTCATGAAAGGGTCTGAAAGCATTCGAGACGTGAAGGAAGACGTAGCAGGCACGGGCCAATAGCCTCCTCTGTTTTAGTGATTCCGTCATTTCCGGTGTCAGATGGTGCTGCTGGTGAAGGAAAACCCGCTGCTGGCCTCTCCCTCGGCCCTGGACAAGTGTTGTCGCGTGATGGAGCTCATCTGCGAGAAGTGCATGAAGCAGCATGACATGAACGAAGTGCTGGCCATGAAGATGCACTACATCAGCTGCGTGCTGGCCAAGTGCGTCTCCTTCCTCAACGAGCGTGACGACCAGCTGGACGGACTCGTTAAAAGGTCAGTGACACAAGACGATGTGGACGACGTTACCGCCATTCAAAGATGATGGCACGTTCGCTAACCATTTCGGTGGAAAACGACGATCCTACCACTAGTACTGCTTACAAAACAGACCCCTGACCAGATAGGCCTGTGCGACAGCTGCGGCTGACAGCAGGTTCCGCATGAGTGTGCTTTGAGTGTGTTTTACTCTTCTCCAGGCGTCCAATAAACAGTGGAAAAGTACATAAGCAATTGTCTTTTCTCACATGTGAGGAATTCCAGGAAGTTTCTTTTAAAAACCCATTCAAGAAATCATCCATCCATCCATTTTCTGATGCGCTTATCTTCAAGCGTGTTGCGGGGGGTGGGCTGTAGCCGATCCCAGCCGTGTTCGGGCTGTAGGAGGGGGACACCCTGAACCAGTTGCCAGTGCACATACAGACGAATAGCCCTTTGCGCTCACATTCACACCTCGGGACAATTTAGAGTGCTCCGTAAACCTGCCGTGCATGTTTTTGGAATGTGTGGGGAAGCCGGAATACCCGGGGAAAACCCACGCAGGCACGGGGAGAACCTGCAAACTCCACACAGGGAGCCTCGTGACGTAATTGAACCCCGCACCTCTGCACCGTGAGGCGAATGAGTTATTTAAAACAAAACAAAACAAAACACAATATCGTTAGGGGTATGAAAAATGAACCGCGATATCGTGGCGCCTCATTCTGCTCACTTTATATGAACTGTGCTAAGAAAGTAATTTTTTGCTCTCCCTATCTTGCGTCTACAGTCTTACAAAGTGACTACTTATCCTCTTCACATTCAACATTTTGTGACTTGTCGTTTTTCCTCCCCCGCAGCCTGCTGAAAGGCCGAGACAGCGACGGCTTCCCGGTGTACCAGGAGAAGTTCATCCGCGAGTGTGTGCGCAAGTTCCCCTACTGCGACGCCACGCTGCTGCAGCAGCTGGTGCGCAGCATCGCTCCAGTTAGCATCGTGAGTTCGCCGCCTGTACCTCGACTATGACTGCAAACTAGACACGGTGTTTAATCCAGAAATAGCAAGTATTAGGTTGTGCGATGAGAAAGTCAGACTTCAGCCACTGATGTCACTCACAAGGCCCTGCCCCTGAAAGGCACATGCACAACACATCAATACAGTTTGTTTTATTTTTTTTTCTTTTTCCCCTTCCACCGCAACAGGGCAACGACCCCACAGCTCTGTCGGTGCTGACACAAGCCATCACGGGTCAGGTCGGCTTCATGGACGCAGAGTTCTGCACCACGTGTGGAGACAAAGGAGCCCAGAAAAGATGTTCCATTTGTAAAATGGTGAGCGCTCGCTTCTTTCTTGGATCTCACGACAAGCAAATGTGATCATAGGCCACATCTTTACAAGTTACAACTGAGTCCTTTGATAAATGACAAACAACAAAATAGACAGCCAAGCGTTGGCGCTTACAATCACGGCGAGGGACAATTTCGAGTGTTCCATCAACCTACCATGCATGTTTTTGGAATGTGCGAGGAAACCGGAATACCCGGAGAAAACTCACCCAGGAAGACCGCAGTCCGAAATCAAACACGAGACCTCTGCAGTGTGAGGCGGACGTGCTAACCGATTGACCAGCTTGCCGCCAGATTTTGATGAAATATATGTGAAAATTGAGAAGTTGAATTATATTTCTCTTAGTAATCTCTTAATTAGTAATTCTCTTAAAGAAGTAATTGTTATTTTAAAAATGATTTGTAAATATTATTTGCATTTTTTGGCATTTTTCAATACAACAGTCAAACGGTATTTTCCGCACTATAAGGCGCACCTAAAAACATTCAATTTTTTCAGAAACCGTCAGCATGCCTTATAATCCAATGTACCTTATATATGGATCAATATTCTCATTTCCTGGAAGTAGTATTTTAAATGTCTGTAAAGCGCTTTGTTACCGCTGCAGCTGTAGTGAAGGCACTATATAAATAAAGCTGTATTGTATTGTATGGTATTACATTCCCTTTAGCTTAGCTTCATCTAGTGGATGCATAATGCAACTGTAGCCGCAATTGTAGCTTCTATTCTATGCGCCTTATAATGCGGTGCGCCCTATATATGAAAACAGTTTTAAAATAGGCCATTCATCAAAAGTGCACCATATACTCCGAAGCGCCTTATAGTGCGGAAAATTTGGATAATAATTTAGGTGACATAAATGAGACATTTTTAAACAATCGAGGGGGGAAAAAAAATCTCAATTTAATTTGTCTTTGAGAATAATCAAAACCCGTAGCCAGAAATATGTCCATGAAGTAAGAGGACATGTTGAGTTCCTTGATAGAGGTCACAGTATTTATTGATTTCATCTCCATTGTATTGTCCGTTTCTGCCACCAGGTGACCTACTGTGGCCAAGCGTGTCAGAAGTTGCACTGGTTCACGCATAAGAAAGTCTGCAAGAAACTTGAAGAGCAGCGAGAGCAGCACCAAGCGCAAAGCAACCAAATCTCGGGTTGGTTAACATCAGTCACTAAAAGCCCCCGTCTGTGCACGTATCTTTTGAATTTAGAGTTGAACATTAGTCACGACAGTGGTCAGCTATTCAAAAAAGTTATGTAAAGAGTCTTGATGTAAAAATTGCACAACTGTTTTAATACAGCGGACAGCTGCTCAGAAGTCTGGAGTATCGACTATGCGGGATTTATACACGTCATGAGTCTGTGTCCCTTTTGTAAATGAAAATTCACTTTTGTGTTGTGTGGGTGTTTCAGAGGAGAGTGAATCAGTGGACGAGGCCTTGGAGTCCATGAAGCAACTTCACGTGGACACCAACAGCCAGACCGCCTCCGCACATCAGTGACCCCCCCCCCCCCCCCCACAAGTGTGTACACAACAAAAAACACCCCACGTCCATTCGTTGAACACGACAAATCCAAAACCACATGAGGCTCCCGCGGACATTTTAAGAGCCGTTGCATCTATTTTGTGCGCTGCGCAACTTGGATGCCGTCTTTGAGTGGAGAGAGAAACTCGGGAAGAACCGCGACGAGACAAAATATGTACATTGTGAAATATTTCTAAGCGCAGTACTGTATGTGCATTTAAATGGTGTTGTGGCAGGGTTTTGTTGCGTTTAATAAATAAACGTGACAATATTTCCATAAAAGTCTACATTTTCAAAGGATCATCAGGAGAATGTAAGTTTGGGAATATAGACCTTTTATTTTCTTTCGTTTATATTTAATGAGACTTGAAGGAATTAAAAAAACAACTTTTTTGTGTGTGTTGTTTCCTCATGAAACGATTACTTCCCAGCTCAATCAACTGTGGATGCAATGACTACTTATGCCCCGCAGGGGGCAGCATTTTATAGTGATGAAGTAAGTGCAGCTCTGTCGAGAAGGGGAAAATCAAATCACTTTAATCAAGTTTTAATGAGCGACACTGTTTAAGAAATGTTCATTTGTTTTAACGATATTCTTTATAAATGTGTAAAAACGCATAAACTGTTTGCCTTGCATTTTTTAGTACGGTACTGAAAGATGTAAAATACTTTCAAATGTTTTATTTTTATTGATAGCGGTTTCCCATTAAAAATATTTTAGAATGTATTTAAAACATTCTACTTTTATTCAATTTTTTAACCTCATAGTTGAAATGGGCAAAGATCAATTCAAAATATTGACTTTTATTTGAGTCTATTTTAAATATTACCAATCACTAAAATGTATCTGGAAAAAATAAAATACACTGCACTTATTTGAAATGTTTAAAAAAATATTTTGTTCAGTGTTTATGAAACATTTTACTTCTATTTAGACATTTTCACATTTAAACAATACATAAAAATATAACTGTCAATGGCTTATATATTGATTTATTTGGGGGGATTTATATATCTACATTCAGATTCAGAAAACTTTATTTATCCTCATGGGGCAATTAGAGTAAAGAAATAAATATAAAAATACAAAGTGTGTATATATAAATATACAAATATGAAGCAATTAAAGTTTTTAAATCTTTTTTTTAACTGCGAAATTAAAGATTTAAAAAAAATAGAGATCTTGTAAGTATTAAATGAAAGTGTCCAGGTTTGTATGGTAGAATGAATAATCTTCACTCAAATGAGATATTTTCGGTTGGAGTGGTGGGGGAGTCAAAATACCCCAGCTCCCAATGCATTTTCATGTGAAGAAGAATCACTTAAACTTTTTTTTTCTTTTTGAACAAGCACCCTAAATATGAAAGAAAAGCATCGGCCTGGAGGGCATTAAAGGGACATTCCAGCAATTCCACATGTCCAAGTCAATTTATTAGTCACAGTGAGAGAAAAAAAAAAAGACTCCGATCAAGATGTGGAGGCGGGCTAAGCACATGACTGGCAGCTTGTGCTTCCCTGTCTATTTGAATGTGATTGATTTTTTTTCTTGAAGCGTGTCATGCTTGAAGAAGTTGTCCCACCAAAGCCTCGCTCCGCTCCCGAATCAAAGCTGATGTCAGCTCGGCCACTTTTGCCACAGACCTCGCCCATCGCTCGGCATCCTGGGAAAAGAAACGACAACAAATCTAGTGTTCATGATTGGTGATACAGAGATTAAGACAATTTCTATTCCTGCGACGCAATTCTATGTAACGAGTGGATGATTGGGACGAGCGGTCGGTATGATAAATGCGGCGGCGGTTGGTTCATTGATGTTGATTAATGAGAGTAATCAGCATGAGTTTGTGCGTGCCTTGTGCGCTCTTTTATTCCCCCGACACGTGAGAACAATTTTCCAAGAATAGCGCAACTAAATGAAGACGCTTTGGTGTTTTCAAAATGTCACATTTAAACACAACAGGCCACCGAGGTCTTTTTTAGGTTTGCTTTTGCTATGAGCTTTTTTGTTTCCTTCCTACTCAGTTTTCTTAAATTTCACCTCCCCCTCGATTTTATTTTATTTTTAAAATTTCAATTAGGGCATTTTCAGAGGTCCTTCAAACTAAATTTGATTGCTACAGAATTTGAACTACATGTCCAAGACAGCTTGGCAATGATAAAATGTGAAAAGGTTCTGTTTTGGTCATTGGCTGTGAAGTTGGCATTGACTCACCACTAATATTCAATTTCCTAAAACCAGTTTAATGTGGCAAAATGGAATTTGGTAATAGACCCATGATAAGCCATTTTAATGAAGATTGAGGAAGTCTAGCATACTCAAATGTCCTTAGTATGGTTCTGCCTTCCAGAATGTTTGAAAAATGTATCTAACGATGTATTTGTATATATACATACCTTTCATGAGTAAACTACAATTTAAAAAAAAAGCCTCCGGAAGCCATGTTTGCAAGGGGACAGGAAGTTTGACGTTTTGCTTTGAAGCAGCCAGTTTAGGTTCATTTAAGCGGGTCCATGTCCAAATACTGTAGTACCTTCTGGAAAATTCAGCCCTCAAACACTTGCTTGACTGAGCAACATGAAATTTGGTAGGCATGTCTATCATGAGTAGAACCCCCCCAAAAAAACCATCTCCAGACTTGAAAATGTGCAATTTTAATTTAACGGTGGGCGGCCCGGTAGCCCAGTGGTTAGCACGTCGGCTTCACAGTGCAGAGGTACCAGGTTTGATTCCAGCTCCGGCCTCTCTGTGTGGAGTTTGCATGTTCTCCCCGGGCCTGCGTGGGTTTTCTCCGGGTGCTCCGGTTTCCTCCCACATTCCAAAAACATGCGTGGCAGGCTGATTGAACACTCCAAATTGTCCCTAGGTGTGAGTGTGAGTGCGAATGGTTGTTTGTTTCTGTGTGCCCTGCGATTGGCTGGCAACCGATTCAGGGTGTCCCCCGCCTACTGCCCGAAGACAGCTGGGATAGGCTCCAGCACCCCCCGCGACCCTAGTGAGGATCAAGCGGCTCGGAAGATGAATGAATAATTTAACGGTAATTTTGGTTGTTTTCAAAGGTCGCCCAAACATTTTTTGGGACAATATTGCTACGCAATTTGAACCCGACATATGACGCCGCGTTAGGAAGCATTTGAGTTGTTGTTTTGAAAGGACGTTGGATGAAAACACAAATATTACTCAGCGTCAAAGTTTGACCAAGCAGCTTGTATGTTTTGAAGACTTGGACAGACGGGGCTTTACGAACGCCGCACGTGACGAGTTGTGTTAGCGAAGCGTATCATCGGGCCTGACCGTGGATAATGATACAAATCAGACTGTAATCACAACCAGGGACAGAGGTTATGTTACTTGATTATTATTATTATTTTTTTTCTTAAAAGGAGGCAAATGCCGCAAAGAGATGAATGAGTAACTGATTGCTGATGGGCTTAACGCACTGATGGATGGATGAATGATGGGCAGATTGATAGATAAAGGAATGCGTGTATTGGTGCCGTATGGATGAGTCCAGGGTGGAGGAGATGGACTGATGAGTGGATGAATGCATCGATAAACGGAACAGAATGGTTGAGTGAGTGACCGATGGAAGAACTGATGAATGAATTCAGGACTAGAAACGGATGAAGACGTGGATCAACCGAAATTAAAAGGATGACTGCTGGGTAGCTGGGTCAATTCACAAAGGGACGAATGGAACAGATGACTCATAACTTTAATCTAGTCTATGCTGTACTTTTGTTTTGGTCATTGTCCCTGAAGAAAATCCTTCTTCACGGAGACCAGATGTTAAAAATGGGAAGCAAGCAACATTTAAAAATAAAAAATAAAAATCTGTTTCTTTGTTCAGCCAGGTACAAATATCTCATGCCCGCTGGTTGGGAATCTCCCAAGTTTAAGAGTCATTAGCATTCGACAGAAGACAAAAAAACAAAACAAAAAAGGGGAAGTCAAGATCACCGAGGAGAATCCCAGAAAGTCTCTGGTGCACGTTCAATTCCAACCCCTCCCGATACGCGTGCAGTCTTTGAATCAAGCTTCAAAGTCGAGCGTTATTGAATCAAGTCGCCGTTTGCTCGGTGGCACACAAATACTAACCAGTCGGTCTCGAAAAATGTGATCTCCGGGAGTCGAATTACTAAACAACAACAAAGAGTTGAGGCATCAAAGGAACTGGAAGTGGATGGCGGGAGGGGGCAGCTGGAATTGGGGAGGGGGAACGTGATCCTCGGTGGGATTAGCGCGTCTTCATTGCAGGCCAAACAGTTTTTGGTAAATCCCTATGATGAAACCGCAAAGTAAGCGCTCAAGGCAAAACGCCTCTCCGAGTCTTAACCGATGCCTCACCTGTTTAAAGGCCAGCCACTCATCTTTAGCTTGTTGCTATTCGCTTTAATTATTTTAGTTTTATTTTTTCTATTTCAAAGGTTGACTGAGCTTTTATGAGATTTGGGGTTTCGTTTTTTACAAGACGAGCGCCTGATGCACTTTCCACCACTGCAAAGCCTCAGGACACGGACTCCCGAGCCAGAAGTGTCATTATTGATTGGCACGAATCTGAAGAAGTGTAATTGCAGATGTTAGTTGATGCATGTTTAGGATAAAGGCTGAGCACCGGGACATTTTCCGCCCGTCCTCTGCCATGTCCATTATGGACTAATCCAATCTTTTCTGGGCACTTTTTATGTCCTTTTTCTTGACATGAGACTTTTTTAGCATTGCGAGGCAGGCGAACAGAAATGTGCTCGGCATAATTTGGAATAGATATTGTTTTGTTTGTTTGTTTATTTATTGAACATATAAAATATACTGCAACAAGTTGCCAAAAGTGAAAGCAAGCAAGATATAAAAAGGAAAAGAAAATAGTCATCATCACAAATTATGTTCAAAGAAGTAAAAAACTTATCTAGTCCTACCCCTTGTTCATTTCTGAATAATTTTTCAATACAGAAAAAGGAAAGTCTACATATCACCAAGTGCTTTTACCCATATGTGTACTATTCATTCATTCATTCATCTTCCGTACCGCTTGATCCTCACTAGGGTCGCGGGGGGTGCTGGAGCCCATCCCAGCCGTCTCCGGGCAGTAGGCGGTGGACACCCTGAATCGGTTGCCAGCCAATCGCAGGGCACACAGAGACGAACAACCATCCACGCTCACACTCACACCTAGGGACAATTTAGAGTGTTCAATCAGCCTGCCATGCATATTTTTGGAATGTGGGAGGAAACCGGAGCACCCGGAGAAAACCCACGCAGGCCCGGGGAGAACATGCAAACTCCACACAGGGAGGCCGGAGCTGGAATCGAACCCGGTACCTCTGCACTGTGAAGCCGCCGTGCTAACCACTGGACTACCGGGCCGCCTATGTGTACTATACTTATCTAATTTAAAAAAGTTATGTTGAGTGATGTATTTGACTTTACTGCCCTAACTGCATCTGTAACAAAGCCCTTTACAGAACATTTAACATAAAATGTTAACCGCGGCGTACTTTGACATACACAGAGCAGCAACACACGCAAACCCATCCTCACGCTTTTAAGAAAACCGCTTCTTCCGTGAATGTTCCACAGTTTTTGTTGCCTTAGTAAAAGTGATAAAGTACTATATATGGAATGTACAGCCTTAAAAGACTATGCGGGCTCTCCATTTCACGTCGCATCCACCGATCAAATGGTTCAATGTACAGGTGTGAGTCACCATCTGCCGTTTAAAAAATATTTTTTTGCAACGGTCCAGTCCACACAGAACCTTAGAACATGGAAGCAGATGTGCAAACCATTGCCACTGTGCTAAACAGATTTGATGGGTGGAAAAAAAAAGTCTTCTACTGAGCAGAGCCTGTTTCTTTGCCAAATGAGGTGACAGCATTGATTTAATATTCTGTAGATGGAAGATTGGGCACGAGCTCAAAACGAGATGATTCCCAATCGTTCCCATGTGCGGCGTGTACGTAAACACAAACAAAAGGGCCTTGTTATTGTTATTGATGCCGTCACTGCAACTATTTAACCGAGACCTCAATCATGGAGGACTCTGGACAGGTTTTAGAGGGAGCAAGACGAAGGGGGATGGGGGGGGGGGGGGGGGACTGGGCAACCGCACAGTAAGCACTCGCCCCTATCCTCAAATGCCACCAACGCAATAAACGTTTTGAAGTCCAAAAGTTCTCTTTGGATAATTAGGAAGTGGGATAGTTACCCCCGCCCAAGTTCTCGGAGGGCTCCCACTTTGCTTTTTCTACTTCAAGATGAGCCAAGAGTTCTAATTAAATAACAGCTCACCAAGACAACTGGTGGGATGCCCAAACCGTGAAAAGAGGGAGACCCAGGGGCCCGAGAATTATATTTCAGAAAGCCTTTATGACCTCCTTAACCCTTTCATGCACCCTGTAACTCGATAACACGATAAGCCGTCCACTGTAGTTACCGCCGTCCCTGAAAGGGTTAAATTAATCTTTGGCCTATTAATAACAAGAAGAGGTTTGACAGTCGGTGTATTTCCCCACAGTCTGGAATCTTAAAGGGGACGTACAAAGAGCTTGAGGTCGATAATTTGTTTAATGCTAATTAGGTCCTAGCTTTGCAGTTAGCAAACATAGCACAAGTTGAAATGCTATGTGTACTTTTCCATATTTCCCCTTATTGTTCAAGTCACTTTTTAAATCCTAAACACCGCATTGTAATGGTGCGCGCCACGTCCAGTCTCTCGTCATAAGTAGGCGGGCACTGAATATGTATCGTAATGACTATGCCTGTCCTGACAGCTCGTGTGCAAGCAACCGCAGACAGTTTATATAGAAACGTGGGGTTTAGAGTTCATGCGTGTTAGGCACACAACTCAGCCAATCCTCTCATGAGATGATTTACAAAGATAAGGAATTCAAAACCTTCAGTTGCAGTCACATTAATGCCAAGGTTGATTTACGTCTGGAAAACCACTTTCCACTGGATCTGACAGTTCTATATATCCTGTATCTGATCCCTATCGGCGTCTTCAAGCTCTTCGTCGAAATAGTCAAAGCCATGTGTACGCAAGTCTCTCTAAAAGCCCCCCCCCCCCTGCACCCCCACCCCAACTTGGTATCCTGAGGGGTGGCCGGTCTCGGAGGGTGCCATTTGGAATAAATTGGAACTGCCCGGTGACCAACAGAATCTGTGATGGATGGAGGCATTTGATTGGTGTTTAACGCATCATTTACGAGACTTGAAAATTTCCACTGGCAAATAAAATGTTGCCTCTGTACAAGAATTGGCTGGCAGGATGATGGTTTATTAAAGCTTGTTCACGGTTGGTTGTCAATGGAAGAAGTTAAGTCTGCTTTTATTACCAAGACTGGATTTTACACTCATTCAAGTGACTTATTGTAATTGTATTTTTTGCGGCGGCGGGGAAAAAAGGCGAATAAATGAGCTACGTGCCTCACTGTTCTGAGGTTGTGGACAAATGACAATGAGGACAAAAGCGCTTGGAAAAAGATTGCAACTCTTTGCAAAATTACAACTGCATGATTTACATACGCATTTTAAGTGACTTAATTTACCCCATATTAAGAAAAAAAACTTACCGTATTTTCAGCACTATAAGGGCGCGCCTAATAGCATTAAATTTTCTCAAAAGCCGACGGCGCCTTATAATCTGATGCGCCTTATATGTGGAGCAATATTTTAATTTCCTGGACGCAGTATTTTAAATGTAAAGTGTTTTGTTACAGCTGAAGAGGTTGTGAAAGCTCGATATAAATAAAGCTATAATGTACTGTATTCCCTTTAACGTAGCTCCATCTAGTGATTGCATAACGCAACCGCAGCCACTGTTGTAGCTTCTATTCTATGCGTCTTACACTGCGGTGCGGTTATCTATGAAAACGGTTAAAATTGACCATTCATTGAAGGTGTGCCTTATACTCCAAAGTGCCTTATCGTGTGAAAAATACGGCAAGAACGATTTCCTCCAATCAGTCTTGTACTGTAACATTTCTGCTAATTTCCCTTTCCACGCCAATGGTGTTAAGCACAATATGTTAGCACTAAGGAAGCCGCCTCTGATTTGACAAAATATGACTTGATTGAACACTTTGGTGGTGTTTGTTTTTAACCCTTATTTTTACAGTAAACTTCAACTAGATGTGACATGCTCCGCCCCTTATTTGGTGAACCGTGCGATGCGCAGGAGGAATACTTTACAAGGAATAAAGTGCGTTTTAAAGTTTAAATAATAGATCCAGTGTGCATAATAATAAACCGACAGTAATCCCAGTCATCTGAACTGCGTCATGACATCGAGAGGACTTTGATAACCCCCTTGACGCTGACAGGAAGACTATTCCAATTCGACCCCACCGTGTTTTTACACTGCGCATTGACACGCCCGCGTGGCTCCCCACTCCGCTTCGCTTCATCTGAAAGGCATTGCAATCTAGGAAAATGAATACTCTTTCCGGCCATAAAGAAAGCAAATCTGTCACTTTTTGGACCTCCCGGTAAGAACAACCGTGAACATCCAAGCCTTTCGCGAAAGCTCTTTCAACACAGCATTTCGTTCAACACCTCTTCATGTTCAGCTTCTTTTGAGAGAAGCCAAAACTAGACGGTGTGGAGGTATGAACTTAATGGATACTTTACAGGAGGAAGTGAAGAACTAGCCAGACATACCACTCAACAAAGAGCAGAACTCTGGATGTTTAGTGGGAGTCAGAGAAAAGTATGCAGGCCAGGAGTGTGATGGATGAAGTGGCACAATTCCACACACAAATGGCACATTCCGTCTTTTGGCCTGGCCTTCGTTCCTGTCCTTTTATCAGCTCACGACAACCTGAACACACGGAACTGTCGAGGGTATGCGGTAGGGCAAAGCTGGCAGGGTGTCAGGAACAGGTGCACAACAACTGTGCTAGCTAACAATGAAATCAACGTGCTTGTCCCTATCTCGTAACCCTGAAAGTTGCACGACGAGGTATTCTACTAATTCGAAGTTGTCTAATTTTCCATGGTGGGAAATGCCTGAAATTCACGTTGGGTGGCAAGTGTTTATCGGGATTCCAACTGGAGCGTGAAGTTGTGTTAGCATTTTTGTGTTGATGTTGCTGCAGATCCAATCAAATCTTTTCGACGAGTTGGCATTTGGGGCATCTGGTTGCATTTTCTATTGTCTGAGAAAAGAAAAAAAAATATCTGCGCGTAATCCCTTTCCCCTGACATGACAACTGAGGAGAAGCAAGCAAGAAGAAAAAGCTGGGTGGTCAGAAACATCTCGAAATTAGTGCCTATGCCCACAAATGTCATGACATTGTATTCCACTTTTATTTTCGGAACCCAATTTAACCACTTGTCTGATTCAATGCCTGAATTGAGTTCCATCTTTTTAATTTGACAAATCCAAGCTGAGCAAACACAGTCTGGTAAAAGCAATTCTCAGAGCCAACTTGAGACGCTCGGGTTTCACACATCTGGAGCTGGCTCTCTTTCACAGAAGATCCGGCTTGATAACCATGCACATGTGCCGCATAGTGCTAGTTCAACCCCCAAACGCTACACACAAACTACAACTCCGTAGCTTCTGCCGCAGGACAAAAAAATATTCAAACACGCTATCGGAGCCCTTTTCAACATTTACCCCAAAAATTACAGTAATTTCAGAGGAGCCGCACGGCAAAGAGACTTGACATTGATGCGTGGTAACCTGGCGTGTTTGATTATCAACATGCCCAGCTGTTCATTTCGGATTCAGAAGATGAGGACATTTGATGGTTTTGAGAATGAGGATTGATTAAAAAAAAAAAACATGAGTACATTGTTAAATACTTCAATGAAGTACAACCAAACTCCGTTTTCCTCCCACTGTTTTTTTTTTTAAAAAACATGCTAGCGTGCATAAATGCTACCGTATTGTTTAAGCTAGCGTACGTTTTAGCATGCCTGCGTCCGATAAGACATTGGGTCTTGTGTTTATGATAAATACAGAAAGAGCACCCGTAACTGACTTGACGCAGGGGCATGGGGGTGAGGGTGGGGTTTCAAAGAATGTGTTTGCGGCTTCCTACAAGAGATAAACTTTCAGGCTACGCACTTCCTCGCCATTTAACACCAGAGCTTCATTGAACATGGGTGATAACTGCAGGGATTTAGCCTGAGAAAAAGTGGGGAGCGTGTTGAAACCGCAGAGATTCCCGTTGTCCCTAATCTCCCTTGACCCAGACCTCGGTACAACTCGCAGGGTGTTGCGGTAAGAGATTCTTTGGGTGGGATCGGGTTTCACCTGTCTGCCTTTCAGACCTTGATGTGAACAGGTCCGGGAGAATAGACCCCGCGGAATGTTTTTCACCTGAGCTCGTCTCCATTCTCTGCTGCTCTTTTCTTTCCCCGTGCCGGCTAATCTCTTCACAGGTTTAGGATTCCCGGGCCGGGGAGGAAATACGGGTTTGGGTAAATATCAGGGCTCTCACTGCGCTAATTACAACAGCCATGCATCAGGCCTGACATCGGACTGACAAGTGTCTTTTGAGAGGGTGACAAGGGAGAGGGATTGAGCTCAGGGGAAGGATCCTGTGACACTTCCTATCCACGCCAATATGCCGCATACCGCAGACGCTTTCATAACACGGTGTCACTTTTTTTTGTCAGAGTATGCAGCTTTTAGTTTTCACACCATAGCGCACACCTGACGATTGGCTGTGTCCTCAGAGGGTGGAACAACACCCACAGAGAAATGCTTTGATCAGATGTTTCCCCGAACTTGAAATTTTGCAAGAGAGAAGAGATCTTATTGTCATGAGAAATCGGTATCGGGAATTTTTGAAATAACCCAATTTGGAAACATCAGACTTTATAGGAATCACCTGGGAATCAAGGGGAAATTAACGGTTAGGTTTCATAGGAGTATAAATATTGATCAACATACTGTTTCTTCATAAGCAGATATCTGTGCAGAACCGGCGGCATATCTGAAAATCGTTCCTATGTGTAATTTTACCCACCGTTGGGAATAGGGGGGAAATTCTTCTTTGAAAAGTGTTTCCCGGTAATATTGAACATGAAAACGTAAAAAACAAACTCCGAATGGGATTGAATTCACAACAGTGTAAAACAAAACTGACAACACCTTGAGTTTTAGTCTTTGTTTAAAATAAATGGAGATATAAATATTACAGGTTCAAACCGGGCTGGGCGAGACCGCTGAAAATGATATCACAATGGAAGCATTTCATATCAGCCAATATTGATTACCGTATTTTCTGCATTATAAGGTGCTTCTGAGAATAAGCCGGACCTTCAATGTATAGCCTCTTTTAAAACTGTTTTCATATATAGGCTGCACCACATCGAAGCTACAATAATGGCTGCGGTTACATTATGCAACCACTAGATGGAGCTACGCTAAAGAGAATACAATACAATACAGCTTTTTTTTTTAAATATCGAGCTTTCACAACCGCTGCAGCTGTAGCAAAGAGCTTTCCAGAACATTTAAAATACTACGTCCAAGAAATCAGAATATTGATTCATACATAAGGCGCATTGGATTAAAAGTCCATTGTCTGCTATTAAGAAAATACTATAGTGCTGAAAATACGGTCATAGTTCTTTTCTTACCTATCCAAAAAATCCAAAAAAAATGTTAAATAAATGAATGATCAAATATAATAAAATACAACCATCCAGAAGAAATATACCATTAATATTACAAAATATATGTAGACACAAAAAGGTTGGCGACAGGTGCGTATCGCAACTTGTATTATAATAATGATTGTAACAATAATGATGATCATAACCTACTGAACATTATGTATTGTTTTTATTGAATCCATAAAAACAAACCGCTGACAGTTGTGAACTCTTTTCTTGGCCAAGTAGAAACCAGATTGCAGTTTATTTTTTTTCTGCCGGCTTGACTTTCTCCGAAACCGTCACCAGGTGTGATCACAACATGACTTTTTCCCCCCAAATGCCTCCAAATTGAGTTCCGATGACGTGTTTAATGCTTTAAAAGACATCGAATGCAATCTGACTAATTCTGGTCAACTTGGCAGTGCGAATAGTTAGACCAGTTCTGTGTTCTCCTTCAAAATGTCTTTTTCAGAGTAAACTTGACTCAACAGGAAATTAACGCAGACGTCACTCTATTATTAATTCGCGGCCAGAGAGAAACGAAAACCTTTTCCAAGGCCAAATTATTTCTTAATTTTTGGACAGAGGCGCAAGTGTGCTGCAAATTGACCAGCTAACCACCACAACGCTGGCCAAAGCAGCCTGGCTGATGCATAAAATGGGGACTTTAGTGACTTCACTGAGGACCTTCGAGGTCATTTGAAACCTCATTTGGAAAGAATGATCTAGTTTAGATGATAAAGGGCAGATTTATTCCACTCCATGTTGAGATGCATCCACCCACTCCCTTTTACTATTCACCCAGTTTTTCTTCCTAAGTAGATGAGCGATATGGTCGATTGTTTCTCACATTGTTGACAGAAGCCGTTGTACGTATGAAAATTATGGGAGACCGAACTTTTCTGGAGGCCTCAATCCACTGTCTCTGAACCGTTTTCCTCTCGGGTGCAGGAGCTTGTTGTCACATTTAGACACACGGTTCTGTGCTGTAGACCTGGTCACAGTCTGCTCGAGCGACTTTCTTCTTTGCTTTCTGGAAAATTTGTGAGATTTTGTGCCCATGTAGGGCACAGCCAGTACTTCTGGAAAGAATGATCTATTTTAAGATCAGAAAGGACAGAGATTTATCCCAATCTGTATTTTGCGACGTGTAGAGTATCGCCATGGATTTCACTTGAGCGTTCATCTCCGTAATTGAGAACCGCAACGTCCAACAGGCGATCGTCAAATCAAACGCAGATGTATTCACGGAGAAAACAACTTCTGTATCTTGTCCTTCCTCTTTTTTTTTTCTTTCTTTTTTTTTTTTTTGAGAACAGATCAATCCTCGACACGGAGCAGATTTGATTTATGAAGACAGATCAGCCCGAGAAGCCTCATTTATCCCACTGTCAAAGTCACTCTTGAACATATATCCGGTGTCAAAAAAAAAAGTCCTAATTTGACTTCATGTGAAGCTTGCGATTTCTCATTCGCTCCGACAGATAACTCCACTATAATTACCAAGCGATGAGATTTGAACCTGGACGTCGACCGCATGCTTTCCAATGACTCAAAGGTCAAAGTGAGCCGACTTGTTGAGCATTCGGTTCAAGAAAGAGGTGAAATGTTTACATCCCACTCGTGAGCACAAGAGTGGTGAATTTGATAATAGTTACACAGAGTTAGAAAGGAAGTCGGAAGCATCCAGAGAGGAGTTATTGTAGTTACTCAATTTTAAAGCACCCTTGGAAATTGACATGTTGAACATGAAATGGCTGCTTTCAAACCAAAATATGAGAGAGGTTTTTCTTCCTACCCTTCATGGGAATTTTTTGTGGATCTACTCATAATAGACAGGCCTACCAAATTTCATGCCGTCTTTGGGAGGTGAATTATGTTTTAATTCCAAGGTATGAGATTTTTTTTTGTGTGTGGGGGGGGGCACATAAGAATAATGACAATGAATGAATCAATTCCTAGGAGGCCTTTATACTGGTTGATAAAAACCAGCAACAGGCATTCATTCGAGAAAAGACACGACAACAAATCATGTACAAAAGAGTGGCGTGTTTAGTTTGGCTGCTCTTAAAAAGAGCCATCGCTCGGGAATAATGCATTGGCTGGGAAAAGCCAGACATGAAAAGACAAAGGGCTTTACCTTTGACTGCTGCACATGGACACCGTACAAGAGAATATTGCGGAGCTTGGCTGTCGAGGCCAATTCGGCAAAGGCTGCCGGCTCAGCTGCCCGTCGGTCCGCATTGCTTAAACTGACCTGTGGAAAACAAATAGCGTCACTACGTTGTCCAAATACTACACAATAGAAGTGGGGGACTCAAATCACATAACTTGACTCGAGTTTAAGATATTGAGTGCAAAGTCGTGAATGAATACGAATGCAGTTGGATTTTCTTAACACCAAAAACGACTTGACTCGCCTTGCTGGAAATGTAGTGGGGACTTGACTTCTTCACTTGTTAGATCTGTACTACAGTCCCTTGAGACTTGCTTGAATGGACTTAAGAATCACTTCTGACTTGCACATATGTGACTTACTTCCATTGCACCACTGGTACCCAACATGACTTGAGGGGCGGGTGCGCCGCTTTCATTTCAATCCAATTTTCTTAGACAAAACAAGAATCTCAACCAGCAGCTTGCTTTTTTTCCGCCCCAGAGGCGGCTGCGCCACCAACAACTTTCCTCTGATTGTTACCATGTGACCAAAGCTGTGATAAGTAACAGCCTGACTGCTGCCACACAGAACCTAAGACAAACACTTTGGGTTGCTTCGCTTAAAAGCGTGAAATTCGGCGGGCCGTTTGAACTTTCCTCAAAGTCGCAACTACCCCAACTGATTTCATGCTGGCGCAAATGGGTCAGGCTGGGTAATTTTGCTTGGTTTTTAACTCACCAGCCAATTCTGGACCAAGTCAGAAAAGACGTTTAAAAACGTCTTTGGGAGTGAATGAGTTAATGGCATTTCCCTCAAAAGGAATGGATTCCGTCATCACCCTGCCATACTGTTTCTTCATTCCCTATGAAGAATATGGGAGATTGTTGGCCCTTATAGCAGCGGTCCCCAACCCCTGGGCCCCGAGTCTTCTTTTCAGCCTTCCTGACTAGATTTCATCCCAGGCATATAAAGATAACAGTTAGTTGTCCCGTGTACGATTATTGCTCACCACAATGACAACCACCGGATGTAGAAGTGTTTGACTGGCCGCCTGTATTGCTGCAAATGTGGTCTCCAGTTGAGCCAAGTCGGAGACATTCATCTGTAACGCCAAGAAAATCCAAATCAAGATAACATCTTTGAGAGCAGATGTGGTTTTTCTCTGTTATGCGGCCAGATAGTAAATTAGTTTGAAGGAACTGAGGTTTCCCTTCCTGTAAAAAAAAATGTACACGTACAAAAAATTGGATAAAGTTCCAGGCCTTGTGCAGATACCTGCCGTTGTCACCAATCACATCTGGGATGATGTCCAGGTCCTGGAAGACAATGACATTCCGCGCAGGTTATTCGTATCGGTATTCATGAAATGTAACATTTTAAGGTAAGGGTGTAAAAGTCATTTTTGTCGCGGGCCACATTTTAGATTCGAAAGGAGACGAACAACAATGGGAGTGTAGAGGTGGCCGTTGTAAATTCAAGTTAGCGGCTGGCTTTTGGAGTGACAGTCGCCAGTCAGTAGACAAACACTACTGAAAATTCTGTTGTTTGCCCTTATTGCTTAGTTTGTGTCGAAAAACCTTCCTTCGACTCCTTTTGTAATTGGATCAGAAGCGTTATTTGAATAATCGTTGCGACCCGACGTCGGCCTTTTTCAGAAAATTTTCACCCAGCAAATTTCAAGTAATAAAGTTGGCAACTTTAGTCGAACTCGAGTCAAGTCATCCGACTGCCCCCGCCCACACTCCCCACTTCTGTCTGCGAGGTCGTAACATGAGCTAGCAGGCAACAAAGGAATGAAGGCCGCCCACACCACAATTAATCAAACAAAAGTGCCGCGGTTCAGCAAATGTGACGGCCATCTGCTCTCCTGCATGCATCCAGTCACACTTCATTACTTGTTTGACCACAGACAGGCCAGTTGTTTCACCAGCGGACCACCCCGATGACGCTCATATTTACACAGGCTCATTGATGCTCCCATTGCGGAGGAAAATAAACGGGTGCGTGCGACACGGACATGTTAATGGCTCCGATTTACGTACCATTTCTAGGCTACAAAAGGCCTCGTGGAGGGAGTCGGCCAGCATCCTAGCACGCGAACATGCGCCTGTGATCACGCAGGCCGACCGAGATAGTTTGTCTGAAGGGAAAGCATGCAACAGGACGGTTACGAAACACTTTCAGCCGTTGATTGACCGAGACTGTCAGTCCAACGCACACACAATATGAAAACGTGTGCAAAGAACAGCTGACTCCTTCGTCGCATATTACATCGCAATATTGTGGGGAAAAAATTACAATGATTAGTTTTTTAAAAAATGTCAACCCTTAGTTTAATTGATTTTAGTGGGAGGGGGGGGGGGTTTGCTCTGATGTGTGTAAATAGTCATGAGCTTGGTCCTAGAATGGGTTAAGCGCTTAACTCATTCAGTATCAGCTAATTCTAGACCAAGTCTGAAAAGACGTTTAAAAACGTCTTTGGGAGTGAATTAGTTAAGTCAAGGTACAACTGCTGGTAAATTTGTGAATAGTGAACAGTGTATAGGCGGGTTTCGCGTGTAGAAACAGAAGACGCAATCTGAGGCAAGCACACAATGGCTCGACGCTCCATCACTCTGACAGACGTGAGAACTTTGCGATGCACTCATTCACTGTGGGAATCGAAAGCACGTTGGCGTCACCATCAAACGGGTGATTGTTGCCACAGGTGCTCCCTCTTGTATTCAAGATTATTTAGAACCCTGTGCGACCCACGGTTCTGCTCGTTCATCTGGCCCAAAAAAAGCAAACAGATCTCCTGTCGGCATTTAAAAAAAAACTGTTAACAATTGCCTTTTGGAGGCTTTTGTCGGTTTTCATTTGCTCACTGTATTTTACATGTAAAAGTACGGAGATGCCTGTAAAGCAACAATCAAGTGACTTTCAGAAGCGAACACAAGTGATAGGATTCGATGTTGTCAGTGGTACCTTGACTTACAAGTGAACTTGTTCCGTGTCCAAGCATGTAACTCAATTTACACTCCTATTCAATCAATGTCCGCCATTGTAATAACTTGAAATGCCATTTATCGTTCTACCACTTCAAAAAAAAATTTTGACAACGAATGAATCAATTTCCAAGGAGGCCTTGGAACCTTGTATGAACACACAACAAAACTAGATGTTGAGAGTACGTCGCTCACCTTTGACAACCGACTCTGCAGCAGCCAAATCCCGTTTGTAGGTGACCTGAAATACATCAAATTGAACCCTCTTACTTAGGGGTGCCCAAGTTCGGTCCTGGAGAGTCCCGATTCAACTTGTTTTAAATGTCTCCCTACTCCAACAAACTTCTTTCAAATGATCAGATCATCAGAAGCCTGATGACGATTCTGATCATTTGAATGAGGCGTGTTGGATAGGGGCTCTCGAGGATCGGACTCAGACACCCCTGCTTTTCACCCATCATTAGTTCGGTAATACGGGAATCAATGTGAGCAAGTCACCTTCCACAATGTGGGCGGGCCCTCGATGAGCTTGGCGTTGGTGGCGCAGTACTGCAGCACCAGATGGAGACACTCGGTACCAAAGGCAAAGTCGGCTTCAGTGCACTGAGGGAAGGAAAGTGATGACACGACAACCACCACAACAGGAATTTCTTAGAAAATGGAGGTTACAAAAGTGCTCTGATAACAACCACTCACGGCTCACTTGTTTTCTGAGTTTGATGAAGTGATGTTTGCAAGCAGAGCTGTGATTGGTCATTACCTGAGCAACTGTGATATCATTTTCAGTCGACAACAAGTGGCAAAATGGCCGCCCCATGACATGGATGAAAATGGGGACAGAGGTCGTATTGTTTTAAAAAAAATCCCCTTTAAAATATTTTTGGGACTTTAAAATTGTTTTTAGCTGTCAGTAGCAGTTACCGGTAACTTATTTACTGCTAGCCCAGTAAAAATGGAGCGCTGACGTCTCTCGCCATCAATGGCAGTACGTGTGTTTTGCGTTGTCTGTTAGCATTAAACCGAAAGATTTTCCGTCGTTCTAAATACTCAATGTGTAATTTCTTTGTTTGGTGTTTAGTTTGATGGTAAACTTCAACAGGGATTGGCAATGAACAGCCTCTTTTTTGAGGAATTGTTCACTCCGTGCCAAGTTGCTTCATTTCACTATAAGTCACCCCCCTCCAAAAAAATCACCTGAATCATTAAAATTAAAATACTTTTTTAGAATTAGAATACTTGTAAGATGGGTTATTTGTTTAAAGAAAAAAAATCATCTGGAATCTGAGACTCATCCATTGCGATTACCGGGGGTTCACTGTATTAGAAAAGTGACCCAGACAAAAGAGAAGCCTGGCCAAATGCTTAACGCACATTAAATTACACACAGCTCAAAAGCAAAAACAGTGTCACATTAAAAGAAACGATGAATAAAGCAGATCAAAGGAGTAGTTCATAAGCAGCGAAATGATATCTGCTCATGCATCATCCCGTTGTCTTGCAAAAACTCTCTAATACTTTGTGTCTGCTGATATTTCACCAAAGCGTCTCGCTAATCTGGCGCCTTTCATCCCCCATTGCTGTCAGCAGAGGAACACAATGAAAACATCTTCATCTGCGGCACCGCATCCTTCACTTCTCTTGGCCAGCCGGGATATTTTCCCATGTTTCAAAAAGTGAACGTTTTACTTCGGTCAAGGAGACAACATTACAAGTCTGTCAAGTCATGGGCAAAATATGGCCCGATGGCCAGATGCAGGCCATTCCATTCTTTAATGTGGCCCACCAAGATTTATAAGAGTCCTGTAATGTTTGTTGCTCAAGGACACCGCAGCCGTGTGTCAGAGGATGGTCTTGAACTGGGGTCTTTACCGTAGCATGTGATCTTAATCGCTTAGCCACGGCATTCTGTTTTTTTTTGGGGGGCGGTGGTATTATTTAAAAGGTGGCACGGCATGAGGGCAGCATGGTGGCTGACTGGTTAGCACATCTGCCTCATAGTGCAGTGGTGTGGGGTCCTATCCCGGCCATAGAATGTGCAGGTTCTCCCCGTGCCTGCGTGGGTTTTCTCTGGGTACTGCGGTTTCCTCCCACATTCCAAAAGACATGCATGGCAGGCTGATTGAACACTCAAAATTGTCCCTCGGTGTGAGTGTGAGCATGGATGGTTGTTCGTCTGTGTGTGCTCTGCGATTGGCTGGCGACCAGTTCAGGGTGTACTCTGCCTACTGCCCCTAAGACAGCTGGGATAGGCTCCAGCACACCCATGACCCTCGTGAGGAAAAGCGTATCCGATGATTTGATTTTTACTCTTTACAATAAATCATTCATTCATTCATCTTCCGAGCCGCTTGATCCTCACGAGGGTCGCGGCGGAGCTGGAGCCTATCCCAGCTGTCTTCGGGCAGTAGGCGGGGGACACCCTGAATCGGTTGCCAGCCAATCGCAGGGCACACAGAAACGAACAACCATCCGCACTCACACACACACCTATGGACAATTTAAAGCATCCAATAGGCCTGCCATGCATGTTTTTGGAATGTGGGAGGAAACCGGAGCACCCGGAGAAAACCCACACAGGGAGGCCGGAGCTGGAATCGAACCCGGTACCTCTGCACTGTGAAGCCGACGTGCTAACCACTGGACTACCGGGCCGCCTTACAATAAATCAATGAAACACAAATAACTAAATGAAAAAAAATATAGACGTTTCTGGAAAACACATTGAAAAAAAATGTAGATGCCTTACTTTGTTCGTTTTGATTTCCGTGGTGTTCAATGTTACGTAAATGTTAAATGTCTTATTTAATTATTGACTGGTGGATTTACATATGAATACATAAATAAAATATTCACTATTTTAATCACAACTTTGTGAGTCCTTGCTGTTTGAAATAGTATCCAGCAATCCATTCGCCGAACCGCTCATCGTCACGAGCACAACATGAATACAATTAAAGATGAACCAATTGATTGAGGCATACTCTGGGCCAATCAGCCACCTAGAGCGTTCCTAGTCTACGCACCCTTTGATAAGCTTTATGGATAATGTTCAACTTGAAGGCCTGGGGCATCTCGCTGGCTCTGTACTTAGCTCGCTCCAGTGAGTGATCCAGGAAGTCCTCCGACGTAGTGGCTATCACCGTGGAGACGAGTGGTCGGATGGCCCCTGACGCCTTGGGGAGTCGAACAGTTAAGTGGACAGCAGTAATACAAACCAGGTTAACTTCAATTTGTTGTCGTCATAAAGGAATAATGACTATTTATTGCTTCCATATGCGATCTCTGAAAGGTGAGTACACCAAATTGTACATTTTCACGAAGGGGTGTGCTCATTTTTGTTTGCAGTGGTTGAACATTACCATCTGTGTTTAGTTATTTTTGTAGCAAATCAATTTTACACAACTTTGTTGTGTTTTCATACATGATTTAGAATGCATGGCTATTAACTTAGTTCTATGCTATCAAAAAAAAATGTTGGCAATTCTACGCCGCACTCGATGCGATTAAGCGTCACACATCTGCAAGAGCGTTGCAAAGAAAAAACTGACTTGCATCAGGTTGAGTCTCTACAAACGATATTAGTAAGTACTCTTATGAAGGGTTTGTAAATTGTTCAGTCTTAGAGAGTGGCCATATGATGGTCATGCAATACTGGCATCACTCGTGATACAAAACTACAAAGTACTATCATACTCACTCCATGTTCCCGAGCGGCCACAGTTATATGATACAGGAAATCCTCCTCCACAAAAGGACGCACAGCATCATGGATGATGACCACCTTGTTGTCCCGATCCTGTTCCTCATCTTCCTCAGCCAGGGCCATGACTCCATTACAAATTGACCTGTGACGCGTGGAGCCGCCCGCCACCAGCCGGACTTTGGTGTGCTGGAAGCGTCCAACGATGTCTGTCATCAGGTCCATGTTTTCTTTGGCCACGACAACCACAATGCTGTGGATCCATGATACTCTACGAGGACACACCACTGCTCAGTCACTGGTGCGTTTTAAAGGTTTAGACATATGTTACTGTGGGCACTCACAACCTCATATACAATGACAGGTGGGAGGTAGTGTTGCGTGGTGCTAAAAATATTAAAAACGGATCATCGGTCCAAAAGGTTCTTGGCAAAAATGCAGCCCCACTTGTCTAAATTTGGTATTCTGTTGAATATGAATTAAGACGATTAATTCACCTGCTTATATCCATCTCAGGGGGCATTTATTTTGGCATCCTACAGTCCTCTGCTGTCGACTGAAATTGCCGCCCGAGTGCCCTTGGGCTTGCATTGAGAACGTCACGGCTCACCTGTTTTCTGGTTTTCAGGCTGTATAAATTGTCAGCCTTCTGAGATAACCATAAGTGGCTGGATTAATTGTCGTAATTCTTATTCCATGAGCACTATATTATTCGGAATACCATGTTTTAACCAGTAGCAGTAAACATATTGGGAAGAAAATTTGGACTCGAGTTCCCCTTTCAGATGTGTTTGGAAGCAAGGTGTACATTATCTTGACCCTACGCTTACCTAATGATTAGCAGCATTAGCTGATTATAATTTGCTTCTGATAATAATTTTCTAAAATCTAGGGAATTTAATGAGATGATATTACATCTGTCATTTAGAAACTAAATGGTAGCAGTCGTCCGCCATAAACTTTGGAACATTGCATTTGCTACATCAAACAAATTGATTGTCGAGCTCACCACATCCGGCCTCGCTATTGGTTCAGCTTTAAGTGGGGGCGGAACCAGGGCTGCCCGTAAAACAGATAACACTTGAAAACGAACAGATTTCAGCACGGCGAGTTAGCGGAGAAAATAGTCCATGGAAATGTGTATGTAATTCTTGATTCTTGGAATTTTGGGGAAAGCTTTGCTAAAGCAGTAACTAATACACTAAAACACGTTTAAAGAATGAAGAAAAACATCATGTCTCCAAATGGTTGCTGTTATAGTGTAGTAAAACACTGACTTGATTTACACTTGTTTAAAACGCCGACATGTAAACAATGTTTACCCACTGCAAGTGTGTCCATACCTCTCAAAACCCTGAATCGTATAGCTTATAAGCGGTCTGCCCAATAGCAGGCAGAACTGTTTGGGTGTCTGGAGTCCGGTCCTCTCTCCGCTACCACCGGCAGGAAGAACCACACACACCGGGAAGTCCACGCCAACTGTGACCGGCGCGAGCCCGTTCTTTCCGCGTTGGCTGGAAAGGAAAGTCTCAGGATGTGCGGGCCTGCCCGTTTCCTCGCGCAACATGTCGACAAGGGGCACGTCCGTCATGTCCTGGGTGGAACGTCCATTCCCGATAAATCCCAAGTTATAGAAGACGTAAGTATTACTAACTTGGATGATTTTGGAGCTTGTATTTCGTGTTACATTTTACTTCCGCCATGCACTTTCAAAATAATACGCGTTCGTCTCTCATAATACAAGTGCACTATTTTATATGCGTGGTCTTGCGCTACTATATTTATGTATGTCAACCATATATTTGGTTGGTTTAAGTAATAAGTACTGATATAATACAATAAAACTATTGTTTGCCAATAAATAATAATAGAATGTCCCATTCACCACGACCAAAATGATCTCCAGTGCTTCAATATAAAGCAATAGTTCTGGTTCAGTCAACTCGAAAATTCAGTTAGTAAACTTTAAAAAAGTAAAGTTTTCGCTTTAGTGAATTCAGCGAACTGCACTGTATACAGTACACATAAAGCGGATTGGGGGTGTTCTCGCGGGATTGTGGTTTTGTCTATTGAATCACCCACATCTCGCGAGACGACCGAACGCCTTTTCGTGTCCCCAAAACTTGATTTGACTACATTCGTGTTTGAAAAATTATATATCACTGTAGTCCAGCTAGATGATAGTAACCTTATATTTTATTTGATATAGTCAAAACAGAATAAGATATGAATAAAATTGATAATTGTTATTATTAATTAACGTCTAAAATCTGGAATGTGATGCACAATTAAAGTCTATTCAGATGTTGTAACAGCGATCTCCTACTGGTGATATTTACAATAGTGGTGAAAGTAGACAATAAATAAATAAATCACCTTTCATTTCTGAATACTGCACAGCATTATGCATAACTGAAATCTCGCAAGATAATAGAAGCTAAACTTTTACAAGTTAATCAACATTAACGATGATTGAGGATCCATAATAGTTGATTTAATATTCTTCATTTTTTTATTTGGAACGCATTACATTTCGATCTCCTACTGGTGATATTTAGAATAATGGTGAAAGTAGACAATAAATAAATAAATCACCTTTCATTTCTGAATACTGCACAGCATTATGCATAACTGAAATCTCACAAGATAATAGAAGCTAAACTTTTACATGAGTCCAACATTAACGATGATAGAGGATCCATAATAGTTGATTTAACTTTCTTCATTTTTTTATTTGGAATGCATTACATTTCTATCTGTGGTGATATAGGTCCTTGATTCTCTTTTTATGTATGTAAAACTTTATTGACAAATCTTTTCTACACATTAGAGTCACACAGAATATATTACATCACTGTCTTTATACACACGTTTTAAGGAGGGAAAACAAAAATGCCCCCTTCCCACCCAAAAACAAAAAAAAGGCGGAGGTTAAGAATTTGACAGACTGTATTTGTGTACAAGTATTTGCACAAGTGTGGTTTAAAGCTGGGGCTGCAGAGGGGTGGAACATTTGAAGGAAATTTCCATAAAGTTTCCAGTAAATTTCCACAAGAATTTAAAATGGAGGATTTTGGAAATATTCCAAATCGGAAAGTTTCCATGGGAAGTAATGGGAATTAACTGGGAATTAAAGATCATAGTCATGGACGTTTTGTTAGAAGCAGACATATGGACACAAAATAAATAGCTCTCCTTGTCCACATGAAAAGGCAGTACAGTGGAACATAAATTCCATGATAGCCAACCTTAATTATTTTAACCCCTGGTTTATTCCAATCAATTCACATTAATTATCATGGAAAGTTTCCAACTTTGAAGATTCCTGTAATTGGAACCCTATTAACTGTTTGGTGCCACTTACTGGTCTTGGATGTGGTCACCCCCAAAAAATATTAGCACCACTACATGAGACAATGCATGTTTGTCTCAATAAAAGATTTTTTTCACATTATTAAAATAACAATGAAGTCCTTATATCTCTAATCAGGCAAAAATCAAGTCCAGCCTTTTGAGAGACGCCATAATCCACGTAGACCATCTCACCATGATGTCACTTATACTTCCAGGTGGCAGAGGCTTCAGAAAATTTCGATGGTACAAACTGTAAACGAAGACTTTGATGCCATTTGACCAAGGCAGAGTAGAGTCATTGGAAATCAGGCTGAATGGCTTGAGTGATCATTTTTAGTTTTCAATTAAACTGCCATCATTGTTACATGAGGTCAATTGAGTTGGAAAGATGCAATTTACATTTCAAAAGGTGAATTGATTCAAGGATAGAAAAGTTCCTAAAACCCCTCTAAGGTGAATTCAGAGATTAGTTTCTAAATATATATGTTTGACAATAGCTGGAGCCCCCAAACACAAAAATGTTTTGTCATGGTTTTTCAGTTGGGTTCACTTGCATTCTGCCACCCGGAAGTAGCCCGCATTCCTATTTTTGACAAACATCATGAAATAGTCTTCTGACAAGGCCTCAAAGCCTGCGGTCCTCATGGTTCAGTCTGGTGCCAGTTTTGGCTCATGTGCTTCTTTCCCAGTGACTTTCTGCTCTTGGATTTATGTGGGAGCTGCGTCTGTGGGGGAATCAGAACCCCAAACTTGTGTCCCGAATCCGACTCATTGTTTTGCCTGGAGAACCTCTTGCACTTACAGGAAGTGACCACAGTGATTTTGTATGTTCTGGTGCTGCCGTCCTGGCATTGTAGCCTGATGCGCTGAGTACGGGTTTTGTCATTGACACAGCGCCAGTCTGGGTTACTGCCGGTAGCTGTACTATGGCGAGTCCAGAACTTTTTGGACTGGTGGGTGCCACCGATCCAGTTGTGAAGCATTTGAGCCGGAAGACACTCGCCGGCGCACACCAGCTCCTTAATGGGGTGGGTGCTGGTGCAGTGGCCATCCGAGATGTACTTGGTAGACCTCAGCTCTCTGCAACCCATCTGGCTTCGCTCTGGGAGAACAAACCCAAAACTCGGTCAATAAACAGACAGAAAACGACAATTCACCATGATGTCACACGTTCCTATAGATGGCGAATTCCGATGCGTTCTGCAATGCATCTGCTAGTAAACAAAACCTTCCATGTCATTTGACCAAGGTAGAATGGTTAAAGAAAAACAGGGGGAAAGGCTTGAATGGTTGTTTGCTTTATGGGTGGGACAGAAAGTCTCATTCACAAGGCTATGTATGTCTCTTTTGTTTGGCTAGTGCTCTTCTCTACGGCCGGTGTTTGAATTCGTGATGTGTCAGTCGAAAAGATGTTGTGGTTTCTCTGTCCTGGCTGCTCAGTCCGATATGGTATAGTCAACCAAAGGCTGTGAAAAAAAAACAAACAAACAAACATTTGGGACAATTTGCTGCTGAGATTCCACAATGTCTGATAAACTGTTCAACTAAAGTAGGATTCAATTGCAAATGTAATCCAAATAATGACAAACATGACGAAACTCCCAGGTCATTTTTCAGAACCCTTCAGGGCCAATACCCCTGAAAATACAGTACTGTACATCCCTTAACCGTTTCTCCCCTTGAGAATTCACTCAAAGTCATTGATGAATGCACGGGAGGGCCAAGCTGCTCAAACACAAACACGAGAACCCTCCACACCCCCCAAAAAAGTTTGGATATTCATACAAGCAGTAAGTAAATGACAGAATGTTTTTTTTTTTAAATTTTGCTGCAGGCTGCAAATTGTCCCCTGCTGTAATTCAAACCGGCATCCATTCATAACATCACACGCCTCCCTGACAATGGCTGCCTTTCCATGACAGCGGTTGATGAATCGCGAATGACTTCACCACAGGAGATGTCATCACCGAGTCGATGACCTCAAATGGAATGATGCCATTCGAAATGCGCTTCATTGAAACTAGTGAGAGTGTTTATGGTTTGTTTTCATGTCATTTGCGATCATAAAAAAACATATACTGCTTGGCTACTACTACTACTATTAATAATAATAAATATGTTCATCCTCATTACTAATCGAGAAATACGACGACAAGAATAATAAAAATAAAATAAAATGATAAAATACTAGTCTGGGCTCTGTTGACCATTAATTGATCTTGGCGGCCTCTTGTGCCCGAAGTAGGTGCTAAGTTCCCTGAAGGACTTACTAAAAACTCCTAATAGAAAAAAAACCCCTATCCCATCACCGTACATTCCTGCTTTGAACAAATTGCATCGCCATATATGCAGTGCATCTTTGTATATCCAAAGCCATCATTTTTCAGGAAAGAAAAACAAAACATGTCTGTTGATCCATTAAAATTACACTGACAATGAGAGCAACATTTCAAATTGGGATTAACCAATTTGGACATTGGAGCTTTTTGCTCAGGCCCAGCAATATAATGTTTTTTTTTCATTTTTTTTTCTCCCTCCCACATTATTTATTTCAAATGCATTCTTGACTTTTTAAAAATGGATTCATCAAATTAAATAATTGTGATTTCTTGTGAACATAGAATAACAACTAATCAAATTATAACAAGTTTACAAATATATTTAACATCTTTCTATTTTTTATATTGTTTTGAATGATAAAATAAGTACTGGTATGAATAATAAAGAATGAATTATTAAATTGCACAATTTTATATTCATTTTGTATTCTGTGAAATAGGCATTAAGTATTATTAAATTTGTTTCATGACTAATTAAATAAAACAATGTGAATAAATTCTTTGAACAAAAACATTTTATGTAGACATGACATCTTTTCCCTTTGTTTTGATTATTTTTTTTTTACTTCATCTACAAAGCACGATTAATCAACATGGAATCCACTATACTTTTTCTGTAGTAATTGACAGTGCTTTTCATTTTTAGAGACTCATCTCTAAATAATGTTTACATTTTTTCTTTTTTTTTGTGCTGCCCTATCTGTTGATTTTAAAATCAAATATGGTCATTCTTTGAATGAAAAACAATCAAGTATCATCCATTCTTAGTTACAAAATCATCCACGCAACGAAGGTTAACATCCTCTCTGCAAATTTTTGTCTTGACTTAATGTACATCGATACATTCCAGATCCTGCGCAAACCAACATAATACAGTTGTATATATATGTATATTTTTTAAAGTCCCAGTAATGGCGTTTTAGGAGTCAGGTTCTCATTGATCTCATCTTACCGCTTCGGTCCCGCCCTGCCGCTCTCCCACCGGCTCGAGCCTGGTTCAGGGATACATTTCCTTGCTTCGCGTCCTCCTGCGGCGGCCCGACGTCGGGCAAGAGGCCTCCCGCATGCTCGGTGGCGTCGTTGTTGAGGGCCTGGCTGCTCCACAGGAGGATGCAAAGTAAAAGCAGCGAGTGTGAGAAGGACTCTTGGTGCATGATGGAAGAAGAAGAGGAGGGAGTTAGTGATGAAGAGAAAGATATTGCAGCTGGTTTTATACGGAGGAGGGGTTTTAAGGTGCTTCTGTTTGGGTGGGTCACGAGATTGGAGAACACCCACTTCTTGTATTTGATTTTAAAAAATGACAGACTTGAGAATATTATTAGTCTTACTTTATTTCTATATCATGGATTGCCACTGTACACTGTAGCACTTTTTAAAGTGAAAAGTGACAGATGACTGCAAAAAAAGAGAATAAAACATTGTAATCCTCAACACCAAAACGTTCAAGTAATTGAATAATGCTCAACTGTTATGACCGACTTGTTTTGTGGCTTTTGTCATGTGAAGTGGTCATGAGCGCCTGAACACTGTGATGTCGTTTTCAGTCGACCTGCAAGTGGCAGTACAATACAAAATGGCCGCCCACTGAGGTGGAGACAAACAAGTGGATTTTCTTCTGCTTGATTCATGTTGCACAAATGCAATCTTAATCCAAAGACCTTGTTTTGAATTGCGTGGGTTCACAGAACATATTTGCAAAGGACATTGTGGACTTCACTCCCCCTTTAAAATGGAATGGAATGAAACATTCGACTGCTGTCAGGCTATTGAATAGACGGTCCTGAAAACCTGGACTCAGCCCCACTCGGCCATTTTACTAAATTATTTATTTTTGTACTTTTTGTCTTCTACATTCTCCCTTTCATAATTTTGCTGCTGTAAATTGGGAGTTTCTCCATTGTGAGACAAAGTTTTTTTTTTTAATCTTAAATTATCTTTAAAAATTCATAACCCGAATTATGGGTCAGTGGTCGGGGGGGTAGGGGGGTTGTCTGTGTGTCTGTCTGTCTGCTTCACAAAAAGCGTACATACACTATCATGTTCACAGTCAACAGTCAATGGGGGCGATATCTGTTGATCAATTCCGCTACTTTATTCTTGTAGTTGCTTTGTCAGTTTCCCCCCACTAGATGGCCAAATTGCACTTCTCAAGGAGATCTCCTCAGGCCATTCGTCAAACGGAAACGATCAAGTTCAAGTTTATTTCTTCAAGCCGAACACATATTTGAGTTCATTTGCCATATGGAATTAGCTAGAAACTCTTAGCTTTGACCCAAATAAACTATACTTATTGTATAATATTCCATTGACATAGCAACACACAAAGGCTGAAGTAGATTTTTTACCTCTTCCATTTAAAAACGCCAAAGGAAAAGCAAAACATAGCACACAAAGTTGATCCTATGATGTTGGAGCACTGGTGATATCATGTTTTGAACTATCAAGTGTTGGCGTTCCAAATGTACACGTATATACATGCCTTTTCGTATAAAGTCCTTTTTTATTTTTCATAATGGTGACACCTTAGAATGTGTTTGACTCTTGTTGGGTGCAAATGTTGTAAGTTTGTGTTTTCAAATAATAACTACTGCATTGAAGAACGCGAAACACAAAGATATGAAAAGTCTCCCAACCCCAAACATCAGCAGAGTTTATATTTATATTCGTCCATAATTTCTTCTTTTTGCTGCCCAATCTGGCCTGAGCGTTCCCACCCAAATATTTCTCCCATCCCAGAGAACCCCGAAGGGCCAAACGAATTCCACATTTCTCTACTCCCAGCGCTGTCACAGCTCCATCTGCACCTTATTTAATGTTATATATTTTAAACGGAACATTTTTACATCATATTTAAGGTTCTTTAAACCGACAATCTACCATATTTACATACATTTAATGTTGCCTATGCCTATAATGCAATGCTGCTCACTTGTTTTCTTTTATGCCCGCTGAGCAAGAAGAAAATATTTTGCGCCCCCCTGCCAACTCTCCGCCGCAACTTAATTAACAAAAATTGTGTGCAAAAATGTTAGATGGTACACCACCGCATTACATTGTCGCCTCAATAAAAAACAAAAAAGCAAGAAAAATAGATACAATACAATACAGAATACTCCTGCTCCGTGCATACATAATGTACTGTATGCCTGGAATTTACCATACTTAAAGTATATGTAATGTTCTAAGCACATTTTCATATTATTTCATGTTCTGCATGCCTCCAAGTATATTAAATGTTGTTGTATGGTTTAATTTCTGCTTGTACCCGACGCTTGTCCGTGTCCTGGACTTGTCCTCCATGTGGCTTGTCCCCTGGAGTCTTGGATGGTTCTGTGGTGGTCCACAAAGCATATGGCGGCCAGCGGTGTCGGGTTGTGCTTCACCGCAGAGGGGGTCCGGACTCGGTGAGGCGCGGGCCTCGCGGTGAAGTGGTTGGCAGGGTTGACCCAGGTTAGATTCCAGATTTTGTGCGTAGTTTGGTGATTGATGGGATTTCAAGGTTGGAGGTTGAAACATTTTGACACTAAAATATACTGTATGCTAATGATGGATCTGAAAAGTAATGTTTTAAGATGCAAATACATTATTGTATTTTTTTTTCTTTTGATATCCACTATAATCACATTTAAGACAGTACCGTAGTAGACAGGAGACATTGCAGCTCAAAAAACTACAGTGCTGTACTGTATTGCGTGAATTCCAGTTTTTGTATCAATTTTGCAAACATTTGATTGCAGATCTTTTTTTTTGAATCAATCTGCAAATTTAAAATTCCGTGTTCAAGTTTGCTAAATTAAATTTTTTTAGAAACATGAAAATAAGTTTTGCTTCTGTTATTGCTGCCCATGTTTTTCTAATGGAATTTTAAAGCGCCAAATCAAGCCCCAAGTCTCTCTCCCAAATCGGTGTAATAACGACGCCGTAGAGACCAATTCCGGATGATCTTTCCCATGAATGTGTGCCCCTTACTTTCTTTTTTTACCCAGCTCTCTGCAGGAGTTGCTCGGTGAAATGTACTTGTTGGACTGCAGTGTAGTGTACAATGGCCACCCAATATTTGCAGGGGATAGATGGGGACCGGCCTGCCCTGCGTAGAGCGAGAACTCTCGTTTACTTGACACCCATTGAAATGTATTGTGTGGAAAATAAAATAAAACATAAATAACCCCAAACATTAGTTGAAAAAAAGGCATTTCCGACCTTGAAAAAACTCTGTTGTGAATGTGCATTTATCCACCTTTCACCGACAGTTGCAATTGTTCACCCCTCAGTGGGATCGCGGGCCGTAGCGCTGTATATCTGTTGTGTAGTGACCTACCCTGTAAGGTAGAAGAAGAAGAAGAAGAAAACCTTTATTAGTCTCGCAATGGAGAAATTCCAGATTCACAGCAGCAAAGTTATGAAAGGAAGAAGTAGAACAACAAAAAAATAGGAGCTGCTGGAAAGGCACCCACTCTCGCGGCGCCATTTTGAAGTCAAAGTCAGGTAGTTTTAGAGAGTGTGGTACATTACACAACAACTTTCGACAGCTAAACTACGTCTGACTACACTAAAACTTAGCCAGCACTCTGGCCCTGTGAAGATGAAGCAGAAATGTGATAGGTTCAAGAAGTTTCATTGGTAATAATCTTCCAATTCCAGATAAAATTGCCATGGCAACACACAGAGGCTAAAATCTGATTGGACAAATCTTCCAATGGAAGATACACTGGAAGTGTAGCCAAGTCTGATGTTAAAAAAATAAAAAGAATAGACCATTGGGCAGAATGAATACCACTCTGGGACACAAAAATGGTAGTTTGTAAGTGGAGGTTCGTGCCTCTGATGACGTGACTGCTCACCAATGGTATCTTCCCTCCTTTACTCCTTGTCGGTCTTTTTTATTGCAGTGATGGTGGCCTGTTCATCCAGCTTCCTTCCCAAAATGTCTGCCCCGACCACAGGCCCTCGGTTGGCCCACAATTTTTTTTTTTTAATCCCTTCCCTCCACATCCGTCATGTCTTCATTACCCAGCTGGGCAATGGGTGTAGACCCACATTTAGGTCATTTCCTCCCGCTTGGACCGGGGCGAGCCGTCAATGGCAGGGGCCGCCAGATTGGAAGCCCCGGGTTGCCATATTGAGGATGGACCTAGTTAATCTAATTAGAGAGTGGAAGAAAGAGGCCCAATGGGGCCTGTGGTGTTTGAAAAACAAAAAAAAATTCCAGTGTGGTAATGTCTGAGTGGCTGATTCTTCCGAAACAGGAGCCAGTGGCACTCTATCCTGAAGACGGCCACAAACCTTACAAATAGAGGTGGCAAAAGTTCTCGCAATTGAAGTACAAGTATAGATACATAGTAGACTGTGGTAAAAAGTTGATGTACTGATTGATTCAGATCCCATACTGAAGTACTATAATGGTAGGAGAATATATTAAAAAAAGGGAAAAAAGCACATTTAGTGTATATATGGCAGTATTTGTGCGTTGTTTGTGTGTCTTTAAGGTCTAGTGATTAATGTCAGGAACTTGGCCGGATAGTTGACGTGAGCGTCAAGAATGTACAGCAGCTCCGAGGAAGCGTTTTCCATTTTCTATTTGCGTGTTTGACTGTTTGTACCGTTCTATAAATGGCTGAAAGTGCTCTCCTTGCTCACATGCAAAGGAGCATGCATGATGTGACCTTAGTTGTTCCATTCTTTTTTGTGCGATTGATTAAAACCTTCTCTCTCTTCGCAATCCGCTGAGATGAACAGAAGTATCTTATTTTGACATGGAGTCCCAAGTACCAATGTCTGTTTTCAAATGCGCACACGGTCAAAGTCAGTAGTCAGGAAAATAAATAATGTACTCAAATATTGATGCATGAAAAATTAATTGACTGTTAAGTATTTTTATCATGTTCCTACCACAACCACGTACAAAGAGAGAGGATTTATATCCTAGTACGGGTCAGCTCAACACAACTAAATCCGACGAACAAGCGCACGAAGAACAGAATAACTTAAGAACCGGTTCCCTTTTGGGGGGACCCTCCCCCCCAAATGTCAAAGCCTTTGCTTTGTTTTATGTCATGTGGTAGTTTTATTCTTCAGATGGAGGCGTGGCCATCTGTGCCAAGGAGCGAAGCCGATAATGAAGCTCTTTCTTGGGGAGACGATGGTGTGGGAGGCACCCCCCCCAACCCTTCTCAACCACCACCCATCCCGTTAAAAAAAACCTCTGCTAATTTGAGCCATAGAAGTGAGCCAGGTTATTGCTCCTCACTTGACCCCTCGCCTCAGATGTCACGCACACACATGCATACACACACACACACACGCCCACACACTAGTACACACACACTGACACATTCACAAGAACTCACACATTCACATTGCACATAGACGGAGGTACATGTATAAACAAATATGCGCAGACATAGACACACACACATGCACACGAACACACTGAGCCAAACACACGTACACACCCCAATAGGTGCCTAAAGATCAGTTTGGCCTCTTCACAAATTCGGCCTTCACGTTGGAACGTTTAAAAGGCGGCGGATCACTTTTCAAACCCTTTGCCCCCCCCCCCCCCCTCCCGAGCGCCCTCCCACCTCCACATGCTCCCACCCACAAATCACAACTGAACAGGCCTGACGCTGACCAGCAAATTGGCCTCCAGGTTTATAGCGTGGCTGCGTGAACTCTCGCACAAACAAATAAAATGCATATAAACGGCTCCGTAATTCATGCGGTCTACCCCACATTCTGTATCCCGACAAATACAACAAATTCGCCAAGGCTACGTTGACACGCTGTTCCCGCCGGCCAGCGCGGTCCCGTTTGCCTGAAATGTCGTGCGCTGTCGAATGTTGGCCATTTTTTTCCTTCTCTATTTAAGTCTTGCTAAGTGTTCTCACGGCCTATCATGAAGCGGGTGCTGAATCTGAGAGGCTTAAAGGCACACTATGGTTCAGCTTGTGGTTTATCATTCATGCCAGCACTTTTCCCTCCCGGCCTGTCACATTCTGGAGGGGTTCCTCATTTGGTATGATCTTTTCTGGCTTTCTATGGATGAATGGAGGATGCTCGGAGGAGTCGAACAATAAAGTCACAAATCCATTTATTGTACCAAAACGTGCAAAAGAGCCCATTATTCAGAATTACTGTGCGGTGCGGCAGGCATCCACAGCAATCACAGCCTGTCACATTTTCCCATCACGTTCCTCCGCTTTGTCTCAAAAACCATCCTGTTTTGCACATATTGGCCTGGAACAGGGTCACCAGGAACATAGTGTGAACTTAGCTCAAAATCCCATCCTTGTAATTGAGAGAGAGCGAGAGAGAGAGAGAGAAAGAGAATCTATCTATTTATATTGTGCGCGTGTGCGTGCACGCTGATTTTGAATCTGCCCCTTTTTTCATCAGGTTTTCATAATAAAATTAGTAGAACAATAACAATAATACAGTATCCACAAAATGTCATTCTCTTAGTTTTATGTTTAGTTTGACAGTGACCTTTGACTGAAAGTGAAAATAAACATATTGGACTCCCTCTTTTTTTTATTTTTAAGAATATTAACTAATTCTATCTGCCAAACTGCTGCTTGTTGTGAAGGCAGTTGGGTCACCTGTCACCATCCACCCCCTCGCATCTCAAGTCTGTGCTCGTAATTCAAAGCAAAGAATGGGCAAACGATTGACGGCTTTGCATCTCGAGTTTCTTCAGGCACTATGGTGTGTTTAACAGACTGGCCATTTTCTTTTGAAAGTGAAGGGCTATTCTCCTACCAGTCCATCATCCAATGACCAATTCTTCGTCTCCCCCCTTTGGAGGAAAGCATTTTGTTGAAAAATGTCGCAGATGTGGCGAGGAAAGCTGCCAAAAAGTCCTGGTTACTTTTTAAACCCCGAGAGGACTTTTTTCTTCTTCCGCTGAATTTCCTTTTCTTTTTTTTCTTTCTCTCTTTCATTCACTCTTTCTTTCTTGTGGAGAGCAACAGGAATGTGGTCCATTTTTCCATCAGCGGCTGTGTTTACGGGGAACGTTACGCTGATGTGGCAAAGATTAACGACGTATTTACGCTTGCAACCTTTTGTTGGTCTGATCACTTTCGATGCTTCGCGCCAGACCGCTAACCCCCCCCCCAGTCTCTCTGTATACTCTATGTGTGCAGATGTGAGTTGTGGGTTTGTTGCTGTCGTGGGTCTGTCAGCGTGCACGTCATTTCTGTGTGTTGTTCTTCGTGCACTCTTGTGAGCAGGCGTTTGTGCGTGTGAGATTAGCCGATTGTAATCAGGGTCCAGAGGAGAAACACATGCTGCTTATGTAACACTTCATTAGCAGAGAAAATTGACCAATTATCACTGATGGTCAAAGAGCATTGAATCTTTGTCTTGGAAATTACCCCACCCAAAATGTTTCAGTATTACCAGTAGCATCCATTTATTTCCATTATTTCTTTTTTTTGGTTTGTTTTTTTAAAAAATTGTACCTTTCTCCCGAGGTGACCCCACAGTAGCTCATACCCGCAGTTGTTGATAATTATTGACGCATGGACAAGACCCAGCGCTTGTCTAAAGTGACCCAGGAAAAAAAAAATATATATATATATTTATATATACACTGTGTGTGTATATATGTAAAAATACATCAAATTTGTATAATGTTGTTACATTTCAAAAAATACAACAATAAAAAAAATCCCAAATTTGATTTAAATGTAATCATATGTGGTTTATAAGGCTGTACTACAGTATTGACACATTTAACTGTATGACTTTAGGGCCAATTTCCCAAAATGGCCTCTGGTTGACAGACAATAAAAAATAAACAGCAGCTGTGTGTGTGTGTCCGTAACTTTTAACCTGTGCAAGTCGTGCAAACGTAAAGGAAATTAGCAACACGATATTCTGGTCCCAGAATGTGCTATTTATTTATTCAGCACGAAGATGATTGCAGGCTAATGACGCCAACATCTCCCACTATGATTTTTTTTTTGGACTTCCATTTCCCAGTTGTGTATTTGAGCAACAGTTGGGGGTTTTACACTCCTGCAAAAATGCAGAAGATAATTCCAAAAACTCCCACTTGTCTTTTTCCATTTGATTCCTTGTCATTCCTTGCGATATACAATACTTCCTGTGATTTCTTTTTATTTATTTTTTTTAATAATTGCGCACAAGAAATACATTTAAAAAAAATTAAAACTAATACTAAAATAAATAAAAACCGACACATTTGGCCTGAAAACTAATTAATACTAACTATATTAGTATATTTGAAATCAGAACTCCAAACAAAATAAAAAGTAACCAGAAGAAAATTCATAAACGTACTTGGGAGCTAGGCGGCATTATGGCGCCTTAAAGGGGAATTAATACATACTATGCACTCCCACTAGTCGAAACACGGCATTCAGATTAACATTGCGTTTTTGGAATATGGGTTGAGTAGTAATGGCGGGGCAGTGGACTGAAAATGACATTACAGTTGCCCAGGTCTCACGTAACTGATATCATTTTAATTCAACAGCAAGTGGCATAATGGCCGCCCCCTGTACTCCTTAACTCGCATTCCACAAATGCAATATTAATCAGAATGCTGATTTTAGACTAGCTGATGTGCACAGAACATATTGTAAAGAAAATGTTCGAGGTGACCTCCCCTTTGAGATTGAGACCTCAATTTTCGTATACACCGCATGGAGAAATGCTCGCGTATTCAGATTTTCATGCAGGCGCAAATCTCATTGCACCTGTTTGGGAATTTGGTTCATCATTGTGCACCATCTTGGCCATTCCAGCATACCAAGGGCGGGTCCGAGAAAGTCCAGAGCCGCTCTGTTCTTTGTTCCTGTATTCACATTCAGAATATTGTCGGTGAATCAATAAGGTGCAATGATTTAAGTCTTTTTCTTATGAGTAGATGATCAAGAATATGTGCCTGTGAGTATTGTTTTATTTCACTGTAGTATTGTTCATTGTACATCCGTAGTCTACTAGAATAACAGTTGGGGATTTTAACCCCCCCCCCCCCGCAAAAAAATACAGATGTTTGCCAGATAATTCCACAATTCTCATACTCCCACTTGTGTCATTTGCTGTTTGATGCCTTGTCATTTTGTCAGGAGTACATGCGAGACCGAGACAAATTGAGATGTGCAGTTGCTGTTCATATGGAAAAATGTGTGGGATCTTCCCACTCGGGGTTCAGGAATCTCTATTGTTTCCTGCTGGATGATGAACATCACTAATGCGCCTGTCAGGCTCCAGGTGCCGCTTCCGTACTCTTTTTCTTTGTCCATTCTGAGCAACAAATAAATCAGAGAATATACTGTATGTTGAGGAAAAGTCAAGTCCGTGTTGTTTGTACGTGGAGACAATTTACAGCTCGGAAGCAGTCAAAGACAATGGAAAGGAGGGAGGCGGGGGGGATTGCACACCATTATTCTTGTTATGCAGCAATGTTTTATGACGGTTGGACCACAGCTCGGACTGTAAAAAGTTGTGGGAGATGGGAAGGAGTGGGAATGAGGAAAAGGGAATGAAGAAGTGGGAATGAAACTATTGTACTATTGGTGCTGTTGTCCAAAACCAAGGACTTTGGACAGCTTTTTAATCCAAGCGTTGGCGTGCAGTAACAGGCAGAATGTTATATCCACTTGATTTGATAGGAAGTCTTTCATATGACATCACAGTTGCCCATCAAAGTGTTAACCATCTATTAACACTTTATTCTGCAGGCAAGATGAAATGTGCGGTGGTTGGCAGTACAGCCCAACTTTTATTTTTTTTTCCGTAAAATCGGACTTTTGTGAAATCTGTTCTCTGAAGTGAATCCTTTTTTTCGCCACTTAGTGACAATGTTAGTATTCAAAATGAATGTATTTTAATTGGATCATCGAGCACTTTTCTTTACATTTCCTATACTGAAGGGCTAAGTTAATGTTAAGCTAAGTTAATGTTTCAACTGTGCATGACCAGACAGTGGTACCCAATCACCTGGGATGTCAAACTCATTTTTGTCAACTGTCACATTATAATTACCGTTTTCCTTGGAGGGACGTGATGGCTGAAACTATAAGAAGTCAAGAATTACGTTTTATTCAATTATTGTATAAGTAACGAATGAGGCGTTTAGTCACAAGAAAATGCTTACAAGATGTCATTGATTGATTACACATGAAAATTTGAAATGTTGGTACAGATTTTAGCTAGCAGCATGGAAGTTGTCATTGTTGATTTGCTTTTGTGGGCCACTTAAAATGAGGTGGTGGGCCACATTTGGTCCACGGGCCTGGAGTTTGACACCTGCAATAGACCATTCATTAATAAACCGTCTGGCTCGTTTTGTATGAACTACAACTATGGCACTGGATTTTAATATTGGGCATTTTGGTGGTATTTGGAGAGTGAAGTACTTTTTTGACGTGGTACTTGATGTGAAAAAATAAAATAACAGGACCACTGATGTAGATGGAACCGTCCGATGCATGACTGCAGTTTTCTGCCCACACGAGTTCCTTCAGGGCCAGTGTCGGTGTGCATCGTTTCCAACAGGAAGTCCCAACACCCACCCACCCGTCCCCTCTCCCTCCCCTTCTCCTTCTTTTGTTTTAATGAAGCCCCCGGGAGGTTCTGGAAAGCCCTGGAACCGAACATGGCCCATCCCGTCCAAACCGCCTCCTCTTTCACTGTAACAAACAGACCCTCCCTAAATACCCGCTTCTCCGGAGGGTTACCACGGCGACAGCTTGCGGTTCGAAAGTACGAACCCCCCCAGATTTGGTGACACAGCCCATATAAATCCTTGTGCATTTGGTACCAAGGCCCTCCACCACTTAATACAACCACTGTCATGGCAAAACCACAATATAACAGCTCGCAAGCGTGTCGCTGAAATCATCTGGAGAAGTTCACAAGCGGTATTTAACTATTAACGTGACAGCGCATGAAATTAAATGTTAATCAACTCCAACACCGATTTCTTTGCCGAAAGAAGAAAAAAACGAATCGAACTACTTGTGATCAAATCAAAATATTTAAAAAATGACATCTACGTTTGGATGAGCAGGGTGAATATTTCACCATGAAGATTGTGTTCTGCTTCAAATGCGAGTCTGTTTACGTCATGTTAACATTTTGACAACCTTCGACTCCAAATTGTTCAACATTTGGGGGTCACTTGAACTTCAAAGTCGACTGTCGGGTTACCTATTTAACCCCTGCCATCATGACGACGGCAGGTTTTTATGCGTCTATATCCTCCCATTGTCCTGGCCATGCGTCACATCCACAGAACTACAAACCCGTCTATTTTTTTTTAAAAGACCCTCCTAATTGGGCAACGACATAGAATTGTCCTGGACCGCAGCCCGACTTCGGAGGGGGAAATCCTTGGGAACGACAGGAGACAGCAGAGCAAGAAGCTGTCCCTTGAGGCGGGAGGGATGTGAAAAATATGCAGTAGGAGTTGGGAGGTGGGGGGGGGGGGGCGTCCGAGAGCTAAATCTGACTGACACCGAGCAACAATAACCCTTGAACTCCCGGCCCACTGGGGTGTGGTGCTGTTTATTTGCAGGCGGATAAATGTCAAGCAAACATTTGTGCTTCGCAAATGGGGCTGACTAATGGGCCTCGAAGAAATATGGATGCTTCACCAGGGAAAAGTGTGATTGCCTTAAATATAGACTTAATGACCATGCACTGACAGACACCTTAATCAATCAATGAATCAATCAATGACTCGAAAAGGCAATTGTGTGCTTCTAAATTTGTGACAGTAGTTTGGGGAAGTTACCTTTTCTGTTACCCATCGGAGTAGAATGAATATTTGTACACAAACCGTGGAACCACACATGACAGAAATATAACAATATTTACGGTCATATATTCTTTATCATTTGTGAGAAATGACTACGTACTACTACTGCGGCTGACTGAGGAATTGTGACTGTCTTCTTTATGTATATCCGGTTGTCTGTGTTATACTGCCCCCAGGTGGTCGAGGCACTCTCACAAGAAGGATCGCATCCGTCAAATCTGTTATCTATTGCACTTATCCTCACTAAATATATAATGAGTACACATATTAAAGTACAATAATAAGGTGTGGAAGAACAAATCGTGTGGTTTTTGTGGGCTCTGCCTGTCGCTGTCCTGTGACCCACAAATTGGGCAACGAGGGTCCAGTGACTTGACTCGTGGTTCGTCAATTTGTCGCTAAATATTGGAGTTCTGTCTGAACGGTAACAAAGGACCTATGTCCAATCTTGAGGCAGTTTTGCTTTATTTTGAATTGACAATCTGGTTTATCGGCTTTATTGATCAGTTGCAGCTCATTATTCAACCTGAATGATGCTGCTCGTAGTATAACAGTCGCCAAAGGAACGCTCGATGCGCAGGAGAAGTGGTAATATGAGCACCAAATCCCTCAGTCCAGGTGTTTGTGGTTATTTGTCTAGACGGCGTGTGCGGCAAATGATGTCATCACATTTCATCTGCTAATAAGAGGGATAAGCACGCAATATATCTCCACCTTTATATCAGAAGCAGACCAGCTACCACAACAGGAGAGGAAGTAGTGGTTCTGACCTTAAGTCAAAGCACCTGTGGACATCAACTTGACACCTGTACATCATCCATGCTTGGCTGCTTAAATTCTGAAGATGGCTTTGGTTGGTTAGTGAGTTATTCATTCATTCATTCATCTTCCGAGCCGCTTGATCCTCACTAGGGTCGCGGGGGGTGCTGGAGCCTATCCCAGCTGTCTTCGGGCAGTAGGCGGGGGACACCCTGAATCGGTTGCAAGCCAATCTCAGGGCACACAGAAACGAACAGCCATTTGCACTCACACCCACACCTAGGGACAATTTAGAGTGTTCAATCAGCCTGCCACGCATGTTTTTGGAATGTGGGAGGAAACCGGAGCACCCGGAGAAAACCCACGCAGCCCCGGGGAGAACATGCAAACTCCACACAGGGAGGCCGGAGTTGGAATTGAACCCGGTACCTCTGCACTGTGAAGTCAACGTGCTAACCACTGGACTACCGGGCCGCCCCGGTTAGTGAGCTAGTTGATGTTTAATTTGTTGGAGGGAGCGTTTATTGGCCGGTCAGTTGGATAGTCAGTGAGTGTTTATTGGCCGATTCAATTCTTTGTTGGCTCCTTGGTGTGCTGGTTAGTCAGTCAGATAGCTGTTCTGCTGGTTGGTTAATTGGTCACCTGGTTAGATAATCACAGTTAATCACACAGGTTGCATTTTGGTTGATTTTTGTTTGTCAAATATTTGAATGGTTGTTGGTTGAACTGACTGATTTGTATGTGTAGGTTAATTATTTGGTTGGTTAGTTGGCCATTAAATTGGTTATGTTCGTTGGATAATTGTTTAGTTTGTTCTGTTGCTTGGTTAGATATTTTTTGTTAGTTGTTAGTTAAACTGCTACTTGGCTTTTTAGTTAGTTTAGTTGCTCTACTAGTTTGTTAGTTGTTTTTTTTATGTGATTGTTGTTGGCTAAGCTGTTTAGGTAGTTAGTTGGACAGTTAGTAAACCACTTAGTAAATCAGTTAATTTGGTGATTAATTTAATTAATTAGGTAGTTGTGGGCTAAATTGTTATTTGCTAGCTAGTTAAAATGTGTTCATTGTTTTGCTCATTAAACACCTATCTGGTTAATTGGTTTTTAGGTCGGTGTGTAAATTATTCAGGTTGATAGGTCAAATAGTTTGTTAGTTGTTCTGCTGTTCTTTTAGTTATTTGTCATTTTGGTTGGTTCATAGGGTAGCTAATTTGTTAGGTACTGTTTGAGTTGGTGATTGGTAAGTTATTTGCTTGGTTAGTTTCTTATCTGTGTGGTTTCTGATTAAACTGGTATTTAGCCAATTTCTCAGTTGGGTGGTTTGTTGGACTGTTGGTTGTTCTTTGGTTAACAGTGAGTAGAAGTGAATAGCAAAGTGGCTCGATGTCATGATGGAAAAATTGTGCTGTATTTTTATTTCAAAGGTTTTAGAACAGCCCATGCATGGGCAGACTACCAGCTTTTTTGGAACCTTCAACAAAGTAGAGGAAGCTTAAAAAGCAAATGAAGCAGTTAAATCCTAAAATGGTGACTTCACTCTCCTGAATGGTTTCGCTTAGTGGACCTCCGGAGCGACACAGCACACTGTACTGATGCATTACGGCGACTAAAGTGGCCCCACTAGGATGTGTGGCGCTGTCGGGTGGGTCCGCTCGGCCACATGAAAGCTGTCCTGGTTCACTTCATCCATATTGGGACGTGTGAAGTGTTTCCCCACCTGGCACGAGCTTGGTAAGGCACGGACAAATTTAGTCTGGCCGGAAGCGGGCTCGGCAACACGCTGAATGCGCCTGGCGGTAAACCGGTGCCCTCGGTACCCATGGTGTCCTGGGCGCCCATTCCCCTGAGGTTTTGGTGGTCGCTGGGCAGTCCGGATTTAAATGGAGGTTTTAGTGCGGTGACCCCAAGATTGTTTGAGGTGTGGCGAGGGCCTCTGCACCTTATCCCACCAAACGTCTGCATGAAGCCTTGAGACGGGTGGGCAACCGGGTAGACGAAAAGAATCACACCAGGACGCAACCAGAGTCCCTTAATTGAGCATGACATCACTAAATAGGTGCAAGTGTGTTCAAAGACTAACAAATTATGAACAGATACACTTTATTTGCAGTTTGCATACAGTGACTACACGGGCGATGCATTCCAGACCCTCCTGCGAAACCACCCGCCATTCATTTAAAATTTACTATTGAGAGGGAGACCATATACATCTAAGTTTTCCCCCTCCCACACACATTAAGCACATTTAAAGAGGTATTTCTTACTGGTCGCGCTTGCTTTCTCACTGTCAAAAACAGAGATAACAGAGGTCCCCAACCACTGGTCGGTGGCTTGGGACATTTGGTTCCGAATCGTACAAAAGACAGAAAATAAAAAGGTTGCCGTGGGGGCTGTTTTTTGGAGTAGCAACACGTACAAACAAAGCATACCTGTACAACAATACCCACAGGCAAAAACAAATATTCAATGTTCTCTGTGGGAACAGCAAGTAAGTGATATCTTAAATATCCGCATTATTGCGGAGCGCAATCGAAGAACAGCCATATAGCAAGGTTTCACTATATTAAAATAAATGAATAAACGTTGGAGCTGAGCTGACACACATGATAAATTCACACAGCTGGAGTTCAGAAGGAGAACCAAAAAAAAAAAAAGGGTTCAAAATGACTGGACCTCTCCACAGGCCACCAATGGTACCATTGGAAACACGTGTGTGTGCGTGTGTGTGTGTGCGCTAAACCCGTGCATAGCACCCGCTAACTTGCAAATAGCCTCCATTTGTAAGACAAACACTATGTAGGGGTTTGCCATGCACTCCCACGAGTACAAATCTTATTGGAAAAAATTCATTTTAAGAGAAAAAGTTTAAACAAATTTTTTAAACGGATATGTTATTGAATGAAGTAGCTTCCAGATAAAGACATTTTAGTTTATATGTTTGATGCACCCTCACGAGTCTAAACACGGCATTCTGATTAATCTTGTGTTTATGAAACATAAAATGAAGCAGTAAAATCCACACGTTTTAGCCTAACAACCAATCATGGCTCAAAAATCCCACAAAAAACGGAAAACAGGTGGTCGTTACCTGAGCCCTGAGCAACTGTGACGGCATTTTCAGTCAACAGCAGTGGCAAAATTGCTGCCCCCTCCGATGGATAAAAAAACTGGTTTAACTTTCACCCTAACATCTTACGGTAAAGAAAATGTTTGACTTGACTTCCACATTAAAGTTCAGATCCACGAAGACCAAAGAATAATGAATAATTTAATACATTATTCTAAAGGGTATAATACAAAACACACACATACACACAAAACAAGTACACATGTTTTCATTGCGCAAGAAAATATGAAAAAGTTTCCATTAAAAAAAAACATTACATGGAAAGGTTTTCGTTTTATGTGAATAATGTAAATGTTAGTGGAAAAAAAACATGGCTGAGTTTGTTTTTGTGTTTTTTTTAATTAGAAAAATTATAAAGGTTTTACTTTGACAAGAAAAAAATATTTTACGAGAAAAAGGTTGGAAATGTAGTTGAAAAATATATATATATATTTTAAATACAATGAAAAGGCGCCTCCTGCTTCCTCCTCTTCGTCTTCTTCTTCCGTCTAGGACCATGGCGGCGTTCCAGCTGTGGCCTTCTGCTAAAGTCATTTTCTCTCTCAAAGAGGAATTAATTTCCTCCCGGCGTGTCCCACCCGCTTGCCCCCCAACAATTCTGTCCAGCCCTGAGTATGCAGACATTTGCACTCACCGTGACGACTGAAGGAACTCAAAACTTCACATTAGTTTGGCATTTACAAAATAATGATGACAAGTTGAGCTATTCATTTCACAATTGTATGTTTATCGTTTTGGTTCGATTACCGCGACTGTTGCCAATATTTTGACCCTTTCCTATTGTTAAATAAGCAAACCAAAACATTGTAATGCTCATAAATTAATTTTTTTCTATCGCAGGAGTTTCCTTGATGCAGTAAAGCTTGTCCCGTGTTTGTCAATAGTGTTACCTGGCGTTTGCCCAACAGGAAGTGGAGCCCACTCGCGTGAGGGTTGCTCCAGAGGAAGCAACCACGATGACAACAATGGCCATCTTCCTTCAGGGAAGTCACAGGTGACACCTCGTTCCACGCCACGCGTACCACATCGGTGCACATGCAAACACTAAAAGTCAGTATTTTTGTATTTAAGCTCTCAGTCATCTCGCTAATCACCCAAAATGCCCGCCTCAAACCTGTATTACTGACCTTCTGTATGTTTTCGGGTATGGGCGCTTGAGACTTTTGGTGGGGCGACTCATAATAGACAAGCTGAACAAATTTAATGCTGCAAAGTCAGACTGACTTTGGCGGCTAAATTTTCAGAACATTTAAAGGATCCGTGGAAATTGACTCTAAAATGACAGTTTTAAACCAAAATGGCTGATTTCTTGTGCATTTTCAGCCATGGATTCTTGTGACGATTTTTTTCGTGAGTTTACTCATGATAGGCAAGCCTACCGGGTTTCCTGTTACGATGTGAAGCGGGCATCGGACACTAAATTGTGAAAGCATTTCAAAGGATCCCTGGAACTGGCCAAAATGACCCCCAAATGCCTGTCTCAAATTAAAATGGCTGACTTTCTGTGCATTTCCAGGCTGGATTCTTCCGACTTTTTACGTCTCGACGCATGATTGATAAGCGTACCAAATTTCATGTTGCAAAGTGGAACTGAGGTGCTGAATTTTAAAGGCATTCAGGTGCCCATTTTTGATGGGTGTCGATTTTCACCTGGCTGAACACACCTGTAAAACGCGTTAGCTTACTGATTTATTTGGCCTTTGGAGAAATAACCGTGAACCAAAGCAAGCAGTTTGAAGAGGGCCCTTACTCTCTACAAAAAGTCCTTCGTTTCCTTGTGGCTCCCGACAGATTTATGGTGGCGTTCCTTTTGCATGCATGCAGTCCCTCGGTGAGCCAGCCTCCCTCTCACGTTACAACCTATTTATAACAGCCCCTCGCCAGGCTCCCTGACTTCCCCGGGACCTCCTCCCAGCCTCCACGCTTTCCCCTGACATCCGAGAGGCTCGGCTCGACTCGACTTGGTTTATCCCGCTCTGGCCCGGAGACCCAAGCGGATTACGGCAGGAAAGGACGCCGCCCCTCTCCTCTTTTGGAACTTTTTTTGGGAGCTCTTGGATATGCACCGCTGCTTGCTTTAGGAGCGTTTGCCATGGATCACACACTTTTCGGCTGCCTGCGGAACCCCCACGCCCCGGCTCAGGGTCTACACCCGGCCGCCTTCGCCCCGTCCCCACTCACCCTGCACGGACGCTCGGACCACGTCTCCTACCCTGACCTGGCTTCTTCTTCGTCCTCGTCCTCCACGTCCTCGCCGTCCACCTGCATCATCTCCAGCTACGCCCCTGAAGACGGGCTGTACCACCCTCACCACCATCCGCAGCAACACCCGCACCACCCGCACCACCACCGCGGCCACCACTCGGCCCCGCAGAGTCAGCACCACACGCCCGCCGCCTGGCACATCCCGCAGATGTCTCCTGGGGGCGGGGGCGCAAGGGCCAGCCTTTGCCACCCGCACTCCCACCTGTCCCACGACGGGGGGCCCACGTCCCAGGACTTGGCTCACGCCGGCGGGCCTGCGATGGGTGCCACTACGCCCGGCCTGGGTGGCAGCAGCACCCCCACTGGGGCCGCCTCAGAGTTTGGCAGGCCCACGCTGTCACCTGCAGAGGCGGAAAAGAGGAACGGAAAGAGGAAAAGTGACAGCTCAGGTACAAATGCTAACATTTCATTTCAAATCTTTGTACATAATGTGTGTGTGTGTGTTTGTGTGTGTGTGTGTTTAATTCAAGGAATCCATGTCTAGTGGTGACACTCTCACACAGGTGTGTCATTCTCCTTTTTCGTCACAGGCCATATCATAGTTATGATTTCCATTAGAAAATCACATTAATGACTCTATAATCACCTCAATAAGTTATAAAGAAATACAAAAAGTATACTATAGGACCTGATTGTTATGTATTGTTTTTAACTTGGAACTCAGATATAAGAAAATAGCGGCATTCAAATCTATAAATACGCAGTGTTTGCATTGTTCACATTATGTGAAGAAGAGATGTGGTTAAAAATGCAAAAAGTTGACACTGGTCCAGATTTCCTGCCCAAATGAGCAAACCAGATAAGGAAGAAACATGAAGTCGACACCTTTTATTTGCATTAGAGGGCCGTATAAAATAGTGTGACGTGGGGGTGTTTCAATCCAAAGTTGGCAGCTCTTAAAAAAAAATAGGAAAGAAAAAACAAAAACAAAGCAAAGGTGGTTTATCGAGGAAAAGGGGCTTATGTTGTGGCTCAAGTATAAGGTGCAAAAATGAAACTTACTAACTTTCAGGTTCACAGGTTTTCCTTGCAAAAGTCACAATTAGAAGGAAATTTAAAAAAAAATTTTAACATATACACGAAGACACAAGGATGGCTGATGCAGGAAAAGTACTTCCTCAATTTAGTACTTTTATAGGTAAATATCTCAATATAATCACACTTTTTAGATTTTTTTTAAATGTGGAAAATAACATGAAGAGAAATCAAGACAAATTAACTCTTTAAACTCTGTTTTGTGCAAATTTTACAGTTATGTGTGCTCCGATTATTCAGTTATTCCAGTCGTGTAATTTTTTTTCTGAAAAAGACAAAAAAACAAAAAACAAAGATGAAGACTCGGGAAAAGTAAAGTAAAATTGTTTCCATACATTTTATATTTATATCGACAGTACATCATATTTTAGATTAATGACAGTAGCAACAATGGCAAAATGAAGAAGGGCAGCCGCAAGGTTAATTTAAATGTATGTATGTATGTATGTGTGCGTGCGTGTAAAATAACTAAAATTGGTGGCTCTAGTGTTAATATTTTTTAACTTGCATCAAAATACCTTGTTTAATAGGAAAATAATATTAAATAATAATTTATTAATAAGGTTCTTCTAGAAAATTTGTGGGAGAACAAGATTTCCACATTTGCTTGCAATCATTACATTCAAATATTATTCATCTGAATACCCAAATGTGTAATGAAGCTTACAATTTCAACGATTGAGAATGCAGAATATCATCTTATTTATCCACACATAATGCAAAAAAATGTCTCACTTTCTCAACCCGAAATTTGGATGCTCTAATTGACGTGAATGAACTGCAGAAAAATATCCCATTTTCCATATTTGAAAGCGCAAACCTTGTAAAAATGTGTCATCGATTCCAGTGAGCAGTCAGCTGTATTTATCTTCCCATTTCGGTAAAGATGTCTCGGGACACTTGTGACACCCTCACTTGAATGAGCTGAGTGTGATGTTCCATATAAAACACATGACGGTGCATGATATACGCACGCACACACATTGGTCTTCCAGGGGTTGCAGGCGTCCCCGCTGACCTACGGGATCTTTTCCCACTTGCCCTCATCGCCGTCATCCATCACGAACGCCGTCGCCTCATTGGCGTCCTCGCCGGCAATGTGATCTCTCCGTGCCGCTTTTTGCTATGCTGCCCCTTTAAAGGTCTCCTCTGCACAGGCCATTTGTTGTTTTGTTTTTAAACTCCAACCATTTACCCTATTGACTACATCAGCAGAAAGGCTTTAATTATTGTTGATTGGCATTTTTGATGTTATTGTTATTAAAAGTGACATTTTTCTGGAAAGGGCATGAAAACGAGGATGGCTAATCAAGGAAAAGGAAACTTGCATTTGTCGTGACTCGATTATTGGGCGAAGTAAATCAAGTAAAATGTCTCCTTTGCAAGTTGGCCTTTTGTTGTTGGTAAAAGTTACAACTTGCAAGAGACAATAACTACCATGGCTTATCGAGGAAAACTCTTATTTTTAAGTTACATTTTTTTATTCTATATTTTGTGTGTGTGTGTGTGGGGGGGGGCATCACACTTTCTAGTCTTTGCCTTACACATTTTTGAGGGAAAGACTCCAGAACAAGGATGGCTTGTCGAGGAAAAGGAAACTCGTGTGCATTGTGACTCATATATAAGGCTATAGAAAAGAAAAGTGAAACATCTTATTTGCTCATTCACGTTTTTCGTTAAAAAAGGCACATTAACAAAGAAGGCTTATCGAGGTACATGATTTTTTTTTCCTCATAAAATTCGTAAAATTTTATAGTTGCAGTGATCGCTTTTTTCCAGAAAAGAAGGATGGGTTATCGAGGAACTCGCATTTGTTGTGACTCGATTGTTGAGCTAATGAAATCAAGTGAAAAGTCTCCTTTGCAAGTTGACCTTTTGTTGTTGGTAAAAGTTACAATTTGCAAGAGACAATAACGAGGATGGCTTATCGAGGAAAACTTTTATTTTTAAGTTACATTTTTTAATTCTTTATTTTGTGTGTGTGGGGGCGGGAGGCGGGGTGGAACATCACACTTTCTAGTCTTTGCCTTACACATTTTTGAGGGAAAGACTCCAGAACAAGGATGGCTTGTCGAGGAAAAGGAAACTCGTGTGCATTGTGACTCGTATATAAGGCTATAGAAAACAAAAGTGAAACATCTTATTTGCTAATTCACGTTTTTCGGGGGGAAAAAAGGCACATTAACAAGGAAGGCTTATTGAGGAACATGATTTTTTTTTTTGGTAAAATTTTATCGTTGCAGTCATTGCTTTTTTCCAGAAAAGAAGGATGGGTTATCGAGGAAAGGTGCAACCATACAAATTTTCACTCAAAAGGTCAATAAAACAATAACGGAAAAAAAAATCTCTCTTGTAAGTAACAAGATTGGCTTATTGAGGAAAAGAATAGGTGACTTTGTTTTATATATAATCACTTTCCAAAAATACTGCCCTAAAATACACACACACTTCCCTCCACTCCTATTTCTCTAAGTGATTTACAAGCTGATCTTTGACCCCCGCCGCTTCCCCACCATGCTACCCCCCACCCCCTCCCCCTCATAACTGCAGTTAGCACACTGATTAGCACGTAACCTGCTCACTCAGTCAGGTGTCCAACTATCAGCCTGCTCCGGTTTCACCATCTGGAACCCCCAAAAGATGACTATAAAACGGGACTGGGGAGGGAGGGGAGGGAGGGGAGCGAGAGGGGGGGATAAGAGCCGAAAAAGCAACAAAGAGGCAAGAGAAAATTGTAATAGGGTTGGAGGTGGGGAGTACAGTATTTGTATTATCTCACCAAATTATCCATTTGTAAATTGATCACACATGTACGGACATACACACACACACACACACACACACACACACACACACACACAGGTCGAACAGGAGATTATTTTGGGGGGCTTTTCCTTTGTTTTGTTTTTAAATTGGTTTCAATGCCAGGACAAAAAAGTAACAAGCCGGGACAATTTGAAAACAATTTCACATTTCACACTCCCCCCCCCCCCCCTATAAAGTTAAGTTTTTAAAAAAGCAACATTTGTCAGATTGTTGGGAAAGTTCAAACACAACTGGTAGAGTTGCTAAATACTTTTACAATTGTGTGAGGGATGAATTCCATTTGTGTCCTTTCCTAAGTGGAAAAGAACTTGTGCTCCACTCCATTTTGTTTTTTTCCATCTTGAAGAAGTTTTTGGAAAACATCTTGAGTGGGTCCTGTCCATCTCGTGCATGTCTTAATATGATATCACTTGAGGAAAACTGTTTCTTCCATTCTTGTAAAAAGAAAAACACTTTATTTTTCTCCAGCGTCTGGGTGTTTTTCCCTCGTATTGTTCCTCTTCAGTTGTGGTGAGTTGCAAGTTGCTGTAATGACTTTGAAATTGGTCCTCACTTGTTTTTGTGCGATTAACTTTATGGCACTTTCACGCAGTGTTTACCACCACAGAGAATGATTTGGAAAACATGGAGTGGTCGTTAGATGGCGATCCACTTTGCACTCATCCTGAGGTGAAGACATCGGGCTTAGCACCGTTGGGGAATCTGGCTTCCAATTCTCGGGGCTCATTTACACTTTGGCCCCTCTCATTATCACGCGTTACATGAGAAACTGCAATACTCTCATTCAAACCTTGTTTATCTCACCACTTCAGAGTTCATTCATTCATTCATTCATCTTCCGAGCCGCTTGATCCTCACTAGGGTCGCGGGGGGTGCTGGAGCCTATCCCAGCTGTCTTCGGGCAGTAGGCGGGGGACACCCTGAATCGGTTGCCAGCCAATCGCAGGGCACACAGAAACGAACAACCATTCGCACTCACACTCACACCTAGGGACAATTTAGAGTGTTCAATCAGCCTGCCACGCATGTTTTTTGGAATGTGGGAGGAAACCGGAGCACCCGGAGAAAACCTACGCAGGCCCGGGGAGAACATGCAAACTCCACACAGGGAGGCCGGAGCTGGAATCGAACCCGGTACCTCCGCACTGTGAAGCCGACGTGCTAACCACTGGACTACCGGGCCGCCCCACTTCAGAGTTAAAAAAAGAAAAAAAAACCTCTGGACAGTGCTGCAACAATTACCTTGAGAAAGTAGTTACTTACTGATTCCTTGATTTTAAAAGTTACTTTACAAACGACTTGGTTTTTAAAGTATCCAAGTTAGATTACTTCATTTGTTACTTTTTGTAGATAACTGGGTTTATCATCTTAAACAGTCATGTTTTATGACCAAATTTTTCCTTTAAAAATAAAGACAGTCTTTTTTTAATTTAAGTCATTTATATATATATATATATAAAAAGCAGTCTTTCTGCATTTCACTGAACATAAATGGTTGTACTTTTATTATTTATTTATTTATTTGTAAGTCTTTCTCGGCCAGGGGTAGGGAACTCCGGTTCCTCGGGAGCCATATACTGTACTGCCTGTTTTAGGCGATCAGCAAGCTGTGTTGAAGTCTAAAACAATCATGATCAATTGAATCGGGTGCGTTGGAGTAGGGAGAGCTCTAAAACAGGCAGGATATGGCTCTCGGAGGATAGAAGTTCCATACCCTTGTAATCTAGACTTTACATATACAGTATTTTTATTTTACTTTTAACACTGTAACGATAAAACTTTATTTTTGTTCATTGTTTATAGCCACCAGTTCATAATTCAGGGAACTCCTGCAATAGCTGAAGCTTTGCTTCAAACAACTTGTTGTGACTAAGCTTCAATGTACGGCGCTGCAACTCCAAATGTTTCTTCAAATTTGATGTGTATATATATATATATATATATATATATATATATATATATATATATATTTGGTAACGCTAGAAAACACTGTCTACAGTACATAGTGTACATTCCAACTTTAGTGGGTAGGTAGTATGTGAGTAAGTGTAAGTGGGTATTTATGTAAATAAGTTTGAGAGTCACTATGCAAGGATGTGAGTCAGTATTTATGCAAGTCATGAATAAAATAGTCCCATTATTGCCAAGTGCTCCGATTGGCTCAGCGCTGCAAAGTGTCGTTCACAATGCTGTGTGCGGCTGAAACGGGTGGAGATGTTGAAAAATATTTGCTCGTATGATTGATTTATGGGAGTGATAACTGCTTTCAATATGTCCGGTTTGAAGACTTATAGTGTTCATGTGAGCACAAATCAGACCAGGTTTTCTCTTTGGACTGTTTAATTTGCTTTGTGTGTGTGTGTTGGGGGCGGGGGGTCTGTTGGACACAAATACAAATAAAATTAACAAAATCTAAATTATACAAATATGGTAGTTCAAAAGGTACAGGTAACATTAACCTCAGTGTATGTACATACACGACCTGCAATCGCTAGTATCACAGAATTTTGAGGCACTTGCTAATCCAAGCCCACATTGTGAATCGGGTCAATTTGTGGTGGAACTCAAACGTGTTCCACTCCCCCTCAATCTGACTATCTGTGTGGGTCTTCAACGTACTGTATGTGGTCAAAACATGCCCAATTCAAATTAAACTACATTGATAAAGTCACCACCAGAAGGTGCTGGAACTACACAAATGGAAAACAATCCGTCCTTTTGAACAGATGTGCTGCTTTTAATATCACGACATGACGATGACAGTATCGTGGCAATTGTATTATCCCGGTATCGCGATATTGCCATGATAACATCCTTACCCCTTACTGTATATCATTTTTAAATACATGAAATGAATGTCAGTTTTCTCTGATCTTACCTCCATTTATTTGTTAAAATAAACATTTTATGGGGGAAAAAAATGACAATGTTTGATCCACACGAGGCTGTAAACAAGGATTTGTGGGTGATCGAGGAGCGTTGTTGCTGGTACTCAAATGGCTCTGCCTGAGTGAGGTTTGACTAACGTGTCTTTGTGCAGTGCGAACTGGCAAAAACATTCCCCAAGTACTTCCAGAAAAAGGCACAAAAACTAGTTTGTCTTATCCAGTAAAAGGGGGCACATATGTATTTTTGCCTTTTTCACTCCATTAAAAGTATAACAAATAAACTTAACTCAAATTAAATCCTATAAGATGACTCGTTTGACTTTCGGATCAAAGACTGAAAACGCACATAAAGCCATGCGTCGTGATGAAAATAAACGCAAGCCACATCAAGCTTCTTTTGACGATGACCACATAGAGTACCGTGCAGTATTGTTTACGGACCGTGACTCGGATATTTGGAGAAAGTCTCTATTGCAGTTATATTGTGGTATAGTTAAACAAACGAGGTACTTATATAAAGCCTAAAAATAAATGTAATAATTTGGCAGAATCGCAGGATGGCAGTCTGAAGTGCGAGCTGAGCGGCAAACCGCGCAAAGAGAGGACGGCCTTCACCAAGGAGCAGATCCGAGAGCTGGAGGCCGAGTTCGCCCACCACAACTACCTGACCCGACTACGACGCTACGAGATCGCCGTCAACCTCGACCTCACCGAGAGACAAGTATGTACTCCACACCCCCCCAAGTGCGTTTTTTTTTGGGGGGAGCCACTGTGCTCCACGTGTGAAATGTACTGTACTGAGAAATGGAAGCCTATCTTCTTAATCATTGGATTTAAAATATATATATATTTTAATGACAGGAATAACAAATATTTGAAGGGGCTATATAATGTAACATTCAACATTTTTAGTTTTATTTTTTTTTAATGTGATTACCAAGTTTGATGTCTTGTGAAAGTCAAAATAATTTTTGAATTTAAGTTGTGTGCCAAATTTACATATGTTTTCGCATTAAAAAATGTAAATACATGTAACATTTTAGTGTAAAACTTTTTTTTAAATTAAAAATGTTGAACATCTGTTGCTATATTTAAGTAATCCAAATAATTTAATTTCAATTTTTAAAATGTGTTATTTTTTTCTTTTTCAGGTTTCGGAAAATAATTTTTAATCAAAAGAATGGACACATTTTAAATAAAGTGTGTTATCATTCAAACTTTAGTTACAGTTTTAAATGTTAAAAAATGTGAATGCCATGCTGTTGGCGTCTAGTGGTTAGCTGCAAGTATCGTGTGCTCGGTACGTTCGTGACAGCCTACCTTACAAAGGTAGTTCATGAAGGTCAAAATGAATCTGCACACTTACCGTTGATGCTGACAGCCTGGTAGAGTTGCACTTCCTACCAATCTGTTTTGCTCTGTGGCTGTGGCTTTCGCCGAATCTGGCCATGCATGTACGTTCTTGATGTATTCCATTGGTTTTAATTATTATTTTTATTGCACAATAATAATTATTATTATGTATGTACAGTATATATAGTAATATTAATCAGAGTCCCATTGTTTGACTCACGCTGGCACATACAATGTATTCCAAATAAATAAACACAAAAAGTGGTTCATGTGGTTCCCCATTAATAGGGCGTATTGATTGTGATGCAAAAGTAACAATGCATATCTTTTCGCTGACAAAATGCCGTTCAAAACCTCCTCTAATGCAACGGACGAGTAGAACCAATCGACATAATCAATGTCAGGTGTCTTCACTATCATTCATTTCTTTTTTTCCCCTCCACAATAATTTCGCACGGCCTCTCAGCAATGTGCGCTTGCAGAGGATCTTTCACGCTTGATGAGTGCAGACAATGATGGACTGTTAACACAAATTTGCAACATTTCACAGTCCCTGCGCCACAGCAAAATGTATTCGCTGTGCAGTATTCGAAGAAAAAAAAAAAGCATCGAGTTATGCTAATTCTTGAGTGGATGAGGTGTTGTGGAGAGGTCACGGTCGGTGATGCTGGGTCATGAGGGGAGGTTGGGGTCTGGAAAGTGTCCGGGGCACCTGGGGATTCATGCTGTGATTCAAAAGCAGTCCGGAGTGATTTTCATTCTTCCAAGACTCTCAGCCGTGTGACCAAGACAACTGCGAAAATAAATCCATCACAGCCTGGTGGTTTTTTTGTGTGTTTGATGGTTGGTTGGTTGATTTGTTTTTTGAGATAATAACTTAATTCTAATGATATTAAGACTTACATTTTTTGGTGGGGGACTTTAAAAAGATAAAGTTATGCTGTTATTGTTAATACTTTTTTACTTGAAAATATTTTATTTAAAAAAACATATTTTCCCCCTCAAAACTAAACAAAGATATCAATGTATAATATAACATGTTATTTTTGTCCGTTCATGTGTGACGTAGGTGAAGGTGTGGTTCCAGAACCGGCGGATGAAGTGGAAGCGTGTGAAGGGCGGCCAGCAGGGGGCGGCGGCGAGAGAAAAAGAACTGGTCAACGTGAAGAAAGGAACGCTGTTACCTTCTGACTTCTCCGGCATGGCGGCGTTACGCCACTCCACAGACTCGTTGGCCAATGACGACAGTCACGACAGCGACCAGAGCGACGAACACCCTCTGTTATGATTACAGCCACATCATTAAATGATGACAAACAACGAGTACAGTGAACCCCCCCGTTTATCGCACAGGGTTATGTTCCATCCCACCTGCGAAGAATAAAAATTCACATCAGCAATACAAGATAAAATAAAAATTTTTTTAACTAGTTTTACTTCCAGTATTCCTTAGCGCCTGTTCTCACAAACAGTAAACAGCACTTTAATTCCCAATAAGACAAAAAGCGGGCATGCTTTTTGAACACCAAAATGTTCAATAAAACCGTATCATTGTCAAACTTCACTGGATTTTAATAGACGGGTTTATAGACGTTAGCATCTTTGACAGTAATGATAAACCTTCAAACAACTGCTACTTTAACACACATGGAACAGCAACACATGCAAACAGAGAACGTAACAAAAGAGGATTAAACATTGGATGTTTAAAAATTAAATGTTCAACCAAATAGTGTAATTTTGTCGAGCGAGAGCCTTCTAGCTTCACATTAAAGCATAATGGGAATTGCCATTGCTGGGCTAACATTCGCGAGCATAGCTCTTAGCATAATTATTAACATTCAAACAACTTCTACTTTTAACACACACTGATCAGCAATACAGACAGTAAACAGAACAAACCCCAAACTATCTCATTTTATCTGAAGTAACCTCACGCTAACACATGTGTAAGGCTCTTGCTGGTGCTAACAAAAATTAGTATAGCTGCTAAAGTCACAACTGCAACTTTAAAACACTCAGCGCGGCAATATATACAATTCAAACATAATAGAAAAAAACAAGAATTAGACATTACATACTGGAAATTAGCATCAACGTTACAATAATCCTAAACCTTCAAGCAGCGACACCTACAAACAAATCTGCTAACCATGAGCTGCTCAGCATGTTGTGGCATAATGTGGTACTACACTGAAGGTGCCCAACTAGAAACTTTTGCGAGGAATGCGAATGATAAAGCGCGATATAGCGGGGGTTCACTGTATTCAGAATATTGAAATGTGACCGTTTGGCTACACTGATGTTAACATTCCATGTTTGATTTGCACTGTTGGATTTGGCCACCGTCAGATTTTTGAACATTTAACCTGTCGACATCCTTCCTAGGAATAATAGCCCCTCTTAAGGCTCATTTATGCTCCATGATAGATTAAAACGAAGACTCCTCGTTGGAAACTTACGGTTTTTGTTGCAGTACCACCTGAAAACCCACAGGGGCAGTGATGAGAATCCAAACACGTGATGTCCAGGTATGGCAGATACCATTGACAGACATTCATCATGACGCTGACTCCCATTATGTGTACTTCATTAAAAATAAATAAATAAGTTCTGTATTTCGGTAAAATTAGTAAGTCCATTCCATTTTGTACATATTGATAACATAAATCAGTCCCTTCAAGATTTTAATAATTCCTACTTCTGGCAATTTTTGGTACCCTGTCCTTTTACATGTAAATTTTTTTACTTTATTATTGTTATAATTATGACGGTTTTGCTTGGGGAAAAAATACAGCTGTCATCTTGTTACTCAAAAATACTACAACTGTTTTTGATGATTTGTTCTCAAAAATATAAAACGTTAACATTAATTTGGGGGAAAAAAAACTTTTTCCTCCTGAAAGATTTAACCGGATGGTCAAAGATTCCTTATTTGTTTACTTTTTAAAAAAAAGATATACATATTTTAAAAATAAAATATTATTCCCGGATCATTCAACATGATGTTAATCTCGCTAGATTGAAAATTTTCCTCGAAAAAATAGGACTTGAGTCCTGTAAGATTCTGACTGTTTTTAAAATTAAAAAACAGTCGGACTATATTCTTGTAAAAACTATTTTGTTTTATAAAAATCACACACAAAATTCTTTTTCGTTTTTTTATCTTTTTTAAACCAAAATTACACAACGTTGTTTAAAAAAAATACATAGTTCTCACAAGTGAGAATATTTGTTTTGTTGGAGAGTTGACAAACAGGAATCAGCTACTCAGGGATAAGATAATAAAGAAAAGTTTGGGAAAAGCTTGTATGAAAATGGTTTTAAACGAGGGAGAATGGGTTTAAAATCCTGAAGGGACTGATAAGCGAGCCATCCCGAGGGGTCTGTTGACTGCAGCGTGTGATTCAATGTCACACTTTGTCCAGTGTGCAATCTGCAAAAGTTGCTTTTCTCTCCAAGAGGTCATTTGGTTGGAGTTGGTGCTTTCCGTTTGGGTTGTTCTTTAAGCATGAAACTCGAAATGAGGTGGCCTGTGTAATTTGTCACCTCTGTGTACATTTTTGGAAGGACTTTAAATTGCCAAGTAAACGACGGATCGGTGATGATCAGTGATGTGTAAATAAATAAGCTGCATTCTTGTACGTTTGTATCCGCAGTTGTCGCCTTGTGCCGTAATAAACACTGCCCGACTACACGTGTAACTTACTTTGTTGTGCAAGATTATTTCCTCAAACAGCAGCTACAATCACAAAAAAACACCTCCTTCAAATAGACTTTTCAACAAAAAACACAAACAGAAATTGTCAGTTACAGCGGCAAAGTAAGTTGTCTCCCCTCTGGCTTCAGCCACACGGAGCCAATCGATAATCCATTATATATAAGCCCATGGGCTAAACATCTTGCAAACGGCTACCAAAACCATATTCCGAGGAGGCAGATTTAACTACAATTACATGATGGAATACTCAATAAACCCGCAGTGGTGTGCAATTTGTCAAAAAATGAATTTTGCGAACCACCGAAGGGCTTCAACCCTCCTGTACCATCACTGTGAAGAAGAATATTAGATAAGACATGCCTCTGTCGTGTATGCGACCTTCAATGGGGGCAAGTTGAGAGCACAAATCATGCGTGTGGACATCTTGACAACTAAAATAACAAAGATGCTCACTGTCGTTTCACAAATAATTCAAAATATTAATCATGTTTAAATAATTGCCTTGGCTCAGCCTCATACATTGGCAAGGAGTGGCACGGTCATCGACTGGTTAATGGGTTCGATTCTGACTCTCCTGTGTGGAGTTTGCATGTTCTCCTCGTGCCTGCTTGGGTTCTCCCCCACATTCCAAAAACATGCATGGCAGGTTAATGAAACACTCTAAATTGTCCCTAGGTATGAGTGTGATCGTGAGCTTGAAAGGTTGTTAGTCTATGTGGGCCCTGTAATTGGCTGGCAAGCAGTTCAGGGTGAACCCCACCTATTCCTCGAAGACAGCTGGCATAGGCTCCAGCGTGCCCGTGACCTCTTTTTGAGGACAAGCGGATTAGAAAATAGATGGATGGCTCTACATTGGCAATATTAATGCGGATTCCTTCGGGGACTACTTTGTCATTCTTGGTAGCAGGGAGGCAACTGCTGTGATCAAAGTTTTTTTTCCCCTCTCTCACCGATGCTTCTTTTTAAATAACGCCTTTTACACTCTCGCGTGCCTTCGTGTACCCCCCGGGGTACGCGTACCACCATTTGAGCCCCTACCCCCCCTTTACCGTGGGGAGATCAATTTTCAATTACCTCAAAAATACAGTTTAAAAAAAGGATAATATTATAAGGAAACCAATAGTCATAAACAAACACGGCATATTAAATTGTCAAAGTCCCTTTTTTTTTACGTAACTCTCTTCCCTGCGGCATTCAATTCCCTGCTCTTTGCATAAAGTGGGCCGATCCAACGATCATTAACATGGCGATCATCCATATATATGACGGAACCGCGAGATTCCTGCACAGTTGACCTACTTTGCCTCCCAAGAAGCAAGTACAAAAAAAGAAAACCCAAACAAACAAACAAGACAAGTACACCGATCAGAGCGAAGTGGTGGAGGAGTGAAACCTTCTTCCTTGCTCCCCTCTTTTCGTCCCTCTTGTGGTTGTTACCTGGGCAGGTGGACTTCATCATGGCGGACTGTGGACTTCTCAGCCCGGTACCGGCGAGGCTGCGGGCCATGCTTTATTTGCTTACGCCGAACGAGTCGTCCTTCGAGATGCTGCACGATGTCCCCGATTACGTCTATCAGGTGGGTCTTAGAAACGCACCAGTGAATCACTCGACTGAAACTATTGAGCTGTGTTTTAACACTCCGCATTGCAACAAGACAGACAAGTAGCGAACTAAATAAACACCTTGTCAGCTTTGTCAAGAGAAAACATTAACTCGACACACTGTAATTAAAGTGAATGCAATAAAATACTGCAATATTGATATTGCTTATGAAGAAGTGTATTAATTTACAAATACAGTAGTTTAAATTTGTTTTATAATATATTGACTGTTCTTTATATTGTATCATAATATATTATCAATGTATTTATTATATATGACTAAAATGTTTCCCTAGTTCGCCATACTTTGATGACTAAATTAGCAACCAAAGAATGACACATTTATTTATCATTTTTTTATACTTATAAATGCGTGTGGAGTGCATATGGACAGAATTTAAGTCCCTATGATGCACAGAATTTACATCATAGGGGTTTGTTTTATTTATTTTTTATTTTTTGTGTTTCTTGTGTAATCTGACACATTTGTGCTGGTTGCACTTATGTTTTTAACACATAAATCCAACACTCTCCAAAATCATCATATGTCACGATCAAACCAAAATGGCAGCCTACTTGTGCGCTTCACAGTGTAGGTTTAAACTACAACAAAAAAGACAACATCATACCTGTCAACTCATACGGTTTAGCCATAGTTCATGCGTATTTTGTGGTGAATCTTGCGTATATGGCCGTATCGCACAAATCATACGGATACCAAAAATTTCCGGGGTTTTTTCCCCCTTAACAGGTAGTTCCGTTTGCTTTTGCCCAGAATGGTGCTAGTCTCCTCGAATGCTTTCATTTCCGGTAACTTTCTCTTCACGCAGATTTCCGAATATCGCTTGCAGCAGCATTATTGCATTTCAAAGTAAATATGAATGGATGCTGTAACTTCGAGCCGATGGGTCAGTATTTGGAGTTGGTGAAAAAAGTAACGCAGGAATACAACTCTGAACACAGTAATGCTACTAAGTAGAATGATGATTAGACATTTACCAGACATTGTATTATGGAGATCTACAGTAATATCATTGAAAATTTTGTGGGTTTTTTTCTGCCGTTATTTTGACATATAAAATGCTTTGGTATGTTATTAGGATATTTTGCTCTTTATAAGATTTTTGGGGTACTTTATACAGGTTGGCGCTCCGAAAAGTTGACAGGTATGCAACATTGATAACGGGTGTCAAACTCGAGGCCCGGGAGTCAGGACCGGCCCGCCATTTCATTGTATGTGGCCCGCAGAATCAAATCTTCAATGTCATTGATTCTTATTAAAACCTCCAAAAGCATTTCATCTGTAAAAATAGTAACACACATAGATATTGCAAATGTTTTTGTTGCCAAGTCCTTTTTTCAAACAACTTGAATAGTTCAACAAAATATTATCCTTGCCATCTAATTTAAAAGAATTTACCCATCATTTATTTAGTATTTATAAAAATATGAAGATATTCAAATTCTGTTTGTTTTCGCAGGCATAATGGCCCCATGCGAAAACCGTAACTATTATGTGGCCTGTGACAAAAATGAGTTTCACACCTCTGACGTAGATTATTGGATAGATTTCAGAGTGTAAAATCAAACTTTTCCAACATTAACATGCTGTTTTAAAGTCGTCACAAATTTATTTGCTGGTGTGCTCACTTCAGTTCACTCCCATCCAAAATACAATGTACCAGCTTAGTTGAATTAAAAGTGGACGGAAAGGATGGTGGTTTTCTTCGGCTTTCCATTCACTGCTCAACCTCGCTTACACAAAGTGCAAAATAAAACAAGACATCTTGGCCTCCGGGGAATCAAAGTCAACCGTGCGTCACATGGCCTACACAATGGTTGTAATTACAAGCTTTACGATGCCAAAACAATTCCGGCCTTCTTCCTGAAGCCACATCCCATCTTGGTGCGGCTGGCCAGAGACTTCCTGCGGCGGCCATTGGATGCACGACAGGGACGGGCAAGTTAAAATGATGGATGTTTCGTCAGCAATGCGGGGTGGGGGGGGGGGGCATATAGCATTTGTGACAAATGCTGACATATAGATGTGTGACAAAAATGCCATTTAAATACGTGCATATGCCTCTTTTTTGTTGTTATTGTTGATCCAGTGTACATCGCAGTATATTCTTGCTCAATGCATGTACCAAAGATCAAGCCTTCAACAACAAAGGCTTTGAACCAGCAAAAAATAATGACATACTGTGATTTAATGGGCTGCAGTGCAAAAGCTGTTTTATATCAAAATTTATATTCAAGAATGGCACAGAACTGCACAACAGTAAATCAAAATTGAATGAAAGAACCAATTTTGTGCATTTTGTACTCAAAATTTTAATATTCAGATACTGTTTGTCCTGCGTGTCATTCCAAAATATTACGGTAGTCCCACTCAAGTTATAGTACAGACTTAGTGCAAACTTTCGAATATTTCAGATGTGGTGTTTTCGACTGAAAATTCAATAGAATAATCGGGTATTTGCATAACCTATGATTTACATTTCATTTAGTTTCCAGTTTTACATAACCAACAGTTTTTAATTTCTTAAATTCACTGTGCATAGCACCAAATTGTATTTTATTGTCTAGAAACATTTTCCGACGGGCAATTTCAAACAAATCTGAACTTAGCATTTCTTGTATCGAAAGCTTCAGATATTTAATAACAAACCGGCTTAAACAATCTTGGTGCCACTCCACTAGCATGTTAGCATAAAACATCATAATACAGTCGGTTCATAGCTGTGAATGATATGATGATAATAAAAAATGATAAAATGACCTTAGACCAGCTACCTAGGAATAAAACACATATTCTTTATACAAGTAGAAGTTTTGAAAGTGTGAAATACCCTTAAATGTAGATACCTTGAGACAAAACAGTTTAGCTAGCTTAAATTTTGATTAATTTTCTGACATGTTCGTAGTGTTTCCCATGGCTGGTTATGCTACATGCTCATAGCACATCTTACACACGGTGGTCCCAACTCATTGGGAGCAATTTTGTTTTCCACATTGTTGATTTAAGAGAAGCCGAAATGGACCCGTTGGCTGAAATTGAACGGGAAGTCGGCCATCTTGGTTTGAAGCTGTCATTTTTGGGTGAATTTCCAGGGCTGGTACTTTGACATTGACCAAAAGGAGCGCCGAATTAGAAGCAGGAACACTTGACAGATGATGCTAAATTGCAATTATGAGTATTCACCACAAAAAAAAAAAAAAAAATCGCTTCTCTGGCCAGTACATTGCGGCTTTTTCTTTGTCGCACCCCCAAACCAAAAACTTCCCTCAAGCTGATATTCATCAGGTCATTTTGAGTTAATCTTCCTGTTCGATCCTGTGCTCCGCATGATCTCCTCCTTTAAGGTGATCTGTCACAGATAGAGATTCTCTCAGCGTGAAGAGTGTGTTTACACTCAGTCAAATGACTCATAATTCACACGCTGAAGGGCCGCAACAGTAAAACCTTTTTGTCGACGTAAAACCTAAGACAAACTGAACCACAAGTGTACCACAAGAGTGGCACTTTGACACAAATAAACCACAAGTTACTTTCTTTGCATCTTGTGTGTTTTTTGTCAGACAGTGTGTAAAATCTAACTGAATATTTAACATTCAACACTTTCTCGAAATTCCCATGAACTATTGCTATGACGTTATTCGCCTTTCACGCTGTTTCACGGTCGCATGTCGTATTTAAATCAATCGCGTACTGTTCACGCTATCACATTATGTGAAACGTCACAGATAGGCTAATGCATTGCGTCTGTCTGGCATTAACATAATACTTCTAAAAACTACCAATAAGCGGACATTTGACAACCAAGAGTGCATTTTCTCATTAAAAAAAAAAGAAAATAAGTTTTTGTTATTTCTTGGGTGGGAGATGGCGGGGGGGGGGGGGGGGGGTGGAATGGCATTGGCATTTCCCTTTGTTTCAATGGGTGTAAGATGATTTCAGAGTGTTAGGAGTGTTTGTATTATGACCGCTGTCACGGAACAAACTAAACTACATTCTCGTAGCTGTATTCTACTGTTTCACTATCCCCATGTGAAACCTATCCTTTAAAAATCACCTCAAGCCCTAATGACTGCGGGTGTCATTTGGCAGCGTGTGAAGGGAACTTTATAATTTATGCTGTTTGTAAGTTGGCCTCACGAACTGCCATTAAACTCACTTGTTGGGTGTAGAAGAACACGCAACAATGCTTGTTTGCCATGTCTTTAATTAGTTTACTCTTGTGGGGGGGGGGGGAAGAAAAAGAAATCACCCCGTATAATAGTGGACCTCTTTAGATTTACAGTCTTCTTGCGGTAGTGAAAGCAGGGATAAAAGTGTCTTGTCAGCCGCCATGTTTTATGTCAAGCGTGACCTCGGCGAGACGTATGAATGAAGGGAAAGGCGCCCACATCTGGTCGGCAAATGTTCCACGCGAGGAACCAAATTATCCCCAAGAAAAAGCGGTGCGCAAAGGCTTTCAAAAGTGCAGACAGCGTCGAATCGACTTGGCTATGAAAAGCCATTTCAGATTTTGCGCCATCGACTTGATATACTGTAGATACAGTAGACAGTTCGGCGCAGGATGAGCTGATCATCGTGAATCAGGTGTGATGGAGGAGGGGAAATGTGTCAAACAGGCTGGATCGGAGCTCTCGAGGACCGGACTTGGGCACTCTGCTGCATGTGTGCTATTGACCTGATCGGCTCCTCTTGGCTGACAGTATTGTACAGTTGACCGCACTTAGGGATTCGCATTTTTACATGAGTTGATTTATCTCTTCTGTAACTCAGTGCAGACCTCTGTGAAAAGTATACTGCACCCCAATTATTCTGGTGTTTTGCCGCTTTACATTTCTTGTTCGTTTAGTGGTTAGCATAGCGACTCCATTTTCTCCGGTTTGCTGCTCTTGCTTGGAGTATCGCATGCCTCCTCCTTTAATGATATTGATATTTGCCCAAAGTGGAGCTTATTCGCTGGCAACGATTAGAGACATCTAGAAGCAGCTTCACTCCCTGGAAGGACAGTGTTTAGCTGCGCTAGCTAGCCAGCTCAAGGTAGTAGCTAGCAAAGCATTTCAGCTTCGCGCCAAATATTCCCCCAGTAGTTCCTGAGCAGCAGGGAAGACAGGTGGCTGTGTCGCGACGCCACTCGCCGTAGACCCACTACATTCTCCCTCTGGCTTATTGAACATAAACATGAATATAAACTGTGCTGCAAGTGTCAGCTCCTCCCGCACAGTGTTTAGATGCGATTCAATCCATTTTCACAATCGGCAATACGACGACATCCTCCATAAACGGCATCGTGCAAGCCAAATATATAATGGAAATTGTAAGTCAAATATAAGCAATACATAATGTAAAGCTTTTGAGTATTTATTCAGGATCAAGGATATCGACTATGCCGTTTGAGCAAAAATGTGTTGTTTTATTCCCTTGGCTATTTTTACAATGGAAATGCAAAACAATTGTGAACTAAACTTTACTGCTGGGGGTTGCGGGGGAGTGGATGGGGGAAGGGACTTTTGACTCGAACGTGTTTCGAGAGGTCTGCGACCAGATGTTGGAATTTTTGCGGCTGTTGACGAATCCCTGGCGTTACTCGACACACACGCACATTCGCACACACATAACATACGTGTTACTGCTGTGGCTAGGTGTCTGCCAGATAAAGTTGAGCAGCAGTAATTAGTTCCATGTTTGACAGTACCATTGAGATATTATATGTTTTTTTCGGAGAGGTGGGCGTGTCCCTGCAACAAAAGTCCGGATGCGCTCAACATGCATAAAATGACAATTTTCATCTGGTTTGCCACTCCGAGTGGAATACTTCTCTCACAGACATTCAGATGATAAAATGACAAGAAACTTGCTCAAACTCAGCTGCACTGTATCAAATTGAATCGTCATCCCACTCCAGCTAACTGAATGGAACCGTTTCACTTAATAAGAAACCATACTTAAATGATCGTATTACACCCGATGTATCGTGAGATATATCAAATTATCTTTTTCTGGGAAGGATGCAAACCCCGAATACAATTACATACTGTTTGAGTTTAAGGCGTTGTGCGACTTTATCATGTTTCTCTCCCTCAAAATGGACGTAACATTATGAGACTTGCCTCCTAATCTTCTACTCAAAAACTGTGCTGATCTCCAATCCACAGAGAAATGGCTTGAAAAACGTACTTGGCGAGCATACAGATATGTTGGTGGCAATGAAGGGTTGGATTACATATGATGTCAATATAGTAGATACATCTAGTTATTTTTATTGTTCTTCTTTCATTATTTTTTTGAGGGGGCGGGGGGTGTAATGTCCATGTTCATCCAGTGTGTTCCTTGGCAGCTTCTTCCAGGCTGGTGCTGCTGGGAAGCAAACATCACGGATGACCGCACTTGAAAGTTGCCTTTTTTTCTCAGCTGCTCCAAATCAAATAGTTCTGCAAAAAGCAACGCTGGATGTCTTGTTTTTACTTGCTAAATTGGTGCTGAGTCATGATTGTGTGTGTGTGTGTGTACAGGCCAACCCTTTCTTCCTGGGCCTTGTCATTCTGGAGATGCTGCTGGGCTCGCTGATCTCGGGAGCGAAACTTTACAACATTGCTGATGGCATCATCTCCGTGTCTTTAGGGATGATGTCTCGACTCCCGCTGTGAGTGCTCACCTTAGCTTTTAAGAAATGTCCTTCACGTGAAATGAGAATCCATTCCTTAAAATGATTTATTCAATGGTACCTTCATGAATTAAAATCTAAATACAGAAATATACTAATCGGAAATTATTATCTTCTAGATGGATTTATTGTCATGCACAGGTGAAAAAAAAGTTTCTTTATTTTTTTTAAAATTATTTTTATTTATAGCCCATGAATAAATACAGTAAGTGTGAGATACAAATAATTATATTGTATTAAATCTATTTATTAAACATGCAACTCATTCATTTTAAAAAGTGAACACTTGAAATTAACCATGAATACAAGTGTGAAATATGATTTAAATTTAAGTATTTATTTAGTAAATGTTTTTATTCATGTAATGGAATTTGTGCTTATTTACGGGATTTTTTGGGGGGTGGTTTTGCAATTTATTTGACATGATCTTCATTTTCCCATATTTATTTTTAAATTACTGATACTTGATTATTTAATAACTATTTCATGACACAATGGAAAGCTTTTGTTGTGCCAAATTAAATATATATGCAGCGATTGTATAAATATAATTAAAATGTTAATGAAGTAAAATCACTTCATAGGTAATTATTAAAAAAACACTGATTATAATGAGAAAAAGACAAAATTAATGTGCAATTGAATAGATGAATTCACATTTGAACCGATATTCTCATTTTAATTATTTGATGTACTTTTTATTAATTTAATTTCTGTGTCTGGGTCGTGAGCTCACAGCAAGCGCTAGAAGCTAACATAGCGTGTTCAACATAAAAGAACACAAGTCCCTCGTTTCTCAAAACCAGTGACTCCCTTTACTCATGGAGTTTAATTCTTTCTGTGACCAAGCTTGAAACTCACTTGACTCAGATTGTCATCAAATTTTGGCCCCTCTCAAGGCTGCTGGTGCGCGGTCTGGAGCTGTCGGCCTACGTGTATGTGTGGGAGCACTTCCGCCTTGTGGAGCTGCCTTGGGACTCGGCCTGGACCTGGTGGTTCAGCTTTCTGGCCGTCGACTTTTGCTACTACTGGTTCCACCGCTTCGCCCATGGTACTTGCATGCACACATTTGTGAGACACGAGTGAGATGCATTACCTGTTTCGAGGGACACCGCGGTTTTAAGAGTTTGAATGAAATGAGCAGAAATAAAAATTGTTGACAAATTAGTCAAATGTTTATATCGTCGCTGACCTGTGAATGAGTAAGTGTTTACGTCAAATATGTCGAAAGTTACTAAAAATGGACACACATGTTTTGCACGGGACAGTGACGATGTGCTACAATAATTTTGGGGTAAAATAAATGCAGTCGTTTTTCCGTTAATATCTTTAGCGTCTTTGTGTACCTTGATTGTGCCATATAATAAGAAAAAAAAAACGTTTCTGATTTGTAAATCATTCATTTGATATGCTTCTTTTTTTTCCAATGTGTACCCTTAAAAACAAGCATTCCTCCATCAGTAGGTAGTAATGCACGAAACCGAGGAAAATACAGCATTTGATGCTGATCTAAATGAACATTGTTCTACTTCTGGCAGAGGTCTGATCTCTCCTGGGTGCTTTGAAACTTCACAAAATTCAGTTTGTGTGGAGGCATGAGGGCCATATATCTTCCCGTTTCGCTTTATGGAGAGCGTCCAATAGAAAACTGCCTAAAGATTAACGTGGTGCACGGGGATGTGAGGCTGTTATTAGCTCCATGTAAAGAAGCACTTTCGGCTTCAAGTCTTTTATGGCCTTTTTCCCCTCTGCCGTAGTAGCCACATGAAAGTGCGACGGCAACGTAATTAAGTGGAAACACTTTGGAGAGGCAGTCAGACATACACGCTGATGTCTTCATTACCAAAGAGACGTTTCTGCTCGGCTTCACGCTTGCCACACGTGCAAATTTAGGATTCACCCTGGACGGAAAACTCCAGAGTCCAAACCGTAGCAGACTTTTTGCCACCGCGAGCTTTTCCGTGACGCCGCTCCCCACTTCCACTTCATCTGTTTACAGAACCAAATTTACCGTTGGAATCACTTCATTTTAATGCAAATAAAGTGGTAATATTATGATGGGAAAAAGTCGAGATGAGGTTATAATGCTGGCCAAAAATGTAGTGAGAATTTTAATATTTTAAACATTATCATTTGTTGATTTTTTTTTTAATTTAAAAACACATTTTTTTCATGAAAGTTTATATTTTGAGGGAAGAAAAGGATTAAATATAAAATTATAAAATTATTTACCAGGAAAAAAAAATCCATAGCATTATGTGAAAAGGTTACAGCATTGGTTGCGTGGGTTTTCTCCGGGTACTCCGGTTTCCTCCCACATTCCAAAAACATGCATAGCAGGCTGATTGAACACTCGAAATTTTCCCTAGGTGTGAGTGTGAACGCAGATGGTTGTTTGTCTCTGTGTGTCCTGCGATTGGCTGGCAACCAGTTCAGGGTGTCCCCTACCTACTGCCCGAAGACTGCTGGGATAAGCTCCAGCACCCCCCGCGACCCTAGTGAGGATAAAAAGCGGTTAGGAAGATGAATGAATGAATGAATATTATTTTAGATATTCTTGTTTTACTTGAGATTTTTGACGTATTTATTTTCACTTTGTCCTTTTATTTATCCGTTCATTGGATGGATGAATGGATAGTTACAGTATATGTTAAAGTCAGTTTCATTTCAACAAATGTTGTGCTTTGCTACCGTCTTGTGGCAGCTGGGTGCCAAAAAAGTTTGTTGAGGTGAATTGAGGAGCATCATTTATACAACAGCTGCGCTTGTTGTGGCATTTATAGATGATTATAAACCTTTATAGATTGGCGTAAATTTGTCATGGATTTTAGCTATTGGTGGCAGGGCTCAATCTCAATCCCCGGCGATATATTGTTAGTTTATTCTCATGCTGCCTTAAATGAGGTCTGCTGAAGTGTGTAGGTCCAAAAAGTTTAATTTTGGTACATGTTTTCCAGCACTGAAACTGAACTACTTGAAGGTGTTCCCAGTATTGCCTTTTGTGACCATCTTGCTCACATTGTGAAGCTGCATTGTGAATCTCCAGTTCTTGTGGTGTTTGTCTGTCATTTTAGAGCTCCCCGCCTCAAACTGTCTAACCTCTGGGCAAGATGTGACCTTTAGTTAAGCTGTGACCGCATCCATCAAATAACCTGAGGAGTGCACCAGAATAGCAAAGGGAGCATGGAAGCAGATGGTTTTGGGTGCGCGAGGCGGCCCGGGGTCGGACGCGGCCGTGTTGTTGACAGGCGCGTTCATGCTGTTTACTCTACGCGTCTATCTGCAGCGCCACTAATGGCAGCTCTGCGTCTAAATGCGGCCCCGCCGGCCGGGCGGAGGCCATTAATCAGACCCTCAGCTATCCTGCCTTTGATTATACATGAGATAATAGAGTTGTCTCGCCAGGCCACGCTGTTTTTAGTGGCCCAAAAAGGCAGAGTGGTCTGGCTAAATGGTCACGCTTTCGTCTCTAATGCCTCGTCGTCGTAACCAGTACAAAAATCCTCTGCCTCTTGTGGACTTTGTTTTTTTCAACATGGCCCAAAGAAACATAACTGGGAAACACCAAGGGCCTGATTTACCAATGATTTGCTTGTTTGCCCGCAAACTTGATTGCCAACAGAATTCATTTTTTGCACATTGCGGGAGGAATATAAGCAAATAGATGAATTGAACACATACGTGGTGACTTACTCAACAACATAAGACATACCACAAGGTGGAAAAAGTCATCATTTTGAAACATGCTGTGAAAAAGTACATTTTCAGTTTTAACATTTTGAGAAAAAAAGTGGAGTAAGTAAATGTGTATGTATGACACTTTACCAGCGAAGCCAGTAATCCCAACCCTGATTTAATTCATGTATTGATTGGAGGCAGTGGGTGTCTTAAGTGCAGAAAATCAGTCATGCCAGTCAATACTGTCGGCATCTTTCAGTCATGCTCAGGTGCTATTTGTTGGATTTTTTTTTTTAACTTCCCTTGTGCATCCCTTCTTTCCGTTTTCCCCGTCAGCTGTGCATACAGCAGCAGACAAACACGTGTGCGCGGCGCTCCTCCCGTGTGGATGTTATTATTTCAAGAGAACTGCCATGGAAGCTTCAACCTGGCCCCGGGGGGCCACTTCATAAATCTTGCCGGTGACGGCGAGTTCCTGGCCTCGGTGCACGTTTGACCAAAGAACCCTGGCCCTCGCATCCCCACACCTCCGAATCGAAGGCCAGGATGAGAGAGAGAAAGCGAGAAAGGGGGCCGTTTGGGGAGGAAGGGGGGGTCATGGGAGACACCGATAACATCAACAACATCACCGGGGCTTTGAACCGAGACGAGCGCGTTACGACCGATTAGAGCACCACTGTCAAACTCAAGGCCCAGAGGCCAGATCTGGCCCGCCACGTGATTTTTATGTGGCCCAGAACTATTAGTCAGCGTAGACATTGCGTACAATTTCTTTATTAATGGAATAGTTTCTCACCAGTCATTTGTGGTAACTGCCACCTTGCAGAATAGAAAAAACATGACTAACAATGGTTCATAGAGTGAAAAAGAAAAGTGTCCACTGCCCACTTGCTAATCTATCCAATGTACCAGCCCTCTCACCACTTATTCATAATAAATCACTATTCTGCATCATAGAAATCTCTAGAAGCAGAAATTAATAGAAGTAAAAATAATCCGCAGACCCAACTGCAAAAAAATTACCGCGCGCTTGATCCCACATTATGATACTGTATATGCCACTGCACAGTAGTAGTTTCTACAAAAGACAAAAAAATAAAAAACTAATTACAAAAAATATATCTATTATTTTTCACTGGTACCGTGCACAGTGAAAATGAAAACTACAAGAAATAGCGCACAAATTCAACAACAAACATTTATGTGCTCCTGTTAACGTATTTATCGTTTGTGTGTATAATGAATGCGATTGTTCCTCTCGCCAGTGATTCACGACAACGTGCACAATAGATACATTTGTAGAAACACCTTCAAATATTAATGATGTTAACTCAATATTCGGCAACGTACATAATAATTGCTTCATCGTAACCAATGTGACTGCTTCTCTCAGAAATTATTTATAATTAAAAACATTTTTTAAAAATCTCTCTTCTAATGTACAAGTAGCTTTTCGCTTCCAACAACACTGGAAGACTTTTTTGTAAGGTGAAGATGCCCAAAAAGATTAGCAAAATGAGTCTTCTGAGTGACTAGAAGAATATAATTGTTGCAAAAGGCAGTGAATAGGGAAGATATGCGTGTTAATTGTCCTGTGTTGGTATGCGTAAGGATGTCGTGACAAGTCACAAGAATTGACAACATTTTTCTAGCCTGCACATTATTGCACATCTGCGATTACAATTTGTAAAGAATCTATTCTCATTGCTCTGTTGGAACAGTGATTAAAACTAGACCTTCTATGACTTCTTCACATTCTCTTTCACTGCATCTTTTTCCAGACAGTGCTGCCCGGCATCTTGTGGCAAAATACGGTACTACTTTGAAGGCAAGCAAGTCTAAATTTAGACATGCCTCTCTGCGTATTGTAAAAGCCCAGAAAAAAAATCTGCGATATTGCGGGGGCGTGAAAGTTCACTGCAGATTGTATTTTCCGATGGCAGTACAACCGCGAAAGCCGTCCTCCATCCTGCGTGATGTCTACACTCATTGCCGCTGGTGCCGTAATGGTGACGGGATATTTTCTTTGGGGCCCCTGCTGCTAATTGAGGAAAATGTACAGATGACTACCAGTGTAGCGATGCTGACCAGGTTTGTTCCTTTTAACAGCAGTGTTTAGCTGCGTAATGTCACCAAGCTATTTTTAGCCTTGACAAACCCAGAGTCACGCCATGTCACCTATAGACTGAATAACCCGGCAGTATAGAAAGCTGTTTGAATATTTATTTCCTGTCCTTGATATCCAGATTAAGGTCGTTGTATTAGTATACTTTTTTTCCTCACTCGGATAACTTCGTCATTGTATCAACACTGGTGCACAACTGTGTGTTCACAGCACTATTTGTGAAATGATCAAATTCTGGTTAATATCTTGAGATCAAAAAGTGTGTTTTCACGTCTGGGGAATTGTCAGTCATCCAAGTCATCGTGTAGTCGGAATCAATACAACTGAACTCTTGTTTGGTGATTTTTTTTTTTTTTTTTTTAAAGACCCAAAAGAATGCATTTATGCTGTTCCACGAACAATGTTCTTCTTTAAAACTCATAAAATTACACCTTTTTTCCTGATATTTTAACTTAAATGTCTTTAAAAAGCAATTGTTTCTATTTATAGTCCTACGAATGTTTTGGTATGAAATGTCAACAATTTCTGCGAATAAAAGTCTGACTTTTGGGGGTATAATACTCTGACTTTATTCACATGGAATTAAGAATATTGTTTTCATAATCTAATAAAATGAGTAATGAATTATTGCGAAAGCAATTTCTTTGGAAAAACGTTTTTCTTCTAATCACAGTCTTGCGACACTAGCTTCGAGTGCTAGCTGCCATCCATCGAGCTAGCTGAGTCTCCACTGACATTTAATCAGCTACTATTGTTAATGGTGATGACCGTATTTATGTTTTTGAATGAATTACTCGATATATAATTTATCTCAATGCGAAGGTCAACCAAATTGAGAGTTGGACCAGCGGATTGTGCCTGAACTTGGAACATATCACTTTATAATTGTATATAAGAGAGGAGTTGTTTGTAGTGGGCCAAAGTGGGCCTGACCAGGAAGAGTTTGTTTGCATTGGTGTGCGTGACTGAGCTGAACAGTGGTGTAGCGGTCCAGTCCTCTTCGGTCTTCGATCTTTGTTTGGGTTGGCTCGCCAGACGAAAGGCGTTCAATCCAAACATGGCCAGCTACTTCACAGCTCATTAGCACCGTGATTGACAGGACAAACTTCCATTCACAGGACTTTAAATCAAGTGCCCTGGCTATTAGTGCCAGGAGGGTCTTAGCGTGATGTCATGCTTCAGGAATTTCACTGGCTTGGCACGAACATACCACATTTCTTCAATGTATCAACAGCTAGCATGTTAGCATTAGAGCAATTCTTGTTTGAAATAGTACTCAACTACAGGGCAAGCATACTAACTGTTAGCAAATTTTTGGATTCGGAATAGGTTCCAACTAGAGGGCAGCTCATCTGATAGCATATAAACTGTTAGAATGTTAGCATTTGATGAATTGTAATTTGGAGTAGTGCCTAACCACAGGACATGATCGGACTTTGTGCTTTTTGTCATTAGGTTGTTGTTTTGCGAGATGTCAGCATACCGACTGAAATTACAAAAGCATTCTGCATAGCCTAAGCACAATAGTGATTGCCCATTTTGACACAATGGTTTTCTTCTGGGATATTAGCCATGCTACGATAGGCAAAGAAATGTCTGATATCATGTCCTCCTCAGCAGTAGTTGGTGCTACACTGCGGCAGTTTGACACATCAGCGAATTAATTATCTGCGTCAGAAAGAAAGGTCTTGTTCACAATTTTTTTTGCCCACGTATTAAATGAAATTTCACAAAAGTACTGCAGATATCGGTGAGTATTCAAATCGTGAAGAACCTACTACTATAGCTCTTGTTCATTGAGGCTACATATGTTTTTCAGAATAAACAATATGGTTCCGCGTGTGCTCATAGCATGCTAGCTGTTAACCTTATTAGCATTCTACATATTTTATTTCATCACTGTGGCCCATGAAGGCACTCAATGTTTTCCGGAATTAACAATATGGTTAATGACGTCCATATAAAACGTACCAAATGTTCCGAGGATGTTTCAGGGAGGTGGTTGAGATTGAGGTGGGCCTGGTGTTTCTCTCTTTTTTTTTTTTTTAGCAGCGGGAGAGCTGCTCACCATTTAAAAGCTCTTCCCTTCTGAACGACATCTGCCAAACTATGTGGCATCCCGTGGAGTTCAGAGATGAGGACATGGGCTTTTTCAGCAAAGCCTAGCGCTTCCCATTTCCTAGCGGTGACAAGGAGCATCAATCTTCATGCGGCCACGCTGCTGGACCTTGCCAAGCTACATTACTGTTGCATGAACAGGAAAAGGGGGGGGGGGGGGGGGAAAGACTGTGGTGTTGGAACAATGCATGAACATAAAGACCTAATACTTTTTACTCAGCAACAACTACTTCATGATAGATCAGCACCACACTCAGGATTTACTCAAATTAGCACTTTGTGGCTTTACTGTCTGTTGTTTTTGTTTTGAGGACGTCAACACAAAAACTGGGGAAGTCAAATGATTATGGAATAAAAATATTAGGAGAGGCGGCCCGGTAGTCCAGTGGTTAGCACGTCGGCTTCACAGTGCAGAGGTACCGGGTTCGATTCCAGCTCCGGCCTCCCTGTGTGGAGTTTGCATGTTCTCCCCGGCCCTGTGTGGGTTTTCTACGGGTGCTCCGGTTTCCTCCCACATTCCAAAAACATGCGTGGCAGGCTGATTGAACACTCTAAATTGTCCCTAGGTGTGAGTGTGAGTGCGATTGGTTGTTTGTCTCTGTGTGCCCTGCGATTGGCTGGCAACCGATTCAGGGTGTCCCCCGCCTACTGCCCGAAGACAGCTGGGATAGGCTCCAGCACCCCCCCGCGACCCTAGTGAGGATCAAGCGGCTCGGAAGATGAATGAATGAATGAAATATCAGGAGAAAAAAAAATCTTGGAACAGAACATAAAATATGAAGTATAGTTTTGAATATAACATTATTTGTTTAAGATTAATATTGATTTACAAGATTGAGCAGCAATCTAGCCAAATGGCCAAAGCTGTGGCTGTAGATAGAAAGGAACAATTGTTAAGAAAAAAACCCAATATATTCTTGTTGGAGTTTTCATGTGATGATGCTTAAATTTTCATCCATTTACCTGTTTAATCTTATCCATTTCATTAGTCAGTTTATATATATAATTACTGTATTTCACATTATTTTGGGGATTTCAAATTATTTTCTGTATTTTAAAATATAGTCCTTATCGAAAAAAATCCCCTATTTTTGTTCATATTGTGGGGGTGTATAGAGTGGATTAATTGGATGTACATTATTTCTTTTGGTAAATATTGCTTTGGTTTTCATACAGTTTGCTTTTTTGGAATGAATTAATCACAAAAACCAAAGTTGCGCAATATTTAAAAAAAATGAAGCAGCGCAGTAATTTAACGGATAGGTATATCCTGAAAAAAATACACTGCTGTCCAAAAACCCCGTATTTAAAAATCTCAAAATACTGTTCAATTTTTTAAAATAGAATAATGAATATTAAATACATGGTTTGAAAATATTAATTTAACAATGACTGGGCGATCGTATGTTCTTCCTTTGTGGTCAACGCAAAGTAGAAGAAAAAAAATACTGCAATCATTGTTCATTTTCTTACATAATAAAAACATTCCATTGACATCTTTAGTGTTGTTCTTTCTTTCTTTTTATGACCCAAATGTGACTGATGATCACACTGTACTGTGCACATGTGGAATATAAAGGAGGGAAAAAAAACAGTTTTGTGATCCAAACAGTGCCTGGACTCCACCTTGTCCACAGCTGTCTTTTCTAGAGGGAAGCACTTTCAGCCCTTATTCCCACTTGGGAATCCTCCAAATCTTTTCACGTCCCAGCTCTGCTCTTTCTTGTTTCGTTCTAATCCCAGAGCCGTCATTTTTACTTGGAGCGTGTCAATTCTCCTCGACACTCCCTGGGACCTCCATTCTATCACACCTGCCGAGCTCGAGCAATAAGGCCAATAACCTAATTTTCGCCGAGAATCCTTCTGGGTTCCCCCCTCCTCCCCTGAAGTAGTTTTTCTGATTGGACCTTGGAACGCACTCGCACTTCTCAACAATGTGTTTGTTCAGGTGCGGGTGATCCCCGACCCATTGGTTTCATGACTATTGGCCTCAATACAGTTCACTTTTGTTGGTCGGATGTGATTGAGCACACAAAATCCATAAACGACATAAATCACTTTATCGTACCTGAGTAGAATCTTCAGATGAGCTAATAATGACAGAGTAAGCCCTTTTTTAAGTGGGCTCAGTTGTGCAATTAAACCACAAATCACCACTTCTGTGCAAAACCGCAACTTATTTTGCTTTAAGAGGTTTTTTTGGAAGGATTAAAGTGTCAAAAGTGCTCCGTGGTCCATGCACTGGACTGGAAATCTCTCCACTAACCAGTAAAATTTAACTGGCTTCTTCCCGTTGCACTTTAAAAGGTAAATGTAACACCGATACGGGTGTCACCAAACAGCAGAAGAATGATAGCCAGTGCTGGGATGATGTAGTGCCGGCCTCGGATAAAAAACCCCCGGAATTTTTCAATTTAGCAGGATGAAGTGGACAATAGACCTGATATTTCTTTTTTTAAATGGAGACAACAAGCCGAATTGTTGTACACCTTTGAAGTTATCTGTGATCTAAGATGGTTTGCTAATGTACGTAGAATACAGTTTGCAGAAGAAAAGTGAACGACAGCTGAAGATGCACTCCGCTGACTGTTAAAGTGAATCCCAGTTCATTCCAGTGGATGATTTTTCCATACAAATAATGCTACTGACAGAAATTGATTAAAAAAAAAAAAAGTTAAAAAAAACATGAGCTCTATTGTAAAGTAATTTTGAAAAGCTTTATTGTGCAGATCTCAAAAGTCAAAATCAAAACTCAGAGCTATATTGTGAAAACACATTATTAATATTATATGTATTGGTATACTATATGCATAAATTTTCTGAATTGGTGTCATTCTTACAGCTTGTATTTGACTGCAGGTAAAAAAATTTACATAGTCACTGGAGTACAAAAGTGACACGATAGACACTTCCCTGTCGTTTTTGCAATAATATATCATCATATCGACCAGCTCTAGTTTTACTCAATTTGGAGAACAAGGAAAAGTCATATGTCCCCTATAAATATGTTCTGTGTGTGATGTTTGTGTAGAGGTAGCCATCCTTTGGGCAGCCCACCAGGTGCACCACAGTTCAGAGTACTACAACTTCAGCACGGCTCTACGGCAGCCGCTCACCCAGCAGCTGACTTCGTGGGTTTGTTCCTACTCCCATGCACTTATCCAACACTCATAAATAAAACATTGAGAATCATATTTGCGATCATGTTCAGATTTTCTACGTGCCCATGGCCTTGGCCGTGCCACCGTCCGCCTTTGCTGTCCACATTCAACTCAATCTGCTCTTCCAGTTCTGGTTGCACACAGAGGTAAGCATTAACGTCACCATGACAAAATGTCTTATCTTATTTGTCTGTCCCTGTCTGTTCTTGGCTATCCACTCAATAAAGATGAATGAGTGTTGTTAAATATTCCAAACAGAAGCAAAGCCAGTAAAAGTACAACTTTTTCCCCCCCTTTTTAAACTATCCTTCCCGGGAATTAAGGGATTTGCAACACCCCCTTTCAAGCCTTTTTAGTGCGCCATAAGCCAAAGTTCTCATAACAGACGCTATTTTCTCTAGGTGTGTAATTAATGCCTGCTTTATGGCCCCTTTTTTCAGTGTTATGCAGCCAAAATGCAGTTGTGAAGGAAAACGTTTTTTCATTGAGTGTGAAACAGCTAGATACGCTTTTGCATGGAAGTAAAAAAATTACTCAAAATTTTTCATTTTGTCCAGGTAAGCATTTTAGGGGCATGTGTCGGAAGCTGGCAGCATTCCAAAAAACATGCATGGTACGTTAATTGAAGACTCTAAATCAGGGGTGTCAAAATCATTTTTTGTCGCTGGCCACATTATATTTCCCGGTTCCCTTGGAGGGCTGTTATGACTGTGAAACCATATAAGGATAGTCTAGAATAATGGTTTATTCAACTGTAGTTTAAGTTACTGTAATGAGAGTTTTGGTAACAAGAAAACTTACAATCGCTCTCTTGTATATTACATATGAGAATTTGAAATTTTGGTTAAAATTTTAGCAAGCATTATAGACGTCAACATGTTTGATTTGCTTTCACGGGCCACATCAAATGATGTGGCGGCCTAGATCTGACCCCCGGGCCTTGAGTTTGACACCTGTGCTCTAAATTGTCCCGAAGTGTAATTGTGAATGCTAATGGTTGTTTGTCAATATGCCCCCTTTGATTGGCTGCCAAATATTTTCATCCTGCTGATTGTCCAATGTCAGCTGGGATAAGCTCCAGCATATCTGTGACCCTTGTGAGGATAAAGCGGCTCGGATAATAGATGGATGGATGATAGACACATCCACCCAATTTTGCATTTATTGTTGAAACCGGAGTCTGCACCTTGTTATTTATTCATTCATTCATCTTCCGAACCGCTTTATCCTCATTAGGGTTGCGGGGGGTGCTGGAGCCTATCCCAGCTGTCTTCGGGCAGTAGGCGGGGGACACCCTGAATTGGTTGCCAGCCAATCGCAGGGCACACAGAGACGAACAACCATTCGTACTCACACTCACACCTAGGGACAATTTAGAGTGGTCAATCATTTATTTATTTTTTAAATGTATTTATGTTCAGGAGTCGGAACTGGGTATGAGTTGTGTTGAGGAATCCTAAAATGCAGAACTGTACTTCAACTTTACTTTTATTTCAGGTAATCCGAGACATGGGGCCACTGGAGTGGATCTTCAACACTCCCAAGCATCACAGAGTTCACCATGGTGAACATCTGTTTATTTGGTCATGTGATTTTGGTTAGCATTATTGCAAATGTGATCCTAACCTTTCCTTCACCTTTCTAACAGGAAGAAACCTATACTGCATTGACAAAAACTTTGGGGGAATCCTAATCATCTGGGACCGATTGTTTGGTATGCAAACACATTGAAGGTCCGTGCTAATGATTTCATGGCTAACACTGCTAAGTGTTCAGTTTTGGTGACTAAACAGTTCATACTTTTATAAAAGCAGGCTGGAGTTCAGGTCTGTGCTAAAGCTGTAGTGGCGAAAACAGCTCATTGTTGCCTTTATTAACATTAGCAACACAGTACTAAACTGAAGAAAGGCCCATGTTAACATCATGCAGTGGTTAACATTGCTAATGGGAGCATTTATTTTTTTGGTATATACTGTACATCAACTCTGAGGTGCAAATGTTGAGGTTGCTGATGCATTTTGTTTTTGGCTTGAGTATGGAAGTCAAGAAATGCAAATGCCGCCTATTATTGTTTTTTGTTTTAAGGTACCTTCTCACCAGAGAAGGACAAGGTGGTTTATGGCTTGGTCTACCCCAGCAACTCATTTGAAATCATCACAAGTCAGGTGAGTACCACACTTGCTCACAACTTCTCTAGCATGCTCACTAGAACGTCTGTTAGCATACTTGCTAGCACATGTGCATTCATGCTCGCTAGCATCCAATAAAAATCAAGTCGGCAATAAGGTGCATTAAGTGGTCATTTAGCATTACATGCTACTCATAGTCCAAACAAACAACCATATTGTGGTGAACAAGGCCATTTTGAAATATAGATTCTGGATGAAGCTGTTGTCAGCCATCCCAGTATGGTTATATATCAGAAAGCTTGGTTTGTTGTGCAGTTCACCATAACTTATTTTTTAATGACATAATTGACCACCATAACATGAAATTTGATAGTCATGTCTAGCTAAAGCCCTATAAGAAATTCTCAAGAAGCTATCCTGGAAAAGACACAGGAAGTCTCACATTTTGGTTTGAAATGGCCGTTTTAGGCTCATTTCCAGGGATCTTGTTCTAAATTAGTCAGATAGACCTTTCTGTTTCACTTCGCATTGTCATTTGGTTGGTATGTCTATCATGACTAGAATAGACAGATGAGCAGCGATAAATTACTGTATATCATAATTCCTCATCATGTGTGGACAAAGTTTGATGACTCGCCATAAAACACAAACTCAACATAGGTGTGGTTACAGTTAGACCGAACATCTCTTTGATGTTTTTTCCCCCTGTTCGTGTTATTGCTGTTATTTGGTGTTTTGTCTTTCTTTTTTTCAGTTCCACTACTATTTGTCCTTGTGGAGAAGGTCAACCACCTACTCAAGTCTCGCTGACAAAGTGTCAACTTTTGTCAAAGGTCCCAGTTGGACGCCTGGAAACCCTCGGCTGGGCAACTACAATCTCGTTCCAAAGGTGGGCGCGCGACCGCCTCGTGACCTCACATCATTCAAAAGGAGAATTCGTCTCGGCGGGAGCTTTAGGCAACTTTTGCAAGGAATGGCCACATCAAATAAAAGCTGGAAAGCCTTTGTAGACGGCACACAATAAGTTCATTTTCACCGTCTCTGGAATTAAAACCGCATGTCAGAACCCCAGTGGAAATGTGCATGTATGAGTGTGTGTGTGTGTGTGTGTGTGTCGGCAGAAAGGCTCCAGTGGAACGAGCCGGCGGTTAGCTTTGAAATAACGTTGATGGTGGCACATATTTAGTTCCCTCATGCGTGACACTTGGAAAAAAATGTTCACGATTCAAATTGACCCCTCGAAGGCAACCCTGGAAGCCAAATGCCATTACAGTCATCTCATGGTTCACGATGGTGCACCACGTGAACCACGACCCCCGACGTACCTGCAGGTGCTTTGAGGAGGAGGGCCGGCGAGATGCCTGAGAAACCCTCGTTGTCTGTGATTGGTCAATTTATTTTCATCCACTTTTTTCTTTCCAAATGACAGAAAGGGGCCAAATGACTGAGCAAATTCCAAAGGATGGACTCACGTCTTCCAGTAAAAAATATAATAATCCAGATGACCTAATGAGCTCATTTTCATCCCAGTGGAACCTTTGGAAAAAATAAATAAATTCCAGAATCCTACTTGTGCAAAAACCAAAAAACTATTTACAATGTCAGTTCACTTCATCATAGTTCCTTGGCATCAAGATCTGGCAACAAAATGCCAAACACAACCACAAAATAGAGGGTGAAAAAAATCCCTTCCCACTCTAGTCCTGGACCACAGTTTATTTAAAAAAATAAAGAAAGAAAGAAAAAAATCTTGTCCGCTCCAGCTCCTGTTGGAAACGACTCCCACACTGCTCCCATTTTGGAGGTCAGCAAATTTAATAATAAATAAACAATGCAGTTTATTAATCTATTGAATATTTTGACACCCCTTTCTCCTCATGGACGACTCTTTCGAAATTCATCATGATTAGGCAATCCAAAAAAAAAGTCTCGAAGCCATTCCCAAAAAGACAGAAAATCTGCCATTTTGGTTTGAAGAGGTGAATTTTGGATCACTTTGTCCCTTTCCAGGAGCCCTTTAAAGGCAAGCTCATCCCAGAGATTTTGTTCTCCTAATGATTTTCACCGAGTGGTTGTGCCTTGCGAGTAAGTGGTTTCAGGTCTCTGAATGTTTGTTCTTTCTTTTCCACTGGCAGCTGACCGGTGAGGAGAAGCCTCACGATCCCAGCTGCTCGCTGCCGGTACAAGTTTACGTGGTGACACATTTCCTGCTGGTGCTGCACACGTACCACGAGCTCTTCGAAAACCAGGCGGTATGTATTTGTCACATTAAGGCACATGGGAATTACAGGAAAGAAATGACAAAAAAAGTCTCGGTACAAGGCCAACCATGTTGTTTTAGCCAAATCTCCAGCCTCCTTTTGTCTCATTTCATGGCGCCTAATTTCCTTCGCGCACGGGCGTCATCATTTTTCACGGCCCACTAAAGCAAATAAAGTGTGTCACCTTCATGTTCCTTGCTAAACTATTTTTCATTTTGGCAGAAAATCACTGCCAAATAAATAAAATTCTACACCTTTTACCAAGTCCTTTCTTAACGTAGATTGGATCATATTATTTGCTTGTCACCATTTTTCACATCTTTGGCTAAAAACTTGATTTGTTGTTCAAGTGCATGAGCATGAGAAATGCATGACCAATTGTGTATATGATATACGATGAGGTGAAGATGCATTTTTTTACATCCTGCCTGGTTTCCATCTCTCTCTGCCGCAACGCACGTGATCCAAATGATCAGGATCGTTATCATGCTTATTCAGAACTTGCCGATCAGCATACAAGAGATGAAAAAGTTTGTTATTAAAAGTTATTGTTAATTCAGCTATAATGTATTTTTAGTGTGTGTTTTTTTTTTTAATTAAACTGACAGCGAGTGTTGACATGGCCTAAGATGTTTGGTCCCTGCGGACGTCTGACAAGAAGGTCTTGAGCTCCCTAATTGAAGACTACTTGTCTGGGCCAACATGATTGAACTAATGACAGTTTGTTGCGGCCGCCGGAGCCCGGTAACTTTTACTTAAAAAACAAAAAGAAAAATGAGCTGTGTCTAACATCATGACAGAATGACTGATCGGCCTTCCCCTTTGGAGGAACCTTTGTCTATTATTTTCCACTTGCCCAAGCCAAAAGACCCCCTTCCCTTCCTCCTCCATCAGAAAAATAAAGCATCGGGTCTCCTTGGCAGTTATCTTTGGAAGCCTTTTTTTTCCCCCTTCAGGCATAGTTTTGGTTAGCCGAGAAGTGCCGTCACGCCCAAACTCCTTCACAACTCCCAAATAAAATTGCCCCTCTAGTTTTTTTTTTTAACTCCTCAGTTGTGGTCACACACACACACACACAGACACACACACCTCCAGGGCCGAGAGGGCTCCCCATACTCGCCTGAAAATGAAACACCAGCTGGTGGTCCGGCAGTGAACACAAACGCCTTAATTGTGGACTGGAGCCTTTCCCAAGCAAAATAGCCTTCAGGATGCAGCAATCAGGATTTCTGCAAAGGAAAATAACAGCGTGAGCTTCGCCGGCTCCCACAATAAATCATGTCACCCTTTTGTGTTTATGTGCTGTATGCATGCGAGCCGGCTAGCCAGCTAGCTTACCAAACGCTACTGCTAACTTTCGTGTTGCTGTCACGCAATTGTTGGTGAACTGAAGTTGGTCGTCATTTATAGACAACACACTTTACTATTTTGTACTTGTAAAAACCTCTTGTTCATGTTAATCGACAGCTGTCTTAAACTATATGTTGATTAATGTGCACTGTCCCAATGAAATACATAAATAAATGTCCTTTGGCCTTAGACACATTTAGGTGCACTTGAGGAGTAGGTGACTGAACGATTGAAGGAATGAACAACTGAACCAGAGAATGAATGACCGAATGCCTGAGTAATAGACCAACTCATCAAGTGAGTGAATAAGTGACTGATTTACTGACGCAGTGAATCACGACCGACTGTGTGACGAACTGATTGATTGGCTGACGGAGTGAGCAAGTGAGCGTTTGAGTAAGTGAGTGACCCACTGAGTAAGTCACTCACTGAGTGATTGACTGACTGTCTGACCCATGGTGTGGGTGTGGGTATGGGTGATTGACCAACTCGCGGGCTGAGAGTAAGTGACTGACTGACTTGCCAACAAAGTGACACAGTGAGTGGCTGCCCAACCGACCGGCCCGCTGAATGACTGTGTGACTTTATGACTGAGTGAGTGACAACATAAGCGACTGACTGAGTGCGTGAGTATTTGAGTGAAGGTGATGAGTGACTGGATGGCTGAGTGAATGGGTGAATGGGGTGAGCGTCTGTGGCGAAATACTTTCTAAGCCCTTTAGATGTTCTGCAGCCCGAGTGTACAGTAAGATGTTGCCGTTAATGTGCTGCTGTGTACCCGCCATGTGCTAGCACACTCAGGCTTGTTTGCCTTGGCACTGCCGAGTAAACAGTGGGATACAGCTTGGTGCTTTGTGGAAAGCTCTCCTGAGACACTGTCAGCCAAACACCCATGATGCTGATTGCAGCTTTCCGTTGGAAGTCACGCCATGTGCTGTATTTGTACCCTAGACACTGACCCAGTTGACCATCCTGGGGATGACCGGCTACATCCTGCTCACTCTTACCTCCCTGGGCTTCATCATTGACTGCAGGTACCCTGCGCACGAACGTTTTTATGCCATGCAGTATTTAGATGATATTATACAGAGGTTTCCCTGACTCAGATTTCGATGTAGGTGGTACAACTTTGCGGCAGCCCCTTCTTTCCCAAACAAACGCTTTGTGTGTAATTTATTATGTCCTGTATTATTTTTTCTCATCATATTTTATCATAAATACAAGAACCATGTTTGACATAAATTGAATTTTAATCGTTATTTTAATCAAATGTTCTCATACGGGTGGCATGGTAGTCGACTGGTTAGCACGTCCACCTTACAGTACAGAGGTGCATGGTTCGATTCCAGCTCCAGCCTTCTCTTTCCGGTGTGGAGTTTGCGTGAGTGTTCTCCGGGTACTCCAATTTACAAAAATCTGCATGGCAGGTTAACGAAACACTCCAAATTGTCCCTAGGTGTGAATGCGAGTGTGAATGGTTGTTCGTCTGTGTGTGCTGGCTGGCAAACAGTTCAGGGTGTACCTCGCCGACTGCCCGAAGACAGCTGGGATTGATGGATGGATGTTCTCATGTGAGTTGTTATTTGTAAAATGACATCGGCAAGAAAACCCCTCAGATACATGTATGTGTTGTCCAGGCCATTGGCGTCCATTTTGGAGATGCTACGCTGCATGTGCCTGGTGATGTTGCTACATTACAGCCACCTGAGGCCCCCCAACTCAGCTCTGACTGTGCCCACCCAGGTAAGGCACATTTACTTTTCTGCATTTCAGACAACAGATTTAGCATATTATTGAGCCTGTTACTGGCAATACATACAAAGAAGTAAATGTTAATAATCTGACAATAGTTGGACTGAACACGTCTGAGCTTGCCGGACATGTGACGGCTGCCAAAAACCAATCCAAAAATATTTAGACAAAAATAGTGCAACACAAAACATAAGAGAGACAAAGTCATAAATAGTACACGAAAAACACAAACATATTGGACAAATATCCATCCATTCATCATCTGAACCGCTTATCCTCATGAGGGTCGTGAGTGCTGGAGCCTATCCCAGCTAACCTTGGGCAGCAGGTGGGGGACACTCTGAACTCGTTGCCAGCTAATCGCGTGGCGCATATAGACAAACAACTGTTCACAATCACATATAGGGACAATTTAGAGTGTTTCATGAACCTAACATGCATAATTTTGGAATGTGGGAAGAAACCGTAGTACACGGAGAAAACCTAAGTAGGCACGGGTAAAACACTGTTCTCCCAGTACGTGTACTACACAGGAAATCCGGGCCCCGTTTCAAACCTACAACCTCTGTATGTCACGTCCCGGGGTTGCCAGCAGGGGGCGGGCTTTCTGCCCGCCGTTTACACACCTGTCACCCATTGCGGAGTAATTGCTCAGCCTTTATTTGGACGCTCTGGCAGTCTACTCACTGCCGGAGAATTCCACGCCGTGCCAAAATTTCTCTCGCCCAATTCCTACTCGTATTGATTCATTGCCTCTTAGTCTTGTGGCTGTTATTGCGCGTCGTTGTTCCTCTTGCGAGTGAAATTTATATTCATGATCTAATCTGACCCTCCTTGCTATCTTTTTCCGCAAGCGTTTTCTGTTGTTCTTTTTATGTTATCCCTGGTCCCTATTTTGACCAGCGCTTTTTGTTATTCTCCCTGTCGGGTTATTTTGTGTTCGTATTAAAGAGTCCTTTTGTTATTTAACAAACCTCTTTCTGTGTCTGCTATTTCGGGGGTCCACTTCCTTATTCTGTTGTGCACGGAGCGATCATTCTATCGCTTCGGGCACTACTGTACTGTGAGGCGAACGTGCGGACCAATCTTCACCGTGCCACAGCACAATTAAAAGTATTACATTCAAATGACAAAAATAATTTATACAAATAAAAAACTCAAACTTTATTTATATGCTTGATGGACATTTGTGTCTAATACTTGGTATGACATGTTTTGCGATCAAGAGTAGGCTCAATATTTAGCATTCGCGCGACAGCAGCATCTGTGCTCAGCACATGAACTTGCATGCTGCATTCTGTGCTGCTCTATGTAAGGATAAACTCCAAAGACAAGTATGACAATGATCTTGAACAATGAACTCACTTTTGGGGTAAATGTGTGCTGTCATGGTGATTGACCCAACGCGGTCTTGTGTGTTTGTGTGGTCTGTTTAATGCGCAAAGTCCGGTCACCGCTGCCATGATCTTTCGGTCCAAATGCGTGCTCCAATTGGCCCTAAAATAAGGACTGCCTTTCTGTCTGTGGACTGGACATGGCGGCCGACCTCTCATTATTGGTCCCCCGCCCTCCCCCTTTGGTCTTTGTCCTCGCACTGCTTACTGAGCGCAGAGTGACGCTTCTGGAAACAATTAGTGGCGTCTGCCGCTAACCAGAGCTGGCTGATGGGATTTGCACGTGAGAGTCGCTGCTTTTATTGTCCTGGCCACAACATCTGTGGGGCTCAGGTGTGCGCGAAGAAATTACACTTCATGACAGGAAACAAATATATAATAAATAGAAAGATAATCTATTACAATTATCACGACCACTGTATTTTACGTCACAACCGTAGGTGTTTTCTCGATGGAAAAGGAAACGAGGAATTGATTCATAATCAAAAGTTTTATACAATTACTGCAAAGTGGAGCTGGCGAAGCGCGTAGACAGGAACACAGGCATGTGTATGCATGACCAACCAGAATGTAATTTCCGCAGGTAAGTAGCTATTTATTTATTTATTATTTTTCATTAGCTAAGCATCTTTCACGTATTCATAGTCGCTGTTTAAACTTGTAAAAAGTTAAGGCTCCCCCAGCAAACTGCCCATAGCTTGTTACATCACTAAGCACTGAAACATACTGTACTTATCACTGTTAGACATTTTGTCTAAAAAAAAATTCTGGGTCGTACGGATGGGCAAATACCAGACTATTTGAAGTCGAACTACTAAGTTCAAATCAGTATTGCCCGTTGAATTGATTTGAAAGTAGTATTATTTATTTGTAATATTTTCAGCTTTCTGGTTTGCAAGCGCACCTAATATTTTGATGCCTCCCTTCCGTTATATTTCCCGTATTTACTTGATCAATATGGTGATAACACTGACAACCATTATAATTTGCCTCTCCCTGTTGGTCATATAAACTGTTCATCGCGTTTAATGTCTATCACAAAACCGCCCATTTTGTCCCCCCCCAACCCCTGTCACCCCCACCTCAAATTCATTCATACAGACGCTTTCCAGCTTCCCGTCTGGCTCGTGAGGCCTTGGTGTGATTCCGTGGTCAGAGCCTGCCAGCTGTTAATAGCACCGAGAGCTTTTAGGATGCCATATATCACAAGCCCAGGCTTTTTGTGTGCAGTCAGAGGCCCCAGCACAATTAAATGTCAATTCACCCACCGCCGACTTTTTTTTTTTCTCCATCGATTGGCCGCCGCTTCAAAACGCGTCAGAGCAGCGTGCCGTGTCATTAAAAGCGTGACGGCTGCTCTCACGTAAAAGGGTGGCCCTGTGTCAGCCACCATGAGTCTTTGGTGAGGCTTTCAAGCACCTGCCAGCACCTACGAGACTAATGGCACTTAAAAAGTGCTCAGAGACACATGGGGCGTAGCCGTCATTTCAAAAGTGTGGGGGTGGAGGGGATTTTGGTCAATTTCCTCAGGAGGAGAACTACTATTATGAGCAAATTATTATCCTCTTACATTCAACTGCTCCTCTGTCGTGGCCAAAGAAATAAATAACCAAACTGTCAAATTTTGTTTGAGTTAAATGGATTGAAACGTTTTTTTTTTTTGTTTCCTTCTATTGTTATATTTTTCCCCAAACAATCAAACCAAAACACACACAAAAAATACTATGTTCAAGGAGAAAATAAAAGGTTTTAGGCCGAAGCAATGGCGTTTTGAAACCCACCCCTTTTAATTTAATTTATTTATTTCACAGTGCAGAGGTACCGGGTTCGATTCCAGCTCCGGCCTCCCTGTGTGGAGTTTGCATGTTCTCCCCGGGCCTGCGTGGCTTTTCTCCGGGTGCTCCGGTTTCCTCCCACATTCCAAAAATATGCATGGCAGGATGATTGAACACTCTAAATTGTCCCTAGGTGTGAGTGTGAGTGCGAATGGTTGTTCGTCTCTGTGTGCCCTGCGATTGGCTGGCAACCGATTAAGGGTGTCCCCCGCCTACTGCCCGGAGACAGCTGGGATAGGCTCCAGCACCCCCCGCGACCCGAGTGAGGATCAAGCGGCTCGGAAGATGAATATTTTTATAGTATTAACACATTTCTTTAATTCACTACCGGCCATTTTCAAAGCAGAGTTCTCCATATTAGCAGCCGATTTAGAGCATATTTCTTTCAGAATTTGATGTTCTGCGACACTGAATCTACCAAAAGAAAGAGTAGACTTTCTTCTTCCACCAGAAAAACAAAACAAACAAATGTGCCGAGTTCTTTCATTTTCTTCGTCATCAACTCCAGAACATGGGTTGGTTTCATCAAAAATTCCGGTTCAGGACCAGAAAGCCCAGAAAACGAGTATTTTGTAAAATGAAGCACAGATACGTCAAACTATAAAAAAATAAAAACAATATTGGATTCAATATAGCCTCAAAGCTTGTTATTCAAGAATTGCTTACCAATTCTATCTGTCAAATTTCAGCTTGTTGTGAAGTGTTTTGAGTTCACGTCCACCATACAATGCTTGTATCGGATGTTAAAGCAGAAAAAAAATGATAGTCGAACGATAAATTATGTCTGGAGAACTCGTATGTTGGCTTAAGGCACCTTTATATTAACCCAAGTACATATTAATTTTTGTTCATTCATTCAGTTGGTCTCTATGATATTTAGTATCCCCCCTTCGTGTTTAATCACTGTTACATTTATCCTGTCTTTTATTCTCTTCCATTGTAACACAAGTTTAGAGTAGAAGAGTCCAGTCGGCTCAATTCTTTCTTTGCAGATAAACATGACCTGGAGTACGAAGAATCTACACAGACGTAAAGAAGAAAAACTGTGTTTTTAGCAAGCACATTGCTATTTTTTTTATTGTTACTTGACAGTAATCTAAAAATACCTTATGCTTGCAAGCTAATATTTTGATTCGGCCCCCGTGGAGGTTTGAGCCCACTCTCGTGTTTAGTTTTGGCTTTTGTGTGTCAGTGAAGTTTGATGAGTGACCATATAACAGGAAAGTAATAAGTCAAGCTATGTCAGGGTTGATTGAGAGCTCATTTATGCTTGTCTGCTTGTCTGTGGAAGGATAAATGTCCAGGTCACATCAATATTATCAAGTTCAAATCTGACAAAAATCAGCAAAAACAGCGAATCCCACCTTTCCTTTTCCTGATAAGACAACCTGTGGTGAGAGTTCACCCCTGCCCAAAAAAAAAAAAAACCTCACCAGCGAAAGGTCGAGGCAGTAAAAACCCTGAATGGGATTTGTTTGGCGCTGTGGAAACTCTGCATTGTGATGTCATGCCAGCGCTCCCAGCAATAGAAAGGAAGGGAGAGAATGGAGTGATTTGAAAGAGGCGGTTGAAGTTGACTGTCAAACTAAACATAAAACAAAGAGAAATACACGTGGATTCAAAAAAACAACCAACTATGCCTTCAATTCTGATAGCTCAATGCTCACACATCATGGGAAACTTAGACAGACTAACTAATAGCATCATCGTCGTAGCAATGAAACCCTGAAGCAACAAGGTGGTGCAACACATGTGACGGGCATGTAGTCCTTTTCCTCTGCAACGAATATTACTGAAGCTTATTGAGTCTTTGACCTTAGTTGAAGGAAGCTCTTCTTCGTCAAGGTCTGCATGGAATCTTCTGCTATCTGCTTCTTCTATATATATATTGCGCGTCGTCCCGCACGCGGTCTGTCCTTCCGCCTGTCCCTTTTCAAAACGTACCTACTTCACCGCGCCGCTGCGCGCCGCCACTGCGCCGCTCAGGCAGTGGCTCACTACGATCGCGCGGGCATCTTAGCGAAAAAATGTTGTCTACCCACAAGCATTGCAATGAAATTGTTAGTTATTTAGTAGAGCTAAACATCTCTTTATTTTCGCGATAAGCAATGAAGATGAACAAAAAGTTGAATCAAGCAACAACACTTTTGTGGGCCGAAGGCCCACCTTACCAGCCTTCCGCAGCAACTAGCTGATGAGCCGCCCAGAGGGCGGCAAACCAGCTAGTTATTATTATAATCATGGCCAAGTTATTTCTTTTTTTCCTCAAGGCTTTTGCTTCGTATCTAATTGCAAGAGTACGTAATTCTTTTATTTGTGCCACCCCCATCAGGATACCCCTGACATTTTTTCGAGGAAATATTGTCATGTTGATGAATAGTTTTTCTCCACTTTAATGTGGATATTAAACGTTAACACCATAACGATACATTTATACTTTATTCCCACCACTTGAAACACGTCCATAGAGAGCGAACAATACAACGTTGTAGGCCTAAGACAGAACACTTAAGAACTGAAATGACAAGCTTGATCAAATATGAAGTTTTTAAATCTGCTCTTAAATATTAAGAGGGTGTCTGCTCCCATGGGAAGATTTTGTCACATATACTCCCAAATCATTCAAAAATAATGATGGAGGACGTTCATAGTGTTCCACTATAAAAATTTTTTTAAAAAGTCATATTTTATAATTAAATGGTCCGGAGTGGCGTATCATTTCTCAGCAGAAAGGCTTCCATTGCTCTGCGTTTGCTTTATTAAAATCCAACAGGCTCGCTCATGTCTTGGCAAACATTCACATGTGGTGTTGTAAAAATACAAATTCTTCAAGTGTCCCGCCTGGAAAAGTTTCCCCGCTTGCCAATTTGGTTGAATTTGTCCGCTTTACGGCATCGTATAGAGTGCCTCAGCCCGAATCGTCCTTGAGTCGTTTGGGTACCAAATGGGTTCCCGACGACGTTTCCAAGTTGGCCGCCGCCGAAGCGTGAGATTGCGGAAAAAGAAGGTCGGTACGAGGAAGACTGGAAAGAGCGACGGAAAAGCGGTCGCGTGCAAATACTTCCCGGTTTAAAGAAGAAGACGCGTGTTATTTCACTGTGCCGCTGACATTTGAACCACCGTGATCACAGCAACCGTGGCCGATGTTATTGATCACTTTGTTACGGTCAAAAACACCTGGAAGGAAGGAAGCATTCCTTCGGGCCTTGACGAATCATTTTTGAAAATTCAGCCCTTGAAGCCACTTTTACCGACAGCAACATCAAATTTGGTCGGTGATATCCATCATGAGTAGACCTACACAAAAGTCTCAGGAAGCCGTGTCTGAAAAGACAGAGGAGGTCTGACATTTTGTTGAGAAGCAGCCATTCTAGGGTCATTTCGGTCATTTCCACCGGCCCTTGATCACAAACTTTACCATCATATCAAATCGGAACAATGCACACTATACAAATCTTAAGTGAGTGAGATTAGGAGGTCTTGTCATTCGTTATGCGCGGAGTGTGATGGTCAAATTTGCAAATGAACCATCATTTGAAACAGTTACACTTGGCTAAATGGAATTTGGCCTATGCATTAAAACAAACAAACAAAAAAAAGCCCACAAGCCAATTTCTCTTAGAAACATTAACTTTGGTAGCTTTCTTGTCCTTTTTTTAATTTATTTTTTTATATTATGCTTCTAAAGGCAGATGCACCTCAAGATCTGGCATTTGGTTTGAAACGACCATTTCAGTGCCATTTGTTCATATACCGTTGTAAGGTCTTTTTTTTCTTCTCTTCTTTTTTTTCCCCCCAAACCCATAATTCCTTTACTGCTGTCTTCTTTCTCAGCCTCGTATTTTCCCGGCAAAGTCCACAGCGGGAGCGTACAATCAGGGGCGTCATAACTCTTATAAATATCAGTGGGCGGATGGAAGGAGTCGAGGGAGCCATTAACCTCTTTGCCACCCCCAGGAGACTCATTTGTCTTTGCTGAGGAATCCCCTTGAACTGAGTCGCAAAGGCCAAGCACGTTTGCGCTCTTGAAGCTTTGAAAATACAAACAAGGGCTTCATTTTCGCCAATTTATGACGGATTAAAAAAAAACACACACAAAAACAATTCAACCAACGAGGGAAGCAATGTGGCAATATCGCCTCATTTCTCGGCGATGTACAAAAGAGAAAATGTCGATCAAGTCTCCATTCATTCGCTTTGCTCCTTTTCGACAACACGCCCCCAAACTGGAAATGAACCTGCCTCTATTTCAGCTGCTCGCCATCAGATAGTAATGTTGCAAACATGATTTGAATAACCAATAAGTATATTCTAAAAATATGTTGATAATATGCGATAATATAACAAACAAACAAAAGGTTACACGCACAATGCCCTGTTACACTTCTGAAACTACGACTCCCCCAAACCCTCGTCGATACCTTCCACCCGGCACAGCAAGCTGGGAAAAACGAGGCTCTGATGTCCATTGCGAAAGAGGCTTTTCTTTGAGTTGGATTTCCACGTCTTTTAAAGTTGACGTGCTGAAAGAAAATGTTTTAAATGCAAATTTTTCTCCAGGGATGCATTGTAAAGTCGACGGGTTTGACTGCCAATCGCCTCGTTTTAGAAGTGAAGAAGTTATTAAAAAAAAAAAGTTTTAAATGATAATTATGCTCAGGGGAGGAACCCTAAAGCACAGAATTTTGTACCCCTTCACCTGCTTTTTTTCTCCCCCCATTTTACTTTCATCCTTTCCTCGCTGGGCTCATTCCTGCTGCTCCGCCGTACACATTTCTGGCTCATAAAACAAGGAGCTTTTAGTTTGCCAACTAAAATGTATTCAATTAAAAAGAAAAAAAACCCACCTTTTATGATTCTTATTAATAATATCAAATGAGCAGTACTTTGTGAAGTAAACATTCGTTCTTTCTCTCCTTTCCTCGCACACTTCACCAAAAAAGAGGAAGATCATGCTTGCTTCAAGGTGCTTGTCCTTCCCACTTGAAGTTTTGTGTGAAACGAACACATAAAACAAAAGCGATTCAAGCTTGATACATTTACACGCACACTTATACACCAAAATGTTGAACCAAACCATGTTATGTCATCACAAAAATCTGCGAGCATAACGCGAAACACCGTGAGAGGCTAATGGAAATTAGCATTGGAGGCGCAGTAATAAATTCATTCATTCATCTTCCGTACCGCTTGATCCTCACTAGGGTCGCGGGGGGTGCTTGAGCCCATCCCAGCCGTCTCCGGGCAGTAGGCGGGGGACACCCTGAACCGGTTGCGAGCCAATTGGAGGGCACTCACAAAAAAACATCCGCACTCACACTCACACCATGGGACAATTTAGAGTGTTCAATCAGCCTGCCACGCATGTTTTTGGAATGTGGGAGGAAACCGGAGCACCCGGAGAAAACCCACGCAGGCCCGGGGAGAACATGCAAACTCCACACAGGGAGGCCGGAGCTGGAATCGAACCCGGTACCTCTGCACTGTGAAGCCGACGTGCTAACCACTGGACTACCGGGCCGCCCAGTAATAAATTGTGGAATGAAAATGAGAATTCAAGAATGTTAAATCACACCCACATTTGAGTTCTACAATTGAAAAATATATATATTGTCCTGATTCCCATGATCTGTTCTGCGTGTCTCATTGGGCTGCAACTAATGATTATTTTCATAACCGATTAATCTGTTAATTATTCTATTGATTAATCGATGAATAAATAAATATAGCTTAAAAATCGAGGCTATGGGGCACAAACAATACACCGCAATACAGCGGGGCCACACTGTACTGTATTTGTTAAATTGCTTCTTTCATTCTTTGTATTTTTTTGCTACTGCTCGAGCAGAGATGATGTTTTCTTCTCCCTATCAGTAAAAAAAATACAATTTTATTGTCTTGTATCCAGCGGAAGTGGGGTGAAAATGTCACCCCAATGCAGCTGCATGGCTGTCTTGAAATGAAAAATCGCCTGAGCATCAGTGTTCCGGCGTGCTGATATATGAGCCGCCATGGGAACTTTACAGCGCATTGGAAAATAATTTCAGAACTTTTTGGCAGGAGAAAATAGCGCTGCTGTGTCCTCATGTCACATCTTCGAACATCCAAAAAGTGTGCCGACGGACTTTGATTAATGTGAAGAATGGCCACCAAACGTTCAAGCAATGTGGAAATTAATATTGAATCGAGTGAACTTATGTAAGAGGAGACACCATGCACATCATTGGATTTAGTTCAGGTTTCGGGCCACCCAAAAGTAAAGCGTGAAATGTAGTAAAACAAGAATATACTCCATTTTGGTGTCAGCTTACGATCTTGCTGGAGTCATGCTAGTTTGATTTGTTTTTGAGAGTTTGACTTTCATGACTGTTTACGGTCTGGTGGTTAGCACGTCGGCCTCACAGTGCAGAGGTGCTGGGTTTGATTCCGGCTCCGGCTCTCATGAGTGGAGTTTGCATGTTCTCTCCGTGCCAGCGTTGTTTTTTTTCCGGGTACTCCGGTTTCCTCCCACATTTCAAAAACATGCATGGCAGGCTGATTGAACACTCCAAATTGTCCCAAGGTGTGAGTGCGAGCGCGGATGGTTGTTCGTCTCTGTGTGCCCTGCGACTGGGTGGCAACCGGTTAAGGGTGTCCCTCGCCTACTGCCCAAAGGCAGCTGGTATAGGCTCCAGAACCCGCCGAAACCCTTGTGAGTATAAAGCGGATCAAAAAATGGATGGTTGGATCATTTACCATCAGCGGCATTTGTCCGGGAGGAAACACAAAAGTGGCCATACGTTGGTTACGGGTGCAAAAATGGTTTTAAAATAATCAATTATAGCTTTGAGGCCGAAATTTCTGTTGACAGTTTTTTTGGTTTGAACTAACAGAGTGAAGCAAGGAGCCGATGATGTTCTGAGACTGTTCGCAAACCGAAAATAGTGTGTAAACCAGAGATCATTTTTCGTAAAAAATAAAATAAAAATAAAAATCATATATCCAATTGTTCACAAACTGGATCTTTTGCAAACAGAGCTTCCACTGTATTTAATAAGAGGACAGCAATATTGGGTAAAAAATAAAGTGTATATACACACACAAACACATGCACGACTACAACTTCCTGTCCACTCCTATGAGAGCTCAGCGTTCAGGAAGGCTACACTGGCCAGCTTTACGCCCCACCAGAGACTGCAGCGCAACCATGAGAAATATTGCTGTCATACACAAACACACACCAGACGGAACACATGTTGCTCTTTGGTGAAAGTGCAACTCAACACAAGACAGGAACGTTTAGAAGCACCGCTGTGTGTTTTTGGAGCATTGGAAGTACAGTGAGACCTCCATCCCATTTATTTGTTTGCTTCTTTTAACTCATTCACTCCCAAAGACGTTTTTAAACGTCTTTTAAGACTTGGTCTCGAATTGGCTGGTAATGAATGAGTTATTACATTAAATTATCAAGTTACAGGGTGCAAGAAAGGGTTAAAATGTTTTTCAAGCATTTGGGAGAGGTAAAAAGCAATGGAAAAAAAAATTTTGCTGCTCTGCATTTCGCAGATTTTCACCTATGGAGGGTGTGGTCCGGAACGCGTCTTCAAGGCATACCCGAGAGTGACGATATGCACCGATTAGGCTACGTCTACAAGCATGATGTCAAATGCGGTCTGGTTCGACACGGTTTACAGTTGTGAGCATGTGTTGTGGTTGTGATGACATGTTGCCTTAGTGGTGCTCACATGTGTCGTCCATGTGTGTTGTATCACTTGGACGTGACGACGTGATGTTAGTGATGATGAATGAACAGTTGAGGATAGAGAGCAGGATGTTCCTGTTGTTTTATTTATGCGCTACGCTCGACACACTTGTGGATGTTAGGTTTTGTTGGCCAATCAGGTTTCAGCCTCTTTGTTGTCATGCCAATCTAATCTGCCCAAGGCCTTCGGAATAAGTCGTTGCTGGCCCATGTCAACTTCAGCTATGTGAGCAATACAACTGTTTGTTTTACCAATCAGATTTGAAATTTCTCCACACCCGGCCATAGCGCTGGCCCTTGATGACATCATTTTTCCATACTCTGACTGGTTGGTCGGAGCGAAATCAATTTTGACATGACAACATGAATACATGCAAACTCCACACAGGGAGGCCGGAGCTGGAATCGAACCCGGTACCTCTGCACTGTGAAGCCCACGTGCTAACCACTGGACTACCGGTTGTTCGTTTCTGTGTGCCCTGCGATTGGCTGGCAACCGATTCAGGGTGTCCCCCGCCTACTGCCCGAAGACAGCTGGGATAGGCTCCAGCACCCCCCGCGACCCTAGTGAGGATCAAGCGGCTCGGAAGATGAATGAATGAATGAATGAATGAACATGAATACATTTTAAAATCAGCAATGTTCGGGTTTCCAAGGAGAGGATTTCAAGCGTTTTATATGGAGAGTTCAAAAGCAAAAGCAGATGTCTCCTATTGTGGCAAATTGAGTAAAATGAGGGTTTTTGTATAGTCCAGGTTAACGCTGATATTTAGGGAATTCTACATTATGTCAACATATTAAGAGGCCACACTGAAGGGAAAAAACATCAAACTTTTATTGACAAGCTCTTTGATGTTGTTTCATCGCAAAAACAGATGACGCCAAAAACAGACCAAAATGTTCATATGAGAATAAAATGACAGTTTAATGCTAAGTATCATGCTGTGTAAATAAAACTTAATAAGTTTAAGGCTGAGGTTTAAAAAGTAGGGTATCGAGCCAGGTTTGAGGTTTCAAAACATATCTAGGGTTTGTAAGTAGGGTCTCAAGGCAGGATTAGAATTTTTACAACTGGATTAGGATTTGGAATTCGGTTGTTCAAAGATAAATATTACGAAAGCGTGGAGCTGCCAATCAAGAGTAAAAATGTTTTGACTTGCAAATGGGTTTCAATGTACTTGCGAGTACTTTCGGATGTATTTAAATACATTCAAGAGTACTCGCAAGTACTTTCTAACAATTGATTTCCATTCAGCATGTTTTCAATTAGGGTTTCAAAATAGGTTTTGACGTCTTTCTTAGGGCCTCAAATTTGAGTTGCACGCATGGTTTCGGATTTCAATAATGGGCTTCAAGACGGTCTTTCAAGTAGCAGTTTCAAATGAGAGTTTCAAACCAGGGTACGGACTTGTCGGGGAGTTTATTGAATTGTGGAAAATGTTATGAAGTAACTAGTACTGTTGAAAATGTAGTACTCGAATACTTCTAATGTCATATTACGAATGCAATGCTGGAAAAACTGTCCTCCAATCTATTGTGTGTTATGCAAGTCTTTGTCTCCCTCTGTCTGTTTTACTGTGTAATACTGCAACACTGTAGTCATAACTTAGAACGTGTCCGTGTGTTTGACAGGCCTTGGCGTCCTTCAGTGTGCTTTACTGGGCTCTGCAGAGTTTCTCGCAACTGCTCTCCCTCAAGATGAAGTCTCACTGAGACTCGGGAACTGCAGACCAAGGCTCCTCACGCTCACTCCATACACTGAAGGTTACTCCATACACTGATGGATTCTTTTAAAAGTCTTTTGCTTTTTAGCCTCTTAAACATCAGCCCAAAAAATGATTTTTTCACTGTCAATTTGCAAAAGAAAGGTATTACTTAACCTCTTTTTCGTCATGATGCATAACTGGATTGATAGATGGATGGAAGCATGTGAAAAAATGAAGTTGAAGATCAGAGTGGTGCATTGTCGGTGTTGTGATACAGTGGTACCTCTACTTACGAAATTAATTGGTTCTGGAAGAAATGTCTTAGCTAGTACCTTTTGAAAGTAGAGACACATTTTCCATGTAAATGCCCTAATTTGTTCCAAGCCCCCCCAAAATCCAGACATTTATGTTTTCTAAAGCATAAATATGCATTAAAATATGTAACATGCATGTTACAATAGTTTATTGCACAATAAATGAGAGTTGTGCATAATGTAAAAAACAAAGAATAAAGAATAAAAATGATGGTCATTTAACTTTTAACTCTGCATTGTTTTATACCCTCTTTATTCCATGTTCTCTTTCAGAAGTGGTTTTTGCCTGGAGTTTTGTCAACTGTAACATTTGTAAACATGTAAACTGATCCAAGGACTTTTGTTTTGTCGGCTTTTAACAATCCTTCGAAAATGTCCAAGGCAAACATCAGCATATTAAGTGATCGCCCAACTGGTGAACACGTTTTCTGGGTGATTCACATTTACGTACAACTATCAGAACAACTCGTGGCCCAAATGGCGAATGATGATGACACTGCATGAACACATAGACACAGATGGGAGAGGTTGCTCTTAGCCAATGGGATGCCAGGATGATGCTTGGTAATAGCCAATGGCAGAGCAGCTATAATTATGTTGCGTTCAGGAAACTCAGAGCTGCGAGCAGCGGGCCATACTGTATTTTTACCTTTTGTATGTTGAAATTTCTTTCGTAACAAGAGACAATATTTTCCTGTTGAGACATTTCGTAACTTGAAAATTTCGTGTTATGAGGCATTCGTAAGTAGAGGGACCACTCTATATGACAATTTGTGGTGGAGTAAAATGTTGTACAGCAAATGGCACTGTTTCATTCCCTGTCAGCATCTGCTTCATCTGCATAAGATCCAAGTATTATAATATAGTATATCCAACAAATAAAGCGATACAATACTTTAATTGCCGTTGCTATTTTTTGACTAAAATGTATAGATTACACCACCTTATTTATTATGTACAGGGTTTACTATAGGTTGTAACACTCTGACGTTTCAAGACTGGGTGAGCATGCAAGTTGTGGTCGGACTCGAGCAGGGCTCACCCATGTGGTGCCCGATGGCATCAGTTCGTCACAAGTAGGGTTCTAAGCCATGGTTAGGGTTTGAAAGTAGGGTTTCAATTGAAGGTTAGCATATTAAAGTAGGCTGTCAAGCCAAGATTAGGTTTTGAAAGTAGGATTGCAAAATGGCTTCAAAGTAGCGTTTCAGGAAAGTGTATGGTTTGAAAGTAGGGTTTAATAAAATGTTGGAGTTTGAAAGTAGGGTTACAAGACAGGTTTAGGGTTTGAAAGTTGGGTTTTGAAACTGGGTAAGGGTTTTAATAAATGATTTCGGTTTAAAAGTAGGATTTGTCGCCGTTATTCGTTTCATATTAATGCAGTGTCAAAGCAGAAGCTACAAGCAGCTGCAAATATTCATCAATATGATATTACCATATTCATCATAATCGTCATGCATGAGCTCCAGAACAGATAGCACAACCGGTCTGTATTTTCTTGGACGCATGTGTGCATGTGTTTCATAATAATCATAGGCATGTCTTCTTTATCCTCAGCGAAGAACTAATATTACCAAAGACTTCTTTGTTTCTGTCTACAAGACTGGATTATGCCGCCCCCAGTGGCTAAGTCGTGCATTGTATTGTTTTCCTTCAAATTCACAACAAAAAGTGAAGCGCTCTGAATCAGTACATCCGGAAAGTATTCACAATGCTTCACTTTTGGATAAAATGTGACTTCTGTCTTAAAAATAATAATTATTTGCCAACAAAGCACTGTGAATACTTTCCAGGCGCACTGTATGCATCCTGACATTAAACCCTGAACCCAAACCCTTGGCAGCAATCGACTAATCATTCTATCGATCGATTCTAACACAATTTTCTGTTTAATGATCGCAAGTCATAAAATGAGACCAGGACAGACATATTGATGGCGCTGGGTCGGAGGAGCGTCGTAAAATGGACGCCCGAGGCCTGCTGCTTAACCCTCGACAAAATGTCGTCACGATCAATAACATCCATCGTTGCTCATTAGATCTGGATGGGAAAAAAAGAAAGAACAGAAAACAAAAGAAAAGAAGCTTAAGATGACACTTTTGTGTATGTTTTCTCCATTGCTTGTATTGTACAAACTGCTTGATTTGAGTTTTGTTGACGCTTCTTTTACTGTGAATGCAACCTATCATGTGTTTATCATTTTTAATTCATCAGCCGTCTGCTGTAACATTTAATATTTAGATATTTGATTTTGAATCACTTTGAGAATTCTATGAAATGCAAAGTGCATTATAAGTGCAAGTCATTTTTATTATCGCTCTTTTTGTTAACTTATTTCACTTCTGATAGTTTATTTCATTTTAAATTATTTTAGTATCCATTTTTGTCTTTCTTTCCTTTGGAACATTTAGTTTTTACTTTTGACACACTGTGTATTGTTTGGAATTATTTTTTTATGTATATATTGGAAGTCTTTTCATTTGAACTTATTTTGAATATTTACAGTAATCCCTCGTTTATCGCGGTTAATGGGGACCAAAACCACCCGCGATAAACGAAAATCCCGAAGTAGCGACCAATTAACATCTACAGGTAAGTCCGCAAACAGTCCGTGAGAAGCTGCAAAACAGTGAGTCGCGTAGAGCAACCTATACAGTACTGTACTCCATGTATATGAAACAAAAATATAGATTTTATTTTTTATGAATATGTTTGAAAAGATTTGCACCAAATCCGCGATAAACGAACCGCGAAATAGCGAGGAATCACTGTATATACTTTATTCGTAGTTAGATTTGTTTTCAATTATTTCTCGTCATTTCTTCTGTTCATTTTAAAATGTATTTTACTTTTGATGTACTATACGTTGCTCATACCTAGTTCTTTCATTTTCAGTAATTTTTATTTTAATGTAGTTTTTGGGTGGCCCGATGGTCTAGTGGTTAGTTTCTTATTGAAAGTTGTATTTAATTTTCGTATATTTAAAAATTTTTGCATGTGTTCTTTTTTTCCTTTGTCTTTAAAATGAATCTTACTTTTATTTTCATGTTTAATTATTTTATTCCTGATATTTTATATTGCACAGAGACCATTTTCATTTTGTATTTATTCAAAAAAAATTTCATTATTGTATTTTGGAAGAATCTTTTAAAATACATTTTTATTTTTAATTGTTCAGATTGGATTGTTTTAAATTATACTCTACTTCATATATATATATATATTTTTTTTTTTTACTTTTTAAGACATTATTTTTTATGTACTGTGATTATGTTACTTAGACAATTATTTCGTTTTAACTCATTTAATTTTCACCACCTTTTCTTTTGATTTGATTGTGCCAACCACCATGTGAATATTGTCTGACTTCAGTCATGTTACCAGGCAGAATGTTTGATGGTAGGTGTTCGTAATGAAGTGTCCCGTTGAGGATGTTGACAATTAGCATTTGATGGAGGCATATTAAGTCATGTGCATCGGCATGATCAGCCACGCTCCTCCTTGTGAGGAGGCTGATCCGTCATGGGTTCCGTCCCCTCGGGAAAGAAAACCTCGCCTCGGGTCATCCCCGTAGACTTTTTGGAGCTTACATAATGAAGCCCATTCAGGCAGGCAAACAACGCTGCTATTTTTAGCTTCATAAGTAGAGTACAAGTGAAGTGATAGAATTATGTATCCAGCGATTCCATTGAGATCCATTTACTCCTCTAGCCTCACAAGATAAACACTATTTCACATTTTTGCCTCCAAAGGTCATATACTTGGAGAGAAAAAGACGAAGCAGCGATGTGAATCGACTGCAGCGGGTTGATGTGCACTTAAAGGTTGCCATGGCGACTGCTCACTTTCTAGCGAATGAGATGAGGGTGCACTAAATGACCCGTTCCCATTTGACTGTGTGGTGTAGTGGTCTCAGCAGCCGAGGGGCGGAGCCAGAAATTTTTAAATTTTTCACTGGGGTCTGCAGGGTGAAACAACAACTCGCCAAGGGGTGGCCATAAGATGACTCATACATACTTGGTGCCAAAAAATAATGCAAATTGCCATCAACATACTATTCATTCATTCATCTTCTGAGCCGCTTGTTCCTCACTAGGGTCGCGGGGGGTGCTGGAGCCTATCCCAGCTGTCGGGCAGTAGGCGGGGGACACCCTGAATCGGTTGCCAGCCAATCGCAGGGCACACAGAAACGAACAACCATTCGCACACACACCTAGGGACAATTTAGAGTGTCCAATCAGCCTGCCACGCATGTTTTTTTTTTGGAATGAGGGAGGAGACCGGAGCACCTGGAGAAACCCACGCAGGCCCGGGGAGAACATGCAAACTCCACACAGCGAGGCCGGAGCTGGAATCGAACCCGGTACCTCTGCACTGTGAACCACTGGACTACCGGGCCGCCCATCAACATACTAATGGTTAGTATTTCTTTTCTTTATTTATTTATTTTCATTAGAGGCAACAGATATTTGGACATAAATGGTGGCGCAACACCTTTAGACAGATTATAGAACTATATTCACAAGCATATATTTTTTATCCTGTACAAAAAATGACTAACATTGAAGCATCTTACCAAATCATCTCAAGTAGTAGTAGAAGTCTATTCGTCTTTGTTTGTACAGTATTACTGAATTCTAATATTTATTCCATGTAATTGTATTTATTTATTTCCAGCCGTCTATTGTCTTCATTTGTGGGCATTTCTCTCGGCTACACTGCTTCCATTCCACGGATGTGGATGTTAATTTTTATTTTATTTTTGCCCAAACACATTTCAGCCTTTTTGTCTTGCCAAATAAATTTAATCTGCCCAAGAAGTTCAAAGTCAGTTGAGCTGGTAATTTTTTTCTTGAAATATATTAGCAACAAGACTGTTTCTGATTTGTCAAGCAGATTTCAAATTTGTCTCGATGACATAAGCAGATGTCCGTTCGCAATCTAGGCAAAACTTTGAGGAGCAAAACTGCTGTTGCTTCCTGTAGCATATAAAAACAGGGTTCCGGAGGATGACATGAAATTGTGAAACATGGCCGTGCGAATGACTTCTGGGTTATGTCTTCTTCATTCACCTTCTTTTTTTGGGGGGATCACATTAATACCGTCTCGGAGTAAGTTGTGGACTACCATCTAGAAAAAGAAGAATAGAATTACACCCAGAATAGACCAGACTGAGAACCACATAAATGATTAATAATAATAAATTGCAAAAAAATAAATAAAATCGGATAATACACAGGACAGCAAACTCATGATAAATTGGATTTACCGTATATATGTTGTGTTTTTGGAGAATGTTGATGTGTGCTAGTTGGGAGTCTTAAGTAATTGATTACATCCGATAAATCCCAGGTGAAGGCCCAGGTACCAGATACACTTTCCATTAGGGAAGGTTCCAGTCAGTTAGTGTGTTGGAATGTATGATGCAATGCAGTTGTCTGTTGGAATACATCACAATCATATACTGGGTACCACTCTCCAGTTCGACTTGTCGAGGTGCTGGATTGAAATCACACATGAATATGGAATGCAGCATGCATGCTTCCATAAATCCTTCTCATCTCTTTCACCTGTCCTTTGGATCATCCGGCCAGTGGATCATCCGCTGGATCCTTCACCGGATCTCCTAGGATAGGTTTTCCCAAAGGTTGGCGCACTAGAGGCTGTCGCACTGAATGCAAACTGATGCTACGTTCATGCTGACAGGGGGGAGGGGCCGGGAAAAGTGATGAGTCTGCTCTCTCTCTCTCTCGCTCTCTCGCTCTCAGACGTCTTTGACTGGAGGAAAACAAACAGCAGGACCGTAGCCTCTTTCTCGACATCTAATTCAGAAATACATCAGCATCCAAAGGAGCACTGAGTGGATTGACACCTCTTATCATGTCTTTCAAAAAGACTTGCTTTAGCACACACTGGATCATTCACTGGAGCTCTTCTCCCCCTTCTTCATATGCAACATTTAAATCTGAAATATATACACTTGCCTGAGAACCCGCTGGATTGTTCGCAGGCTCGACCACCGGGTCCGTCACTGGATTGTCACCCCTGACGTCTTCATACTCGACATCGAATTCAGACAGACTTGACTATTGCCTCGGCACTCACTGGATCATTCGCTGGATCCTTGACCAGATCTTCACAAACAACCATCCCGTTCAGAAGTACAGATTGACTTGACTCCCACTTCATGCTGCTGGATCATCGCCGTCTCTCGTACACGCTCAAGATCCAAGGCGAAATCCGGATTCCTGCTTCCACATGCACTTGATCTTCCACTAAATCACCACCTTCTGTGTACATACTTGACATCTGATTGAAAAGCCCAAACCAGAGCCTCGTTATCCATTGCACCATCCAATGGATCCTTAACTGGATCAGCCCCAGACCATCCACCAGATCAACCACTGGAATCAAGCACGAAACCTCACTGGATCATTAATTGGGCCAACACTGTGTGTTTGCCATACTGAACATCTCATGACAATGGACACACTACTCAGCCTCAACAGGAACTGGAAAATCTGCTGGAATCTTCCACGAGATCACCCATGTGGATGCTCCAACTCTTCACACTTGACTTCTAATTAAAAAAAAACAAATAGACACTCGGCATCCGCTTGATCCCCTACTAAATCAAAGCCACCTCTTCTCCACACTTGACATCGATTTGTAGCATAAATTAACACTCGTGCCTCAACATTCACTGGATCCCAACAAGATCATCTACTGGATAATCCAATGGATCATCCACTGGATCAGAGCTGCCTTCTCCACACTTGAAATCTAATCACAAGATAGACCCTCTAGTCCCAGCATTCACTGAATGCTCCACTGGCTCAAACGCTGGATCCCCGACTGGATCACTGACTGACTGGATCACTTCTTTGAATGGAACACCCCCCTGAGATCCTAGTGGAGCCACTGCTAGATCCCTATCTGGTGTTATCCACACTTGATGTTTAATTCAAAATAAGCTGAATCCCTCCTCGTATTCTCCACTGGATCATCAACTGGATTACTGCCACCTGCCCCAGCATCCACTGGATCACTACTGCCTCTTCTAATTGAAGAAAAAAAAATCCACACTCTTCAGCACCAATTGGATCCTCGACTGAATCGGCACCGCCTCTTCTTCTCCACAGTCAACATCTAATTACAATAGAAAGACTCTTGCCTCAGCACCCACTGGATCCCCCAGTGGATCACCGCCACCTCCTCTTCTCCACACTCTGAATGACAAGCACAATCACGCCGCCTCATCTTTGACCACTATCTGGAGCAACCAGCGCATCTTCTGGACTCATCTCTGGGAACGCGATCTGCTCCCCGGACTCTGTAGCAGGTGAGCGCCGGCATGTTGACCTCATCGCATCGTCTTATTGAAGCATGAGTGTCGCAATGTGTGTATGGTTGTTGTTTTTTTTTTTTTTTGCATGTGTGTGGGAAGGCACTCTCCGTCTCTTGATGGATACGGTGCACTGAAGCGTGAGCACACACGTGAGGATGCCGCTTATGAAGCATGCCTCGGAATGACAAGATAAGCCACTTTAGAATATCGGGAAAACGCAGTGCATGTGGGTGTGTATGTGTGTGATATTTCAATAATTGTTATCATGCATGTGTGGCGATTACTTGCAGTCATTTAGACTGCGCACGACTGAGACACTAACGTAATGATGTGGACACTAGGTTAGTTGTTTGTTTCTAATGGGTTGTGCATCATTTGGGCTCCCAACAACTGCAACGAGCGATTAAATGCGAGCTGTGTAAATGGTGGTCTCATTAAGAGTCTGGGGAGCTGCTTGCGCCATCATCATAGCAACAGCTCAGTCTGATGATGCCAGCGGACACAGCCCAGAATGCAAAAAAAACAAACAAACAAAAACACGGACTCTTGCACTTGTTGCATTCGGCTAGGATATTGCACCAACAGACACCTATCCCTAATATCCAACTATGCTTGCTGGGTCCTTAATTAAATTAAATTTTATTTATATACTGTGGGGATATGGGACATGCCTGAAAACTCACAATTCTTTGTTAGTATGTGTATCCTGCTGAACATTGCCTCAAATTCTACCCCTTAAAACTCACTCAGTAGCATCTCATGAAAAGTTAGATAAATACCAGTTTCACCGGTCAACACGAACTTGGGTGGATATGTTGATCATAACAAAACACACAAGAGTCTCACGGACTAATGCGTGAAATAGAACACAAAGTCAGCCATTTTGGTTTGAAGCAGCCATTTGGGGCAAATTGCGGGGCTCTCGCTTTGATGATTATATTTTTCGCCATTTACACTAATTTGATGGTGCAACATGACATTGGGTGGCTCTGTTTGTTGGCTTGAATCTCACTAGAAAAAAAACAACTGCCCCCCTGCCCCAAAATCCCAATTTGACCCATTGAAATGAAATTGCTTTGACATCTCTATCATAACAGGATGCACGAAAAAGTCTGGAAACCATGCCTGAAACGAAACGAGACATCTCTTGTTTTGGTTTAAAGCAGCCATCTAAGGTACATTTCAAGGGCTTGTACTGTTACCAACTTCGACCAGGGAAGTTGTCCAAGGAGCCACAACTGCAAGCAGATCTCCTTGATAAATTTGCCATGCTAAATAGCTAAGCATTTTTTGGCTCAGCACGACAATGTGTGTGGAACATGATGCTTAAATTTGATATTAATATGACATATTTTCATGTCAATATTCTTCTACTCTTTTTACCTTCATGCCTTTGTCTATACAGCCCACATTGAAACTGCTCATTTGGATTAAGTGTGGCAAAAATGCTGCTCGGTGAGGCCTGAGTACCATGATGAGCGGCCAGGACGCATGGGTCACGCTGACCCCCGCAGAATTTGCCCTCTTGCAAGAATACACCCAGTGTGAGTATCCATCTATTCTTCTCTACAATTATCTATCGTTCTTTGGTGTATATATTCACAAGTACAACTAATTAATTGTCACATATACGATTCTTAAAAAAAAGTTTGGTCGCGCTTTCTTCAGGCTTCCAATTGGCTCGAATAGTTACAATGGGGTTGTCTGTTGCCTTCAAATGCATCTTTATTATTGGAACACATTTGGTTTGTGAAGCTGGTTTATTTTGGAAAATATTATGATTTTTAAAAAATGAATACAAATTTATATTGACACACGAAAAATTAGTGATCCAATTTAAAAACATTTTTCAACTTAAAAAAAAAACAAACTCACTCTCTTGGCAGGTTTTCAAAGCAGATTTCCTCATATTGCTTGCAATTTGAGAGCATTTTAACCAATCTCCAAGACAAATTGAATATTGTGTGTGACAAGACAAGAACCCCCCCCAAAAAAAACCCAGACCAAAAGAAAAAGCAGATTTTCTTCTTTTATCAGAGGAAAAACATTTTCAATCTTTAATTATCAGCAGTAGACCATTGGTTAGCTTCATCAAAAACACATTTCTTACCAAAAAGCAGAGGAAACAAGCTTTTTGTGAAAAGAAACATGGCAAAACAGAGCACAAGCTAGCTGGCTAGTCCTAGCAAGCTAGTCCAAGCTAGCTAGCGGACGAGTTCAACATCAGCCGAAAGGTCTCGAGGCAAAACCCCGATTGCCGCTATTCTTACGAGAGAATAATAGCACATTGTTTGCTACTGAAGTGGGATGGATTAAAGCCACAGTTTAGTAAGCAATACGATGACTGTCTGGCTTTCACTGTCGTTAAGTCACCGGAGCGTTATCCTCACAACGACCGAGCCACTTGCGGCAGTCAATTCGACCACACCCGCCAAATTATGTTTCAGTAAGTCACGAAAAGTGCAAGCTACCTACATACGTAATCCGTTTGAGTGTCCATTGCCTAAACGTGTCTTGTCATTTTGATACACAAAAAAAAGCGGTCATGTCGATTGTAACAGGAGGCCTGAAAAAAAGCTCATGGACCCCTTGAAATGAATACTGAAACGGACTTTTTAATAGCTCAGTGAGTTCCATTTCACGTCACGCATAAGGACATTTTGAAGCTCTATTTCAAAAATATATTTCCAGGAAACGCTTCTGTTTGCAGTTAAACATCAAGCGATAACAGCTTTGAAGCGCAACAAGTGCAGCACAATTCAACTTGAACGGCGCTCCTGTCATGTATTCTCTTTTTCCAATTTCCTCCTGTAATGACATGCGCCGCGTTGCTGATGATTTTTGGCACCGAGATGGAGACGTTGAAGCGTTTAACGCGAACGCCGCCAGTGATCCATCATGCCGCTTTCATCGCGCCGTGCCCGCAGTTTACGATCCCCTCCAAAATGTTGACGTGCGGAAAGACCTAGTGTGGAAAATATGAGGCAGAGTCTGGCAGGGCGCCTCGCGCTGCCCATGTGTCCTTCCAAACAAACTTTACTCAAACTGTCAAAGCTTGTCGGAAAGCAAAGTGTTCCAAACAATAGAACGCCCTACGTAGGAACAATAGGCAGGGCCCGAAGGTTTTACTTACAACACATTTGATACACGAGGCAACTGAATGTGTTTCAGCACCTAAAATAAAAGCACATCAACAAAAAGCCGAAGGCAGTCAAAGGCAAATCAAAGACAACAGAAGTGGCTTACTAAGAAATTGCAATTTTTCACCGCATAGTTTCCTTTTTTGTTTTCGTGTCGTCTCATGACAGACATGCATGCCGGATTTTGCGTTGCCAGGTGTTCATATAATTTAACTTTCTAGGCAGGTCGTCAAGTGAATCAAATCATCAATTTTTTTTTCATATTTCATGCACCCTGTCACCTGATAAACTGTCCACTGTAGTAACCGCCGTCCCAAAAAAAGGTTAAAATAATCCCAAAAGCAGATTTAGCTGAAGAGAGAACACCAAATCAAGTGGGCACAGACATCAGATTTTTGTATCATTGTGTTTCAGCAGCTGCAGTCGGTTGTCGAATATTCTGTGCTTCTCAAGTGTGCACATTCATAATGCACGATAATGCCTCCCAACAACGACTTTATGTGCCCAAAGTGCCGCTGTGCTGCATTACAATCGTTTTAATAAAATCTGCAGAATGTGACACACACACACACACACGCACACACACACACACACACACACACACACAAACTCCCCCATTATGGATCGTGTTGCCATGGCATTCAGGAATGATGACAAGTGCCCGAGCGTATTGCAATGAACATCTTACATGGGATGTTGAATTCAAGCTACACACATTCACACACACACACACACACACACACGCACGTACTGAAGTGGTTTTGTGCACCTTTGATCTGTTGCCAGACTCGACCAAGAAGCTGAAAGACGTGCTGCAGGAGTTCCACGGCGATGGCGTGCTGGCCAGATACAATCCAGAGGAGGTTTGTAGCAATTCATCATCCAGCAATCCAACACACATTTTTATGCATGCTGGGTGATATACATAGGCCTAATGTTATTTATAAAAGAACATGTTTATTAACCCTTTCAGGGACAACGATTACTCCAGCCAGACTATTGCATTCTTCATTTGAAATGCTTTGCCAGGCCTTTACCGTAGCCTCTTTCAGTTCTTGTTTGTTGGTGTTTCTCCTCTTTTGGAGGTCAAATGTTCGATTGGGTTATGGTCTGCTAATTGACTTGGGCAGTCCAAGACCTTCTTGATGAAGTCCTTTGTTGTATCGGCAGTGTTGTGGGTCATTGTCTTGGTGCATTTTTTTTTAATAGCCAGACAAAATGGCTTTGTAGACTTCAGAATTCATTATGTTGCGACAATATAATCACACACACACACACACACACACATATATATATTAGGGATGTGAATCTCAGCACTGAGGACGATTCGATACACATCACGATCCACTGCCAGCGATGCGATACTTAAACGATACATGGAATTTTCTGGCGATACGATGCGATACGTTTCACCGTCGTCACGATGCGATACGATTCGATACACATTAAGTTCAAATCAATGCGATCCGATACGATACAATGCAATTTGTTGCGATATTGTGCAATTAAACATGATGCAAATAAGCAAAGAAAAAAAGCTTTTAAAAAGATGGAATTCAGTATGGTATTACAAAAAGGATGCCACTTTATTCCTTATAAAGAGTAGAACTTGTAAAACAACTTATTTAAGCCCTTTCACAATTGGGTTTTGTGCAAAGAAAATGTAAACAATTTGGCACCTGAGACTCACAGCTGTTGCTATAGTGTAAACACAAACAGACTATTCTCACTGAGTGTCTTATATGAAATATAATAATAATATATATATGTATATGAATCTCTAGCGCAAGATGTCCACCCATTCACTGTAAGTGCAACTCTTTGCGCACTGTTCAGCGACACAGTAATCTCACTTCTCACTTTGTTGTACACATCGGGAATATGTTTGTAAGTGAACACAGACCTGTCTGGTATTTTATACCTGGGTTCCAAAACGTGCACGAGCTGTCTGAAACCCTCGTTGTCCACCACGCTAAGGCTGGAGGTCTTTGCATATGAAATAAGCAGTGGCCTTAGTTATAGCCATTGCGCGGTCACAGTGAGTTGCAAGGGGACTCCCAAAATAAGAGGCAATTTTTTTCTGATCCTGACCTGGTTTAACCAAGAGTTTCTCCGGTGTCCGACGAGGAACTGGGCGTGGAAGCGGGGGAGCGGGAGGGAAACTTGTCGGTGATCTGGTGCCATCGGTTTAAGTGGGTCTGCATATTTGTGGTGCTGCCGTTGTATGGCTTCTTAGTGCGACATTCCTTGCAAATTACGGAGGTTTTATCAAGCTTTCCGTCTTTCTTTTCGAAGCCGTAGTATTTCCAAACATAAGATTTGAATGTTGCGGCTGCATTAAATATAGTAGTTTCCTTGCTGCTGCGTGCGCTAACTTCCATAATGTTTCGCTCGTTGTGTACTGGACTGTATGTGACGCACGGCTACCGTCCGTATTCAACACAAAACGCAAAGCAATGATGGTGCATTCATTGCGCCTAGGAAAGGGCAAAAGGGCAGATATGTGACGTTTAACATGAATAAAACGGCGATTGAATCGGATTTTACCGATACCCATCAATGCATCGTGATGAATCGCGATTTCACCCGTCAATCGCGTCGTACCCAGTGAATGAGCCGATGCACTCGGATCGCGGACGTGCGCATCGATGTATCGATTCATATCGATTATTTTCCACACCCTTTATATATATATATATATAAAATCGTACCCTTCATAATTACCTTTGAAGGGTACTGTACATGTAAAACCACGATATAGCTTTAATCTGTATCCTATCTATCTTTGACAGAAACAGGAAATCCTGAGCCAAGTGAGTTTTACTTTCTTGTTTTTTCATTGACAATTCCTTTACTGACATAAAACCCCGCAAGCTGCAAAAATGTAAATTGATCACATTTCAAAGGCTGTCATTTTTCATCCTGTGTGTGTGTGTGTGTGTCAACCAGGATATTGACTTTGAGGGCTTCAAGGTGTTCATGCAGACCTTCCTGGAGAGTGAGCTGCCGCAAGAGTTCTGCCAGCATCTCTTTATGTCCTTCAGCAACAAGGACCATGCCAGCTCGTCTTCGTCCTCCGACAAGCCCAAAGTCTCGGGTAAGCGTTTACATGGCTGTGAAATAGTATTTGTAAAATAGTAAAAAAATATCACAGTGAAAAACCCTCCACACAGCGATGTGAAAGACTCATCACAGATTAGTGCAAACGCTTGATTTAAGATATCGCTGCCAAGGGTGGCGTAACCCATTATTAGGTTCAAATGTGCCATGACTCGAAAAAGAAAAACACTGCCATAGGCAACAGTCGTTCACGGTTGTGAGCTGTTTGCATATTTTTGAGCCACCTAACGTTGCAGCAATTGTTTCTCTTTGCTAAGAAGGGAGCTTTTTGTAAATCCATCACTGTGGTATTGAGGGATGCCACTGTTGCTCTTCGATTGATGTCAGGCCTCCCCACCAACATGAGAGACTTCCCGATTGCAGGTTTGACTTTTTGCCCCCCTCTGCCTTCACCACAGGACTCAAGCTGATCAAAAGCAACTCAACCCCACTGAGGACAAACGCTCTACCCGGGCCGCCGAGCACGGTGCAGCTGAAAGATATCGTGTGCTACCTGTCGCTGCTGGAAGGAGGACGGCCCGAGGACAAGCTGGAGTGTGAGTGCTGACATTTTACAGATGTGATGCATCAGTGTTTAACAAGACATTTCATCATGTTTGGAAAGAATATTCAGGGAGATCATTTCAATTGACAGAAAAATGAGTGACTACTTCTGTTCTGACCTAAAGTAATGACAAAAAGTTGTTTGGCGTTGTGCGGGCAGATGTTGTTGCATTCCGAATCACCTAGTGGGTTGAATCAAACAGATTTTGATGATAATGAAACTGGGTATGCTTGTTGATAGTGACGGTGGGTCACAAAATCTCAACTCTTAGGTCAGTTGGAGATATGCGGCCCGCCAATGGTAGATCTGAGACAGGTCCCAAGTAGATTCGAGGAGTGTCGAGGAGAAAAAAAACCCCAACCATTTGTGTGTCTTTGTACATGTTAGTAATATATATTTTTTGTGTTCATGTACGCTGCACCCTAATCATCCTATCAGTCTAATTTTCACACACAAAAAGAACAAAAATAAAAAATAAAATAAAGCAGGGAAATCTTGAATTGATGGTGGCGCGTGAGTACGGCACCGGAAGTTGTTTGCGCTCAGCAGTCTGCAATTGCAGCTTGTAATCAGAGCTGTTGCGCTCTGTCTTTTATCGTCATTATTCTCATTCAGAGTTTGCTTCGTGTACAATTCACCGAGGGCACGGGCAAAGAATAGGAATCTCGGAGAGCCCAGGGAAGCACTTTAAAACTGTACGTGTGAGCTACGATAGTTAACAGGCTGCAAAAGTGCATCGCATGCCTCAGTTTCAGGCTGTTTCTCATCATGGCGTTCATGTGTGCGTGTGTGTGCACGTGTGCGCACGTGCCGGTAAGGGTAGATCCCGGGAGGTTAGTTGATTAAAAAGTAGATTTTCGGTCCAAAAAGTTTGGGCACCCCTGATTTAGAAGATTGGTGAATATTTTACAAACGTGACTTAATTTGGCCTTGAAATTGACCTTGTGGATCAGATGATCTTGACAATTTTTTTTCATGAAATATAATCTCTCACACTAAAGCATATAAAAGTTTGAGACATTTTTTTGTTTAGTAGCAATAAGAAGCCAAAGTATCAGGACCCTTAGATATTTATTGCATATTTTTTGAAAGCTTGAAGTAGGCTTACACACAAACCGTGGGATAATTTGACTTTTTTTCAACTTTAACATAAATATACATGAAAATCTTCAAAAAATATTGGCGTTAAAGTATACGAACATCGACATTTTACAAGGTGTGATCAGGAAACGATTCTGGCTTGAAAGCAATGCTTTGTGTAGTTTAGTCATGCACATGGCGCTCTCTCGTGGTCTGTTTTAGAACTGCGATTTTTATTTAACCCACATCACATGAGAGTTGCTAATTATATTACTTGACGAAACGGCTTTTCGATTATTTTTGTTGACCGTTGTCAATTTAAAAATCATTGTAGTTTTCAAATTGTACTGACTTTTATTGTGGTGAGTTTTATTTTTTTTTTTCGTGTCAGTGTCTGAAATGAATTAAGTATAATAATCACCATCATTGTTAGATGCTGTCTATTTCTGCCATTCACAAGATTTCCGCTGATATCAGTCTGTTGAAAATAGGATTAGGATCAGAATAGTTATGGAGAATTGAAATTTGGATCCTACAAAAAAAGTCACACCTAATCTCGACCCTCTTGATTAAGCATTAAGATGTTGGCCAAGAACCGGTGCACTTTCACTGTTTTTAAACATTGCTATGTTTCAGAATATTTGTCATAGGAAAATGATACTTATGGGATGTCACTGGAATCGTCTTGAAATGATCTGCTAAAAATGGTGGCATCATGTTCTTTGAAATTTTACGCGCATACCCGGATTATGAGACAGACTGACTACTATATGTTTAGTGATGCCATGTTTCGCTAATTTCAGCTAACTTGTAATGATGATATGAAATGTAACTGATAAAGGCAAAGAGTTAATCTCCAACACAGTGATGTCGTGAATTTCTTTCTCATTGAATATACCGGAAAATATTTTGACATTAACCCTACTGAACACGCAATTTAATTGTCTACTATCTCAAAATGGAGGCTTGGATTGAGCCTTTTTTGTCGATAAATATATATATATTTTAATCCTGAATTTAAAAAGGGGGCTGCCATTTTGGTTTTATAGTCCAATAAGTGTTTTCACGGCTTTTTCCACTTTAAAAAAACATTTAACACTTGTTGTTGTTCGTTATTATATTTTTACTCCCTACAATCACTTCCTTGTAGGATCGTTGACATTCGACATCACTTTCTGTTCGCAGTGTGGAAGAGACCATCATTGTCTCATTGTAATGGTGACTTTTTTGTCATTTGTGTCAGCAGTTATGCAACTATAGGAAAGCAGTCTATGTGCTTTGTCGTTATCCTTTGACGAGTCAACCGCGGTGATAATTCTGAATATTTTGTGTAACTTTTAAAAGGTTATGAAAGCACACAATTTTTATGACATCCCCCCCCCCCCCCCCTGCTCTCTACACAGTTATGTTTCGCCTCTATGACACAGACGGAAACGGCTCTTTGGACAACTCGGTAAATATTTCTGTTAATTGTTGATGTCGTGTATTTATTGTTATTATGACACTCTTTAACTGATATTAGAAAAGAGCACATACATACATAGACTGCTATCAAGCTGGCTTGCACTTGTCTAAAATGTCTACTGTATTTATTTGTCTGTGTCTGGAGGGATTAAATCATGGCCATGTCTACATTCTTGAGCTCATTTTCTGAATCTGGTTGTCTAAAATATCTGTTTGGGATAACTTGAGCTCATCTACCTTTGTACTATTACTACAGAAATAATTATATTCCAATACTACGACGTGAAGGGTGCTGTATCAACCAAAAATTAAATGATTTTCTTTCACCGCTATTAGGGTTAGGGTTAAGTGCCATCCACTTGAACACCATTTGAGCTTCTCGCAAACTCATCCAAGCTGGTAAATTCTCAAATTCATTGCTTCACATTTATGAATTAGTGAAATTTGAAGACTGAGGGTTGCAATTTTATGTGACAACACTCTAGTGGGCGTGGAACTGGAGGCTTGAAGAGACAACTTTGTATATCCCGTCATTAGTATGCCATTATTAGCATCCTATTATTCGCTCTGGAGCCCATTATTATCTTGAAGGGGGAAGGAAAAGTGCCCCCCCCAAAAACAAATGAACGTGCGCGCGCACACACACACACACACACACACAGAACCCAATCAAGTCTGAAACAATGCATCTCTATTCCCAATGACACTCTGCATATTACGAAACATCATCACAAGTGACCCTGCGTTGAAGTTTACAATAATGTCAGCTGCTCTGCTTCTCACTGAAAAAAAAAACAGAAACAAAAACCCAACAACAACAAACACTGTAATTAAGCCAACGAGCTCTTCACACCGCCTCCATTGACATGTCCAACCTGTTATTAGCCATCCACCCATTTACAACAGCAGCTTACAAGGCCAGCTAAGGACTGTCTTTAAATATACCACCATACATATAGAAATGTGTGTGTGCGTGTGTGCAGGAACTGGAGCACATCATTTTGCAGATGATGCACGTGGCCGAGTACCTGGAATGGGACGTGACGGAGCTCAAACCCGTAAGAGGCCAAACTTGAAATGTTTTTAAGCTAAAATGTGACTTTATTTATGAACTTTTATGAAAATTTATTAAATGAAAAGTTTTTTTTTCTCACTCTTGCAAGCGTTTCTCATCAGCTGCCTTCACTATACAGTTTCTTCCGATCTTTCCAATTTAACCCTTTCACGCACCTTGTAAAATGATAAAACATGATAAGCTGTCCACTGTAGTCACCGCTGTCCCTGACAGGGTTAATGCAGTTCTACTGTTTGGAATACAGTAGAATACACATTGCTACATACAGTGTGTGTATATGTGTGTGTATGTATGTATATATATATCTATATATATATTCATTCATTCATTCATCTTCCGAGCCGCTTGATCCTCACTAGGGTCGCGGGGGTGCTGGAGCCTATCCCAGCTGTCCTCGGGCAGTAGGTGGGGGACACCCTGAATCGGTTGCCAGCCAATCGCAGGGCACACAGAGACGAACAACCATTCGCACTCACACTCACACCTAGGGACAATTTAGAGAGTCCAATCAGCCTGCCACGCATGTTTTTGGAATGTGGGAGGAAACCGGAGCACCCGGAGAAAACCCACGCAGGCCCGGGGAGAACATGCAAACTCCACACAGGGAGGCCGGAGCTGGAATCGAACCCGGTACCTCTGCACTGTGAAGCCGACGTGCTATCCACTGGACTACCATATATATATATATATATATATATATATATATAGTGAAATTGCTCCGCTGATACAATACTATTAAAAGAAATTGAATGCAATTTTTTCATTTTTAATATATTTAAATATTAAACAACTGTAATAATTCAGTTTATGTATTCAGCTATATTCAATATAATATAGTCTATAAGTCTATATATAATCTATTCAAAATAGATTGTGAAGTAAAGTTTTATACTGTAAATGTATGTTATTTTTTTCCCCTCACATATTTATATTATATACTGTATGTATAAGAAAAAAAAACAATGTGGACATACATATATATTCCAAACATATACATTTCGGTCGGTACGTGCTAAAATGGGGAGAGAGGGTCGTGCGAAACTTGACAATCCCGTAAAACGATGCACATTGACACATGAATGGTCACCTGAGAATGGAATGTTGACGTTAAGATAATGAAATATAATGATTTTCATATTCAGTCAAAATCAGTTGCGTTCCGCTCTACTTTCGTGGGTCATCATCAAGTCGTTTGAGTTGATTATGAAGAAAGGTTTTGAGATGGAAAAAAAAGTTGGGGAGCCATCATCCAGGGAGAAATACTATTGAAAATATACCTTAATTTACATTAGACTTGGTGAAGTGAAGAGCTGGACTTTGCCCCCTTTTCTCAATTTTTTTTAAATATCACTTATTGTGTTCATAGATCCTCCAGGAAATGATGCAGGAGATCGACTATGACCGCGACGGGACCGTGTCTCTGGAAGAGTGGATCCAAGGAGGGATGACCACCATCCCACTTCTGGTCCTATTGGGTCTGGAGACCGTGAGTACACAAAGGCGTCTGTGTCTGTGAATGCTCACAATGGCACATTCACAAGAAATTGATACTGTATTGGCGATTCCCTTTGAAGAGCGTGATTGCAGTTCAAAGAGTGTACACTAGATAGAGGCATTTGACAAGATTCTGTGCAAGTCCCCCCCACCCCCGCCCCCTCTCTACTGTTTTTAATGCCACCCATTATCCGAACTGCTTACAAAATCCTCATGAGAATCATAGGCGTGCTGAAGCCTATTCCAGCTTTCTTCGGGCAGTCTCAAACTTAGTTTTGGTTTCATGCATTGATACTTTTCCAAGGATGTTCCTATGATGACAATTGCTGCATTTCAAACAGATTATACATTTTGCCTTTTTTTTTTATAATGCAAAAATGTACCAGAAACCTAACCGGTTTCAATTAAGATCAGGTTTCAATTGCACACTGGACAATTTACATCAGATCAATATTAGACCAACACTTATTTTGTTGTTATCATGAATCAAAGGCTGTACAGAGAGTGGATAAAATGGAAGCTATTTTATCCTCATCCTTATCCTTTGAAAACGGTAACGGGAACAAAAAAATGATTCGGTTGTAAATAAATAAAAAATAAAATAAAATAAAAAATAAATAATCATAATAATAATTCACTTTCAACATCTGTCATGGCTTAAAACAAAAAGTTGAATTTTGCACCTTGGACTAAAATGGCAAATCCCCGCCCCCCAAAAGAAACTTAAATATTTCTGTATTAAGTTACATTTTAACGTCATTATGGGCTTACATTGTCCAGTGAGTCCACTCGATGTACATTTTAGAATCGCTTCTTGATCCAGTGGAACAAAATGAATTTTTTTAAAAAGCGCCGTAACAATGTTTATTTTCTGTGTAATTTTCTGCAACACTGAACTTACCGTAATTGCAAGGTGAAGGCAGTAAAACTAAAATAAACTCAATGCTTATCAGATAAGTGACCCTGTAGCTACTTCAACATTGCTAATGGTGTTTGTGTGCGCGTGCGTGTGCGTGTGTGTGTGTGTGTATTTGCGTGCGCGTGCATACAGAATGTGAAAGATGACGGTCAGCATGTGTGGCGTCTGAAGCACTTCAACAAGCCGGCCTACTGCAACCTTTGTCTCAACATGCTTATCGGCCTCGGCAAGCAAGGACTCTGTTGCTCATGTGAGTGAAGCTGATCTACAACAAACACAAACACACACACACACACACACACACACACACGAAAATGAGTCACCTTTCAATCCACATTTTTCTTTTCTTTTTTTTTTTTTTTATTAAATGACCTGCTTCCTTTATTTTACATACCGGTGTTGGCCTACACTTTATTGTAACGACCACCTCATTTCCATACATACACAATGAGCACAAGGTATGCAAAACAGCCCTTTTTGTATACACACCTGCAATGGGGCACCCACACCACAGACAAGCAAAGAAATGGAATCACTTATTTTTAGAGCACAAATAGGAATACCTTTAACGCTTTCATTCACAAATAATGATAACATACATCAGGATTTTTTTTCTCAAGTGTTTTTATTAGTCTTTAGGCACGGAAAGAAAATAATGGCAGTGGATGGAAGCACACATAAGAGTTTATTGTAGTGATTGATGCACAACTGTGACATTAGGATGAAATGATATAAGAGAAAACTTGATTAGATGTCCACTCTAGTAAACCACCGTCCCTGAAAGGGTTAATTTATAGGGTGTGCCCAATTATTTTAACCTAATTTCACAGGCCAATCAGTTTGGCAAATGTTGAAATAACCAAAATGTTTGACAGAATGTGCCTTGTTGAACATTTATGAACTCGGTCTCAGAATAAACCTAGGCTATTCAACACCAGTTTTCAAGACAACTACTTTTAAACTGTTGTCAATTTAGGAGTTCAGCCTGCATGTTTGATCAAGAAAGTCGAATTCCTACAGTGTGAATGTAGCGAAATATAATTTGTGCGACAGAGGCCGTTTCTCTTCACAACCCTTTGCATAATCGTAATTCCAAAAAAGGTCAGTAAATCACTTTTAAAAGTCACTGAGTTGAGTGGCTGACTGACTTTTAAATAAAATGTAAAAAAAACCTAAAACAACTTACAAAAGTTATTGGCAGGCAGTCACTTTAAGACTTCATTGCTAGACATTTAGTTAAATTAAAATTAAATCAATAAAGTGGTGGATTTTAATACAATTAAAATAAATTGGGCATTTTATCAAGACAGTGATTTTGTTTGGCATATGGTCACTCTTTATTTATTTTTTTGTAATGTAGACCAATTACCGACATTTGCATATATTCACTTTTAAGTAAAAAGATTGTAATTAAAATTCTTAATGATAATACCAGTTTTCACAAGACAACACAACTAATGTATTGTATCTAATAATGTCAAAAACATTATGTACAGTCAGTTGATGGTGCCCTGATGCTTTCCGCCAACACGTCCCATTTGCGAGAAATGTTCAAGAGATGTGCATGGATGTGAGGCAAAAATCAAACAAGTTAATCGTGAAGATGCCTCTCCAGTGGTCACGCAGCTTCTTGTTGACACCAGCTTTGTTTGCGCATTCACCAGCATGCCGCGCACCCTCCGAACAAAAATAATTGTTTTCCCTCAATGGTGTTTGTGCTGTGGTTTCTGCAGTCTGCAAGTACACGGTCCATGAGCGCTGCGTGTCGCGCGCGCCGCCCTCCTGCATCAAAACCTACGTCAAGTCCAAGAAAAACACCGAGGTGCGTCCAATTGGAGTGCGGCGCACTCGTCGGCGCGCTCGTGTTCGACGAGGGCCCCCGGTGCTCTTTTATTGCCTGCTTAGCATTGCTAAAAAGCAGCAGCAAGCTACTCATCCACAGACCTGTTTGCTTTTTATTTACCAGGTCTCTTTTTCCTGTGGTGGAAAGTAACAAGGCATAAATGTTACTTTTATTAAGCTTGAATTGTATTTATTTTTTTAATTAAAACAAAATTAGATACAATGTTTACAGTTCAGGTCTGGTTGTTTTTATTTATTTATTTATATTGGGTGTTTTTTCTGGTGGGGATGAATGATTTTGAAAAATAGTCTCATTTGATTTTTTTTTTCCCTCTCAATATTGTGATTGTGCTTTAATATGCGATTATATTTTAAGGTACTGCTGCCATGTCATTTTTAACGCAAACAATACATTAATCTGTATTACAATTTATTTTATTTATTTATTTTTTTATGTGATTTATTATAGCGAATTGATTTGGGTCGTGGTGATGCAGTGGTTAGCGCCGTCGACCTCATATTGTGCAAGTACCATGTTTGATTCCAGCTCCAGCCTCCCTGTGTGGAGTTTGCGTGTTCTCCCCGGGCCTGTGTGGGTTTTCTCTGGGTATTCCGGTTTCCTCCCACATCCCAAAAACATGCATGGCAGGCTGATTGAACACTCTAAATTGTCCTTCGGTGTGAGTGTGAGCACGAACGGTTGTTCGTCTCTGTGTGTCTTGCGATTGGCTGGCAACCGGTTCAGGGTGTGCCCCGCCTACTGCCCAAAGACGGCTGGGATAGGCTCCGGCACGCTTGTGAGGATAAAGCGGATCAGAAAATGGATGGATGGATGGATTTGGGTCGTCGTAAAGTTCTACCTAAGTGTGGCGTGTCCAGGGACATATATGTGGATTGGATAGGGTGGAGGGTGTTAGTTTTCATCGCATGACGTCCGCCGTATGACAGCTATTTGTTGACGGTGGAGGGGGCGGTATGGCGGAGATTTGACTGGCCCTCAAATAGACCGAAATCTCCCGAGATTCTCGATGGCCACCAAGCCGATAGCGTAGACACAACCACAGGAGTAAATGAGTTCAGGCCATCTCGGTGTCTGTAATTTTCCTCTTTTTTTTATTTATTGATTAATTTTTTTGACTTCTACTTAACTAAAGGCATCAAATCAGTGCTTCACCTTTTACCGTCCTCTTTCTTAACCACATATTTGTACTTCCGCTTAATTTCCATGTGTAAGTAACTTTTGCCAACTGTCTTTTTTTTTTTTTTTTTGGTCAATCACTCTGCAGGTTATGCATCACTTCTGGGTGGAAGGGAACTGCCCCACCAAGTGTGACAAGTGTCACAAAACCATTAAGTGTTACCAGGGCTTAACTGGGCTTCATTGCGTGTGGTGTCAAATCACGGTGAGGGCGCACCGTCAAGAGGCCAGCCACCTTCTGGTTGGTGTTGTTGTCAAAAGAGTTTGCGATTATTTATACATTTAATTTGACACACACACACACACACACACACACACACCTTGGCCAATTTACACTAACACGACAAGACGACTTATTAAATGGTTGTGTGAGGGTGACAATATGCTAAACAAGGAATAAATAAATAATGGAGAACTACAACTGAGACTTGAATGCAATCATTTTATTTGAGCATGACAAATTCAGTCCAGACTCAAATGGGATAAGCCAATAGTCACGAGAGCAACAACATAGAAATCTCATTGATTTATTTTATTTTATTTTTTTTCATCAATGATGTTTCAATACGATATGTCGATTCTTGCTGTCATAGTCAACTTCAACGTTTTAATGATAATTATCTTTCTTTGATTGGCTAAAAAAAGAGAAAAATATGGTTCAACTGCCTCTTTTTGAAACGTACAGGGTCCGTTTTGACTTCATATAAGGTTCCTTGCCCTATAAATGGCTCAAAAAATTTTTGTTGAAATAGTTTTACCCTCACATTGCAACAACAATCATTTGACAATCTGAAATGTAACCCAGGATACGAATGAAGAACCCAAAGTTTACCAGAAAATAAAAATGATCACACTAATTATTATTCACGGATTGTGAAAAAGTCAAGGGAAGACTCCAAATTTAAGCGTTGGTCGAACATCCGCAGGCGAAAGAAATTCCTTCACTCACATTAGTATTGATGCTTATTACCCTTTAAAAGTAGTAATGAATTACCAATCCTTGATGTTTTTTTTTTTTAATATGGAGCACGACAACTAGTAAAAATAATGGTTGGACATCTTGCAGCTCCACAACAAGTGTGCCTCCCACGTGAAGCCCGAGTGTGACTGTGGACCTCTCAGGGATCACATCCTGCCACCCAACTCCATCTGCCCCGTCGTCCTGGTGAGACCCTTTTTCTTCCCTTTTTTTTTTTTTTTTTAAATCTGACACTTCATTTGTTACATCTGCACACTTAAAAATAAAGCAAGATCATGTTTTGAGTCCTTGTAGTGCTTCGTCATTGTAATCAGTTTGTAATCAGTTATCTATATAAGAACTTGAACCACAATAATAAACCTTGTCAAATTAATATTAAATCAAAATTTAGTTTTTATTAGGGACTGAACAATTTGGAAACCAACATAGTAGTGAAGTAGAATGCAATTTTGAAAAAGCGATTTGGAAAACAAACTGGGGGAAGAAAACTGCCGCAAGCATGCCCTGGGATCAAGCTCTTAATGAACTTTAAAATGTCTTTTCTTTGCCTTTTGTTTGCATTTGTCACTTCCTGTTTCTGATTTGGTAGCAAACACCCCATTGAAATGATCGCTTGTCACGACCGTCCGCGCCATTTTGCTCATTGAAACTGTCAAAAACTGTTCGCCAATTGATGGCTCGTTCATTCAAGTCACGTCTAAGAAGCACAATGACTGGTTCATTCTAGACATGAACAAAGACAATTTATATTTCTTTATTTTAACCCTTTCATGCACCCTGTAACCTGAAAACATGATAAACTGTCCACCCTAGTAACCGCTGTCCCGGATTAAAATCTTTGGTGCACTGTAACGGAATGGCAGCTCCACTGACCTCGATGAGGAAAGCTAATTTGAAGTGTTTTGAGTCACGGAACATATTTAACTTGGAGGTCAAAACACTACTGCAGAAAGTAGCATTTGAAATAATCCAAACTGCAGTGTACAGTATCTGAGTCCTCCTAAATGTACATTTTGGGACAGACAACTAAAATGCGAATGCGTGGCATCGTTCATTTGCAGGAAAGGCAGTCGACACTGAGGAAGGACTCGCGGTGCAGCCTGTCGAGCCGCGGAAAGGTGCAGCGAGCTAACTCGGTTACGGTGGACGGTCAAGGCCTGCAGGTGATGTACAGAATCACATATAGCCCCTCTGAGGGCAACATGCCACTTCTTTATGTGCACTGATGCTTTTTGTTTGTGTAAGCACAGACATTTATCGTATTTTTCGGAATATAAGGCACACATTTTTCATCGTCTGGCTGGTCAGTCGACTTGTGTATATATTAGCATTAGAGCTCAGGCTGGCACACCAAAATCCACTACTAGCTCATCGTAAAAAAAAAAAAAAAAACAAACATTGAATATTGTCACTCAATTTCAGAAGGTGGCGGTGATGCACTTACATTATTTGCCAACCGCCAAAATAAAGTCAAAGAACAAAATCGAGGAAATAGCTAGAATCATGGCAACTAATATGGGACCGTCTCCCCAGCTAGCTCACTAGTTTAGCATGTGGCGTCCACGACAAGGATTTACTATTTACAGCGGCAAAAGGCACAAAAACTGACCAGGGCTCTTCTACCTTTGACCACAGTGAAATGCGGAATTCTAGTTAAGGTAAGCCATTTTAAACTCAAAAGAAAAACCTTTCCGTCATTTGAAGTGGAAGTTTAGAATGCAACCGGAACTTGCTCGCTGTCGTCAAAAAAAGGGATTTGGGGTGTGGGTCAGAACGCTAAAGTCAAAGGTTGTCTTATTCCTAGGGAAAAAAAGTGAAAACTATGCACAATAAAAAACGGATCCAACATTGTGATTTATGGTATAATTGTTGTTATAGAAGCATGTTTTCTATTTTGTGTTTAAACGTTTGTATCAGTTTATTCAAGTGTATGTATGTTCGACTTTGTACAATTTTTAAAACTCAAAGTGGCAGCCGAATGAAACAAGTCAGAGTCCCCGTTGCCCTCAGAGGTTGGAGCTATAACACTGAACCCCGATAAATGTTGAATCCCCGCATTGCATAATGACATGATCTCCCCGGCATTTGATTATTATTACTAAATATACCCACAAATTGACGCTGCAACTCGTTTTGAAATCAGGGAATAGTGAAATATAAATCCTCATAGTTGGTCCTGGTGTTGTTGCCTCATGACACTCTCAAACTATTATTAAACTGATGTGGTGTAAATGGAAGCACATTAAAAGCACTTTTGCTGCGAACCTATAGCTATGGCCTCAAACGCAAAACAAAATGAACACGATTCGTTGACTTTTGAGGCGCACATTAGGATCTGCGTGCGGTTTCCTATTCCCGGCTTGTCCTGTCCACGATCCTCTCTTGTGATATCTGTCAGCCATTACGGCGTCCGTGGCGACTGCTCGTCTGATGAATCGCATCCCGGTCCACATCCGTCTATGCCCCTCGCCGGCTAACCAGCGTAATAATCAAGATTATTATTTATAATTACAGGAAGTAATGGATCACTCCGGGGCTGGACGGGGAGCTCGTTAATTCCCCCCTCGGCCTGCTGGGATCGCAGACAAGGGAGAGTTAAGCACTTCATCTGTGTCAAGAAATGGGGAGGGGAGTAGGTCTTGTGGGGGTAAGGGGGGTCTGACGGCAGCAAAGGCCCCGTTCAAACAAGGGCCGGCGGATTAGAGCTTGTTTGGGTTGGCGCTTTGCGAGCTTCGGCCCGCGGCGCTCTCCGAGACTGGGAAGTGATTCCCCCACGTCACAGCAGACCAAGCGGCTGCCAATTAACACGTGCTGACTAATGAGTACTGAGAGTGCAGTCAAATCGAGCCAGTCGCTGGCGTTCGGGATCTAGAACTAACACAAAAATTAGCAAATGGTCAATGTACCCTCCAAAACCTTTTTTTTTGGGGTGTAATTGTCTATATTAACTCATTCACTCCCAAAGACGTTCTTAAACGTCTTTTCAGACTTGGTCTAGAATTGGATGGTACTGAATGAGTTAATTCACTCACCGTATTTTCTGCACCTAAAAGCCTTCCATTATCTTAAAAGCTCACAGTGCGTCTTAAAATCCGATACGCCTGGTCATTATGGTAATATTTCCACCCCAAAATGGCTCCTTGCTAGAGACACTCGTACAACGCAGAGTTCAAACTGAAGGCGAACGGTTTCGCAGTTGAACACTGAACGAGTCAATGTTATAACTTGCTGTTGGTTAATTGAACTGTGTTGCTGCTTTATTCAATAAGTTTCACTGACATCTGATCGTCGCTATATAAATCAGAGTGTAGTGTAGCGTAGTGTCCTTTTGGCATTTCCTTGAGCGTAGCTTCATCTAGTGGATGCATTGCAGATTGCGTCTTATAACACGGTGCATCCAATATATGAAAAAAAATACAAAATAGGCCATTCATTGAAGGTACGCCTCAGAATCCAGTGCACCTTTTCGTGTGGTAATTACGGTACAATATTATGATTACAAATACTGTGAGACCTCAATTTACGGTAACTGAATTTACTTGTGCAATGTTCCCTCTGCGATTCGCTGACCAATGTTGATGGAACCCTTCCAGGAACTACAAGTACCAGAACTAAAAGGTTCTAGATCGATAATTAGAGAAAAAAAATCATACTTGTGCTCAATATTTTTTATTTCACAAATCGCCACCTCAGAGGGACTGAATTTGTCAGCTGACAATTTTAACAATGTTCCCCTGCTCCACGGTTTTGTGTCATGGCAATTCCCACACATGTATATCCAATTTTCCTGAGGGTGGTATTAAATGAAGGCTACAATAGCAAGGCCTTGTGAGATCAACACAGTTTTCAGTGGGTGCGATGTAAGCTGCGCTGCGTGCGTGTGCTCAAACTGTTTGAGGGGATGCATCTTGAAAGCGATTTCCAGCGAAGCATCCTGCACTCTCCAAACACCGACGCTTTGTTTTGACATCTCCCGCTCAGATCACGACCATAGAGGGCACTCATCCGCTGCTGGTGTTTGTCAATCCGAAGAGCGGTGGCAAACAGGGAGAGAGGTGAGTACACCGTTTGTTTCGATAAAAAATAAAACACCAAAAAAACGCCTCTGCCTCTGTATAGCCTCAGAAGACCTCAGTTGTTTGTGCTATGCTGTTGTGGTTTTTAAGCTATCAATGATTTTATATGTCACTCTGAATTAATTTGCTCTAAATAAGGCCACAAGCCATCTCTTTTGTTTGTGCTTTGTTAAAACTCATTCACTCCCAAAGACGTTTTTAAACGTCTTTTCAGACTTGGCCCAGAATTGGCTGGTGTACTGAATGAGTTAAGGTGGATTGGTGTATTCAAAATACTGTAACTTCATGGCGACAGTATAAACCAGGTTGATCGACTTCCAGTGCCTTTTTGGACCATGGCCTCGAAATAGGTGTTTGTGGGTTTGCTTATAACACTGTAGATACCCCACCAAATTTCACGGTGATAAGTTAACTCTTTTGGGGACAGCGGTTACTACAGTGGACAGCTTATCAGGTTTCAGTTGACAGGATGCATGACGATTTTAAACTGTCTCAGACCTTGTTCATCTTAGTCATTACAGGTACAGTATGTGTTTACGGTGAGCCATCAAACTCAAATGTTTCAAAATGTAGTGTTGGGCAGCTGTATAAGATAAGATAAGAAAACCTTTAGTAGTCTCACAATGGAGAAATTCCCTATTCACAGCAGCAAAAGTTGTGAAAGGAAGAAGTAGAAGAAAAAAAAATATCGGAGCTGCTGTAAAGGCAGCCACTCACGCGACGCCATCTTGAAGTCAAAATAACAAAATAATACAACACAACACATAAGATACAGGCAGTCATTCAATCTTAACCTCTTTTCTGCATCCTCTTTGTTGTATGAATGAACATATGTAGAATGTATTATAGACGAGTTTCATATTTGGTCGTAATGGAACAGAACTGTTCTCTTCAGGACCCCTGGGATTAGCCAAAATGATCCTAAAAATGGCTTCCTCAAGTCAAAATGTTATACTTTACTTTCTGTGTCTCATCAGGTAGCCTATTATTGGAAGACATGCCTTCCAAATGTCAGGATACTCAACGAACCTAGCTTTGTGGGATGACATCACTAGCACAAATATAGTGAGTTTTATGAGTGTGGGATCTGCATCCAAAACGTGGGCAATTTGGCCCACTTTAAAGACCACCTTCACACTGCATCCTGGGCTCTGATAACTATCGAAAGCAAAGACTGTCTTTTTTTTTTTAGCCCCCCCCATTGTTAGCGACCCCTTCCTCACCACCCGGGCCCTCTCTGTAACTCCGGGCTAATTGGGTTATTACTGAAACATCATCACTCGCTCCTTATTATGCCGACCCCCCATTTGTTTAAATTATGAGATCAAAATATGACTTCAGCCAGTTGACATAATGAAATTGGAATTAAAATGAATTAGTCTTTCTAATGGCTTCTCCTCAAAGGGGGTCTCAGGGTATGTCCCGCCCCGCCGCCGGCCAGTCCGTCTCACCGCGTCACACGGAGGGGGAAAGACTCCAGCATCAGTATGCTCAAGTTCACCCTAGTTCAATCTAGTAAGCCTTGAAGATGTATACACGCAAGTTTACAAGTGTTTCATTTTTTTTTCTTCCTCTTAAATCATGCACCCTGTAACATGACAACATAAGCTGTCCACTGTAGTAATCACTGTCCCTGAAAGGGCTACTTCAGTCTAGAAAGAAAATAACAATATGCATTGCTAAGAAAGCACTTTAACTTGAAGTATGTCGAAATGCCTTCTTGACTTCTCCTTCCTTACTGACCAGCAAGTGACTCCAAGGCCCAGAGGCTAATATGACATGGTAAATAAATTAAATCAAAGCATTGTGGGCGGGGTTTTCATATTTTTTTGAAAAAGTGATTTATCTGCATTTCAGGGTTTTGGGGAGCCAACACTTCGAATATCTTCCGCTGCCGTGGTTTTGCCGTAACGCTTATTTTCAGATTTGAAAGGTGGCAACCTTGTTTGTTGCCTTAATTTGGTTAATGTGAAATTTCTACTGAGAGTTTAGAGTAACATGGCCTTATTTGGTCACACAGCATTTCAACAGGAACTTGTTGTTGTTGCCTTATTTGGTTATGTGGCACTTTTGCAGGATCTACAGGAAGTTCCAGTACCTCCTAAACCCGAGACAGGTGTACAACCTGGCTAAGAATGGACCCATGCCAGGGTAAGTACTTCAGCCAAATAGTCACGGACCTCCGCTAAGGAAGACCTAAAGATGACACGACCTAAACATCTTGACGTCCGTCTTGTTTGATTGGAAACTCATGACGTGAAGGTCCATGTTGTTTCAGTCTGACCTCCATAATGTAATGTTAATTCTGAAGTGCTTTTTTGGGGGGGGGGGGGGCATCCTGGGGGAAGTCATCCCCACAAAAATAGTTTTAAGAACATTTTCACCATTCGGCAGTACAAAATGTTATTCTTTAAAGAAGAAGGATTCCAGAATCGAATTATAAGCGTCAAAGAACCTTTCTTCTGACACATTGGCTTCTTCTGGGAGCCAAACGAAGCCACATTTTACTTCTAAATTTGGAAAAGGCGGGACAGGAAAAAGCGTTGCGGGGAGAACGCACTTCAAATCTTGTCTGCTTATTATTACCTGTTGACAAATTCAGTGCCATTTTGCATTGCTCATGCGTAATAACCAGAATTGCATGCGTGAGAGGCCTTCGGTGCTTATGCGCATCTTTGAGACGACATGTGATCTGGCATACAGATGAGCGTCTAGACGAGCGGCCAGTATGACGTTTCCAGACGACGTCCGTCTGTGATTAAGCTCGGGAATGTTTGATTTCCCAGCGTCGGGTTTCCCCTCTTGGCCTTCGGCATCTAGCGTCAGCGCCGCTGTCGTGCCTGCCGCTACATTGTTTGGTTTCGATTAGCTGAGCCTCGCTGCCTTTATCAGGAATAAAAGCTGAGCGGCACACGCCGCAAGCAAAAGGGAGGCTGAGTCGTCGCCTTCGTCTTCCGTTACCCGCCCAAAATCTGTTCCCTCTCAAATCCCAGAAATTTCCCAGTGACCTCGCGCCGCTGCACCCTGGTTCATATTTTCTCTGCCGCATTAGCGAAGTGGACGCTGCTGGCCGGGCGCACACCCTGCTGCTGTCAATTAGCTCCCTGGCTAACGCAATAAGCGCAAATGAAGTGTTTGCTTCTTGTTCTTTCAATGGACCCAAAGTTGCCTTTCATGTGCGCGGCCGTCTGTTTGCCTCTTTAATGCGGTTTGCCCGTCCCAGTCGGGGTGTAATTGAGCGAGTCATTTAGCCGCCATGCGAGCTTTCATTCAGTTAGCGCTTTGTTATTGTGAAGGAACGGAAGACGTCCAACTGAACATTGGCCGTTGTGATCCAATTAGCCCTGCACCAGGCAGCAGATGAGTGATCGGCAATTTTATTATTATTATTAGAAGGGGCGCAGCGGAGTGGCGAGTACTCATCAAGGTTCTGATGTTTCGGCCAAATCACCTGTATCACTGACTATGAATCTGCTTTAAAATGCTCATAAAAGTTTTGAAATAATATGCAATTCATTTACTTTATTAGTCATAAAATGACGGAACTTAATCAAAAATTGTTCTCCTGAAGCCTGCAACAGACAAGACACTCTGTGCTTCTTCAGATTTTGTTATACAGTATACTGAGGGACTTTCCTTTCTTATCGCGACAAAATGATCCAAAGGTGCTTTGAGGTCAGGTTGTTGGAATTCTAAAAAGGCTTGTGAAAGGTGCCCCGAGGCACTTAAAGCAAAGACTGTTCCTGATCAACATTTATGAAAAGAAAGGCGGTATTACCCATAATCCTTTACGGCGACATTATTTCAAGGAATGATGAACGCCACTAGAGCATCGCGTCGCTGTACGGCTTCGGCGGAGGTCATTCAAGCTCTTCTATTACTGTGTAAAACAACAACTGTAACAAGCTTTACTCGTCCCTCGCAGGTTGAATTTCTTCCGAGATGTTCCCGATTTCCGGGTGCTGGCCTGCGGAGGGGATGGGACAGTGGGCTGGATCCTTGACTTTATTGGTACAGAACCCTTTCAACCATTTCCAGCGATTTACCGGGCTGTCATTTATGCCCCTCTTTGACAACATACACCTGCTTCAACACTCTTTTTCTTTTTAAATCAGTTTTCGAAGCTCGCATCATTATTGACTAGAAGTAGAAACACAGTTGGCGTGTATGTAAACGCTTTCATTACACGCGAGCGTGCGTGTTCGAGGGTGGTAAAATGGGATGATGAAACAGCATATTAGTCATTATTTGGACCATTTGAAAGAAAATATAGAAAGAACACGAAAGAATTGCCCGCTTGTTTTTATTTGGCCACGACTACGTCTTATCTTGAACAGCCAGCAAAAAAAAAAAATAAATAAAATTGCCTCAATTTTTTATCAATCAAAACAAGAGCAAGGTAATAAGAGGGAATGGCTGTTGGACAAAACGTGCCTTTGGAAATAGACCACCATGTTGTTTACGTTAACTAGCACCAGAGCAGTGCTCTAAATTGATTTCTTTTTTTTTTTGTCCTTTCTCTCACTTTGCTCTGATTGATTGCCAGAGTTGTAACTCCGTCTCTCATTTTCTAGACAAGGCCAACTTGGACCGGAACCCACCAGTATGTGTACTTCCGCTCGGCACAGGAAATGATCTGGCCAGATGTCTGCGCTGGGGAGGAGGTACTGGAAGAGAAACAAAGCCACGGTTTAGATTCGTTTGTGCAAGAATCACATTTTATGTACCGATTACATAAGAGGTGGCAGAAGCTGGTGAGCTCAGTAAGAAAACATTAGCTTTGGTGGAAATTAGTCCTTATCCGCTTTATTGTGACACGTACGGTGAGGTAGCCATTTTGTAATGCGGTTCAAATATCAAAAAGCTGTTGATCTCAAATCCAGAGCTATAGAACATGACCATTGACAAGGATCTGTTTGTTATTATAATGGTTTACAAACTTGAGATTCACGAAAAAACGAGGCGAGACACTCATCAACGCCTACCAATTGAAAAGCATTCTTGATGTGTATGTTCGTCAATGGCAATTAACATTTGGATTCCGATTACCAATATCCACTACGTTGTAATTTCGTCACAACAATAATGCAATTAAAGGTGCACCAGTAGTCGGCCAAAACTATATTTATTTGACTGATAAGTCAACTATCGTATACAATACACAATATAAAAAATCCCAGTGCAGAGATTAGCAAGGAGTGAATGATGAATAACTTTGAATGCAGTTGTTGTGTTCGGAATCATTCACTCATTCCCTAATTTTAGTGTCATTTTTAGTCAACAATAAAGTTCACTGTATAAAAATTCTTATGTAGTGTGAAGCGAATGTGGAATGATGATATGATTTCCAGCACAGTCAGTGTCTTTCTCATCTCGGCTATTTATAACGTTCAGTTATCAGAATTTTATCAAACTTGGGCTGAAGGATAAGCACTGTGACCTTTCCCTTTCACGAAGGCTACGAGGGTGAGAGCCTGCTCAAGATCCTGCGTGACATTGAGAACAGTAGCGAGGTAATGCTGGACCGCTGGAAGATCGACGTCACGGCCACCGACAAGGACGAGCGGGGCGACCCGGTGCCGTACAGCATCATCAACAACTACTTCTCCATTGGCGTGGTGAGTCGCAGATTCAGATGTTATATATATATTTTTTCTTGGTGACGGCCAGGGGCTCCAAAACCTGTATTCTAATACAAGTGCGAACAATACAATGGACTAGATTGATAGTTCGCCGATTCAAACCAATTACCATCTATAATGCAAATTATTTGCGTCTGTCTTCACTTTTGCTTCGATAGTCATTATAAATTGCGCAGCATCAGCCAGTAAGCGTGATGTTAACAAATGAAGTTGTTTGTTGAGGATTAAGAAGACTTTGAGCTCTCTATAGATTTAGAGTGTCATATATTTTCTGACACATTTTCCATAATGTTTTTCGAGGGATGCGGTAGGCGAAAGTAAAGATTACACGACAAGTCAAGCTAATAATTACTTCAGAGATTATGTTGATGGAAAGTAGATTGTTTCTATAATGAAACCGCCCAAATCAAAAGATCAGCATTTGGCAGTGCTAACCATGTAGCTTCATCACGCTGTAGTAAAGTTGTGCCACGTGAAGTTGAAGGACATATTATACACACTTTTGTGTCCACAAAAAGGATATCCAAGTTTTTTTACAAACCAAAAGGAGCTAGTGACTTTTTATATACACTTTAAACACAAAAGCTAGCTAGCTAGCTAGATGGATAGATTAAGAGAAGTAACCATCTTTTTTTCCCCAGATTCAACATGACATTTAATGATTTCAATCAGGGCTGAGAGACAGAACTAATCAGGGCATGCACTACGCTAGCATAATGCAGTCAGTCGGCCTAATGACCGCGCCGCGTTCCTTTCGGCGGACATTACTCTCCCCACATGAAAGGCACATGAAAGTGCCGGGGCCCTGCTTCTAATTGGGCTGAATCTTGAGTTATGTGAGGACATTACACATGTCCCACGTTAATTCGCCCGACACAATTTTACATTAGTAATTATTTTTGGGCAGTGTCGCAGGTGACTGTAATGTGTCAGGATCTTTTAGTTCTTGGTACACTGGTTCCGTAACTCATGAGTACTTCATCTTACAATTGCTATCTACCTAGCTAGCTAGCTAGCTAGCTAAAATACACCATACTTTGTGATAACCACCCATGTGCTAACCAGCGAGAACTTATTTCTTTGATGTGAAACAAAATGTTAAAATAAATGCAGTCAATACAACTTCTTTACCATTCAAACCTTCCTTATACAGTATAAGGTGCACCACCACGACCCTGTTCAGAATAAGCGGTGTTGAAAATGAATGAAAGGATGGATGGAATGTAGCCGGTACAGCGAAGCTTAAAGTAATCAAGTGAGGACGCTGACGTTTCCTTTAATTCACACTTCTAAGTGTCGGCCACAAAATGCTGGCAAGGTCTTTGAAAAAAGAGGCTGAACTCAGCAAAGCTGTCTGGCTCGATAACAATTGTGAGGAATACGGAAAACGAGTTCCCGCAAACTTTTTTTGAAGGGGGCTTGTTCCGCTCAACTCCCCCTTTCCTCTGTCACCTCCTCCTCCTCCTTTCCAACAATGTGTTTTGATCCACCCCTCCTTTTTGAGTGGCACGATTGAAACACGAGGAGGACCCCCTGCTAGTGCACAAACTTAGCAGAAGCCAAAAGAGGAAGACCAAAAAAAAAATCAATGGCACCTCTTTTTCTTCTTGATGTCTCCTCAAAAAGACCAAAAGAAGTGTTTTGGCTGATTCCCTGCGGACGCAGCAGACGGAGAGGTGAGATGATGGATGTATCTGAGGGAACTTGATTCTCTTACAAACAGGACAAGAGTAGCCAGCCGGGAGGGAGGTAGTCAGCAAGTTAGTTGCCTCCCCTTTGGGTTGAGGCGTTGACAAGCAACACCAAAAGCTTCACCGCGGCGACTTAAGGAGGTCAAGCTGCTGAGCCAAACCCGCACGGATGCCATCGCCCGGCCTCTGCGGGGCTAAACCTTTCCATCGCAGGGACTTTACACCAGCAGTAATGATTTTAAGAGCACCATGATGTTTCAACTACCTGAACAAAGTGCTTAGATTTGGTATATTTGGGCAGCATGGTGGATGTGTAAATAGAACAATCGACCAATTCTGAGCTTGTGGTTCGAACTCCTCTTGCCCAACGTCAGCTAGCACAGACTCTACAGCACAAGCGCTATTCAAAATGGATGCTCGATGGATGAATGGTTATTTTTATGGGATAAAAATCTACTTCCGCTATGTAGACTCTGTCCCAAACTTCCCTCGACTTCTGGATCCGTGTTTCCTCACCTTTAGTGAGGCAAAGTACATATTATATAATCCAATATCCCAAAGATGTTGTACAGCTTCGTCCGTGATTATTACCACCCCGCGTTTAGATCCGTTAAAACCTTCAAATAAATTCACATTTTATTGCAGATCTCATGTTGAAAATTGTAGAGATGGCTCACCAAACACCGAATCAAGGTCCTATGAGAGAAGCAGAAATATGCGATAATGGGCGGTTCCCAGGAAGTCAAACGCTGACTTTCTTCGAGAGACGTTATTTTCTTCCCTTTCCAATCAATCGCCGGATTTCACTGTTTACAATATTGCAGACGTACACAAGAGATCAAATAAACAACTTGATTGAGATTTGTGCTCTTGTTGGTGTGCGAATGTATTTTTAGTGGTGAAAAAAAAATTGCTCTTCCGGCTACTAGCTGGTCGTGATATGACAACACACAAAAATTGTTGTTCCCAATAAACCGGCAGAATGTTCAAAGCAACACAATGCAGTTTAATCGAGTGCCACGTTGTCCGTAAGTCATGATGCGTCCGAATTCATGCTTGGTGCGCAGGTAGAATATGACACAATGGAGAAGCCCGCAACATTCAATATCTCTTGCCAACAAAGGGACGAGAAAATTATCTGTGTTTATTCAGAGCACATAGCAGGAAGGTTTCATTTAAAGCAGATATCATTTAGTCTCTTTCTGGAAAGGAATAAACTTGGCAAGATAAGTCTAGAAAGTCTTCAATTTGGCTTCCTCATACTCACCGAGAGATTACTTATTAAATTGTGTGACATCCCAGCAGAAGATTCACTGCTTTTGATCAAAATCTACCAACAAGTAAACTTGCAAATGAACTCCACGCTCAAAGTTTGGTTTCTTAAATGGTCCAAGCAGACGGCGTGGTGTTAAGATGCAACTGAAGTGTCTGTGTCAGTCACGCTTCTCTAACATATGCTATGTTTAAAAAAAGAAGAAAAAAAAACCCCTTCACACTTTTTTCCGCCTCTCGTCTACGGCTTCTGCCCTGGAGGCTGCGAAAGAGGGTGAGAGGGTGGTCAAGAGTGTCAGAGGAGAAGATGTTGTGGAAGGGAAGGGGGGGACGGTTTCCACGGTGTCTGTAGCCACCTGGAGCTGTGATTATCGGCGATGTGTGTTTGGTTAATTAGCTGCCTCCATCATCAGGCCTCTCCTTGTCAATAGCGCTCCACCTCTCCTCACACCGCGGTCTTAGCACACGCCACGTGGTGCTCTGTTAATGAGCAAGAAGTTGCCGTAAATATTAGAATGAGGAGATCCATAATCACACAATTTGCAACAATAAGTTGATGATTCACTGCACTTCTTCTTGGTAGTTTTTACTTGATTTACTTTGTTAAAGCTGCAAGGGTTGTGAAAGTCAGTATAAATAAAGCTGTATTTTATGATATTCACTTTAGCGTAGCTCCATCTAGTGGATGCATACTGCAACCACAGCCACTATTGTCTGTGAGCCTTATAATGCGGTGCGCCCTGTATATGAAAACTGTTTTAAAATTCATTGAAGGTGCGCCTTATACTCCGAAGTGCAGTGTGTGTGTGTGTGTGTGTGTGTGTGTGTGTGTGTGTGTGTGTGTGTGTGTATGTGTGTGTGTGCGCACATATGTATGTGGTAGTTAACTGCATGTCGGCCTCACAGTGCAGAGATGCAGGATTCGATGCCGACTTAATGCAGCATCTAAATTTCACTTTGCAGGACGCCTCCATCGCACATCGTTTCCACGTGATGAGGGAGAAGCACCCGGAGAAATTTAACAGCAGGTAGGCAATATGTCTTTTGTTTTTTTTCTAACCTTCCCCAGACTCCCACATTTTTCATTCTTCCACATTGTCCATGACACCATTCCCAAAACGACGTTTGCCTCCTCTATATTTATTTTATTCGAAATTGTTCAGCATCAGCTCTTGAGCGCTACGGCAGTTTCTGGCATGTGCAATTTGTGCAACTGCCTTGCCCACCTAAAAATCGACGTCAAATGGTTTTCTATTGGCATCGTTTAAATCATTGCTGCTTGTATGGAGAATTTTCACCCCGTTGCTATATTACAAGAGGTCCTTGAGAATTTTGCTCAGAAATGTTGACGTGAGAGGTTACTGATGACATGTTTGAAGATCTCTGGAGCTAAGATTAGCGAGCTGTTGGTCGAAAGGTGCCCTTTGTTATTAGATATAAAAATCTGTATGTTTCTCAGACATTAGGCCAATGACATGAATGATCTCTACCACAGGTGATAATAGGAAACCCCCTCCCCGTACCCCCAAAATTTTTCACTGTGTGTGTGGTCTGGGGAATAATAGGTAAGAGCAGGGTGTCATTTTGAACGTAATTAACCCAGTGGATCGTCACGTGTGTCCTCCCTCCCTCTTCGCTGTTTAGCATCTTCACTGAGATGACAAATGGACGCTTCTCATATTTAGCCTTTGTGATGAGCTGCAGGAGACATGTTCACCTTTCGCACACGGACAAATGTGGCATCTCGAGTATGTTTCCATCAATATTTAACGTCTGCGCCATACGTCTCCACTAGAGCCAGGGAGTCATCTAGGCCCTAATTGAATTGGCTTGGCTAGTTTGACATGGTGGATCAGTCAGAGCGATGACACGCCGCCTCCTAATAATCTCATTTGTGCTCGTTAGCATATGTTAGCCTGCTCCTGGTGCGCCATTTAGCCATGCGACGTCCTCCTGGCACTCATTCTCCAGAGATGCGAAGTTGGATCAAATGTCGTGCAATGTTGCATTTTATTATGTCTTTGTTGGTGTCATCAGTATGTTTCTTTATTCGGCACATCTTTCAAAGCTTTTTTCATTTGCTGGTGACAATATGCAGTATAGTAATGTTACTGTTAAAAAAAAAAAGCATGCATCTGCATTTTTTTTATATGAAACACAAAGAAAAAGGTTTTTGGTTTTGAAGAGAAACTCACCAAATTTGGAGACGCGTGTTTTTATATATGACAGGAATAATGTATATTGTTGCTAATCTCAAACACAGAAACTGTTTTATTGTTGTTTTGCAGAAAAATTCGCAAACATTTGGAGTTGCTTGATGACATTAGAAAGTGACGACGCACAGTGTCAGCTAATCTTCAAGAAAGCAAAAATACAGTTACCCGTACCTCCCAATCAAAATAAATAAATAAATAAATAAACACACACACACACACACACACACACACACACACATATATATATATATATATATATATATATATATATATATATAATGTATCTCCAGGCAGTATTTGGAGATACGCTGTACTTGCTGTTGTATTGGACACGTGACATTTTTTTTGCCAAATAATGAATTATGAATTATTTTTATTGTCGCAAAAAAAACCACTTGACATCTCCAAAAGCTCACTTTGTGCTTGTTGCTTTGTCAACTTCCTGCACCTCTTAGCCAAATGACTTTTGACATTTTTTTTTCCCCCTCCGTCTGTGATAAGTTGCGATACTTCCAATGGTCACAAGCCCCGTGGACAAATCTAACAAAAATCTCTGCTACCTTGTGGAACTATCAGCATGCATTATTGAAGTGGGAAGGATAGTGTGTAATAGAGTGATCCTAAAGCCATTCGCCCGTGTGAATTATTAACGGGATTCAAATAACAGACAGAATCATTTTCTTAAAATACCTCAATAATTTTTCACGGAGGTCTCGTAAAATGGTGTGGAAACAACAGGGATGCGGTTGTTTGAATTTCCATACGCGTTGGCTAAATTAAATGGAAGAAGGAAAATTACCCCGGAGGATGAGGTTTTTTAAAAAAATTAGTCGTATATTTCCAATTTTTCCGTTTGCCGTTTATTGCCGAAATATAAAGAAAATATATTTTTATTTTTAAACCTTTTTTTAAAAAATAAAATGCATGCTTTCTAATATGCCGTCACGTTATGTGACAATGAATCCAATTGTTTAGTCTTGAAAATAAAATCCAAAACGTGAAAACAGTAGGAAGCTTTCTTGGGAGCTTCCAGTACAAAATAAAAGTTCAAAAAATGTGAACTTTGATGCGTTTCCTTGGACCGCTTTGAAAAGGAAAAATACAAACGCTGTCAGATGCTGTGTAGAGCACCGGTGTCAAAGTCAAGGCTCGGGTGCCAGATCTGGCCCACCACATCATTTCATGTGGCCCACGAAAGCAAATCAAGCATGACCATGATGCTTGCTAAAGTCTGAACCAAAATCAGAATCAGAACCATCTTTATTGGCCAAGTATGTAGAACACACATGGAATTTGTCTCCGGTATAACACGCTGCATTAGTATCATCATAAACAAGGACATGACAAATAGGTGTGGAAGGCCGTTCGTAATGTAAGTGAACTGTAGTGCGGTGGTACCACCCAGTGACAACTGTGAGACAATATGCAAAGTATCAAGCAGAGCTAAAGTGATCAGTGGAATACAATACTCTAACAGTTGTACAGTTGGTGTAGAAAATCATTGAACCATTTTAGAGTGACCAGTAGCAGTATTTGTTGTACAAGAAGAGTGACTACGTCAGTGATTGTTTAGGGTGTTAAAGGCTAGAGGGAAGAAGCTGTATAAGTGTCTGCTGGATTTGGTGCGCATGGATTTGTAGCGCCTGCCCTGAGGGGAGTAGCTGGAAAAGGTGGTGGGCAGGGTGCGGGGGAGCCAAAAATTTCAAATTGTCATATGTAATCCACAATAACAGTCATTATTCTTGACTTCAAATTTAAAAACTTCCATCAATTTGTTGTGCACTCTATATGCAATATGTGGAGGTGATTAAACATTGATATGGTTTCGCAAAATTCATAACGGCACTCCAAGGCAAACCGCAACTACATTGTGGCACTGTATCATTTGGGAAGGAAAAAAAAAAACGCACATTTACATCCAGAAGTATCAAAAATAATGTAACATTCAAATACGATGACAGTATTTCATGTGCTTCTCCCATAAGTGTCACATGTATACATTTTTTTCAGTGGTTTGACCTTTGAGAAACTGAATATTTAATGATCTTTAACTGCCAAAACAACATCGGGACAATTGCCTTAATTATGAACAGAGGATATTTTCTTGATGGAATGTCGGGGTCTCACATTGCTTCCCAGCATCCCCTCCCCCTCCCTCGGCTCCTCGCGCCCTATCCATCTTGTGTATTTGCACCTTGGGGTGATTACCAGAGCGAAGGTGTGAAGATTTGACACTCGGCAGATAGATTCATTTACTGCCACTGCCGGACCTGGAGGTGATAATGAGGTCGAGGATTAAAAGCAGACAATCAGCCGGCCCGTGACGAAGGTCGGGCCTCCTCCTCCTTCTGCTGCTTTCGACGCCTGTACTCCTCCACTGCCTTCTTGAAAATCTAACCGCCCTCCCACAGTCATCCGACATTTTTTGCTGATTCTTAATGTAATTACGCGCTAATCTGTAACTCGGAGGGGAAAAGGAAGGATGGCAGGAGAATCAAGACATAGGCAGGTTCGTAAAGATTGAACCTCGGAGACATTCAGTGTGTCACTATGAATTAATTAACGCTTTGTTTCGGCACCGCTGTTTAACCTTCCAGTCAGTCAAATGCCTCGCATTTTTAGCTACAGCGATTGCCTTGCGATACCTTTTTTTTTTTTGGATACGGGTTTTCTCATAGGTGCTGTCTTTCGGCCAATTATTTTTGCTTGCGAGCAAAAATTGTGTACAGTGGCAGTGAACTCAACTTATTTCACAACAAGCAGTTAGAAAAAAGAGTCTGTTTGTATAATGTCACTCACAGTGGAAGTTTTGTGTCAAACTGAACACAACACAAAAGTACATAAATACGTTATGTGTATTTAAAGGGGAAGTCAAGTTTAAAATATGGACTATCATGTTTAAAATATGAACTATAATGCATTCTATGTGCTCTCACTAATCTAAGCACAGCATTCTGATCAATATTGCTTTTGTTTAACATGAATTAACGAACAAAATGCACCCATTTTTATCCATCTCAGGGGGGCGGCCATGTTGCCACTTGGTGTCGACTGCAAATGACATCACAGGGCTCCGGTAACGACCAATCACGGCTCACCTGTTTGGTCATATGACATCTTGAGTTGACTTCCCTTTTAAAACGACAACATAGTTTTGTCTTCCACAAATTCCCTGGTAGGAGGTTTTCAAAGTATAAACCCTAGAATTATCTCAAAATGGCTAACTTCCTCTTCGATCGTAGGCATGGGTCAATGAGACTTTTTTTTTTTTTTTGCGTGCTGTTATGGCCACCCAATTTTGTGTTGATCAGTGAAACGTGTGTGGGTCGATTTTATTTGATTCCAAACTTTAAATCTGCTTTGAGGTCATGACCGTTTGATGTTTCATGGCAAATTAAAATGGCCGACTTCCTGTTCAGTTCACGTCATTGAGACTTTTTCCATGCGTCCTGGAATCATAGGAATGGCCACCCTCTTTTGTGCCGATTGATATCTCCAAAAGGGCCTTAAATGTAGGAAAGCCATGCAACCATGAGCACGCAGTCCTCATTCGCTTAGCTGGCTGGAGGAGTACCATTACAAGCATAGCATTATTTTATGAATAAGTACATTGCTTACCTTAATTTTTAGAGGCTCAAAAAAAAACAATGCAGACAGCTGCTTAGCCTTATCCATATCCTGCTTTTATCATGCTTCGTGTTTGGGTTGTGGATCTGAGCAGTTTCCTTTCAACTTGGCCCAATAAGCACTTTTCTGGAGACAGCCAATTTCCAGCTTTCTCCCCAACAGCCCCCTCGTTATGAGACTGTGGCTCGTATCGTTAACCCTTCTTTGGGTTAGCACCCATCTGGCTACTATAGCAACATGTCAGGTGTTGACAGAATTTCCAAGGTGTCATCTGGCTGCGGCTCCAGCGGCAGGAGTGATTCAGACCTAAAAATCGACCAACTTTTCTGTTTACATTTCGTTTACATCAAGGAGTGCTTCATGAAATGTATGCTGAATATGCCCATGCAAAAAAAAAAAAAAACAACTTTCTTTAACAAATTCTGTCATTCAAAGTGAATAGAAATAAGCAGAAAAGGTTTTCAGAGCAGCGGCATCTTAGTCGCCAAATAATGTCCAATCATGCCTGGGTATTTGATGACAAAAACATTTTTCATATGCCAACACGCACCAACGAGCATCATAACACAACACTACAAATTGCAGCATTATCATTATAGTCGACTCCAAAAAAAAAAAAAACGTCAGCCATTTTAATCCCGTATAGCATAGCCTGATGAATCCCTAATAAAATGTCCGATCATATGTACTGTAGCTACTTGTTGTAAGATATGTTAGCTCTTTAACCATTCATTCATTCATTCATTCATTTATTCATTCATTCATTCATCTTCCGAGCCACTTGATCCTCACTAGGGTCGCGGGGGGTGCTGGAGCCTATCCCAGCTGTCTTCGGGCAGCAGGCGGGGGACACCCTGAATTGGTTGCCAGCCAATCACAGGGCACACAGAGACGAACAACCATCCACGCTCACACTCACACCTAGGGACAATTTAGAGTGTTCAATCAGCCTGCCATGGATGTTTTTGGAATGTGGGAGGAAACCGGAGCACCCGGAGCAAACCCACGCAGGCCGGGGAGAACATGCAAACTCCACACAGGCCGGGCCTGGAATCGAACCCGGTACCTCTGCACTGTTAATCCGACGTGCTAACCACTGGACTTAGCGGGCCGCTCTTTAACCAAAATAACATAATGGTGCTAACGAGAGGTCTAGTTACGTTACTGTCTATGGCACTATCAAGCTACGCTAATGTAACAAAGTGCTCCTGGTTGCCAGATTCAAGCACTTAGTCCCCCCACCCCACCCCCCACCCCAAAAACTGTGAGACAGACGTGCTAACCGCTTGTTCGCCATTACTGGCAGCTTAAAAATAAATAAATAAATTTACCAACCCAGCTGATTTCTTCCCGTTGTGTTGCTGAAGTGTCGATCTTTACCAGCGCCTTGATGTCCCCTTGATATTTGGACTTTTATTTAAGGTCCTCAGACATCTAACGGCCTCAGTGCGTCCCTCCCGGGACGCCCCACCCTCTCGGGAGGCCCCCACGGGCCCCCTGGCCCCGGCTGTGCTGTGTAACCATCCCGAGTTAACCTTTCACGACGGCGCAGGGAAGTCTGGGCATGCGGTGCTCTTTAGCATAATGAGCCGTGTTCATCAAAGCACCGCCGTGTGCTGGATGGGGTAACACCACAATGCCAAAATCTGTGTGTGTGTGTGTGTGTGTGTGCGCACTCGCATGGTAAGAATCAACCAGCGTTGTATATACACACACACACTTGCACACACATTTGTGCCGCCCTCGGACCTCATTTGAGGTTGAAATCGTTTATGCGACCAAAGTGTCATCTATAATTAATGACCACTTGTGTGTAATTTAGAGGTATCTCACCTGTGGCCCCTGTCCCACACATCAGTCGGAGCGCACACACACACACGGGCGTGCACTCATTTAACCTCTCCTTCTGAAGCCACTTAACTTATCCTCAACCAGGCATGGATCAGCGTTCAAGACACACCAGTCAAAATGGGTAGCCCATTGATCCTTAAATCACTTTTAAATAAACATGTATCATACAAAGAGACATACAGATTTTTTTCTCTTTTAATACAGCGGTGACTTTTTCAAGCTATGACCTGTTGAAATATGTTTTTTCCTTTGACTCCCAAACAGAAATTTGGCAAATTGTGCTGAATTCCGCCATAAAAGAGGCTGAAGGATGTTTATTGCCACTCTAAACTGAAGTTTACTGTCAAACTATAAACCTAAAACAGAGAGCAACTTTACCTTAGACTTGTCCGACAACTTAATGTTGAGTGAACGCTGGCGCGTTTTGGCTGCCGCTGCTCAACCCGTAATGTTTTGTGTTTTTTGTTATTGTAAAGTGTCCTTGGGTGTCTTGAAAGGCGCTTATAAATAAAATGTATTATTATTATTAACAATATAAAAGCCTATGATTGGCTAATAAGTAGCATCGTTGTCGCTGTGCTCTTTAGCTTGAATCAATTTGAACAAAAATTTGGATGGCGCCCGAGTAGGCAGCCTTCGGCAAGTGCTCTTCAAGAGCCTTGCTTTTTTGTTCTTTTTTGCTGTTTTTGTTTTTTGTTTTGTCACATGTTGTTTGTTGTTTCATTGTGTGGACCTGATATGGACTGTTTTCAGCGCTTTTTGGCCACGACGTTCGTCAAAGGAGCAGTATCTGTGCTTGGTGGTTGCGCCTTCTCGGCAGCACGCCTGTACCAGCACAGATTTTGATTGGGAGGAATGTCGGCGCCATTGACTGTCGGTGCTGGACAGACCTGGGGCGCTTGTGTTTTTTGCGCCAGTAATGGGCAGCATTTTTCACAACCCCGATTTGTTCAGTGGCTATGTCAGCGCTGTTGGACAGTTGGCATTGGTGCGGCTGGATGGATGGCCGCTGAAGTTGAGGATGAGGAGAGAGGAGCGTTGGCGAAGAGCGCTGATGCGTATTTGGAACCGTGAGTCGCCGCTTGGAATTGAAATGGATTTCCATGGGACAGGAGAAGTGAACCAATCTCTTTTTTCGTCAATGGATGCTACAGCTTCTTGTTGACTTTGAAACTTAGCTTGTAGTCGACGTGTGCACATTTTGAGCATGACGTCTCTGATCCACTGGTTAAAGGACACTTTGATTCTCTCCTCTTTCATCTCAAACTGCTTCAAACAACAAAGCGTGTGACGGAAAAGTGGTTAGGACTGCACGACTGTCCGTGTTTTATGTTATGTGTTGTGTTTATTGTTTTACTTGATGTTAACTGTTTTGTTAAGCGCTTTGTTACAGCTCCCGCTGTTGTGAAAGCGCTATATAAATCAGCATGTATTGTATTGTATTGTATTGTAAAAACGGTGAAGTAACACAAACAGACAATGTGACAATCCTCACAGGGAAAAAAAAAGTTCAACGTTGACTATTTTAGATTTCATTTGATTCTAGGACTGAATGTTTTTATAAAGCACACAAATGATAAAACATTCTGGGTTACGGGCTGGACGGCCGAATGGCATTTCCATTCATTTTATAGGGGAGAGGATGACTTCATGTGCAAATGTTTTGAGTTTCAAGCTTGGTGACGGTAACAATTTATCTCAAGGCTCCTATGTATAAATTTTGATCCCTCGTATATTTTGATGAAAAATATCACAGACAGGTAATGAAGACACTGGGAACTTTTTTAAATGGTGAACAAAAGCAAAACATCATGATGTTGAGCCCATACGGTGAATTCTCGAGTGACCGCATATTGTGAATGGTCTTTAAAAAGTCTCAAATATAGCCCCCTGCTTTAAAAACAAAAGTAGGTTTCTTGTTCCCCAATGCAGCTGTGGTCGTTTCTCAAACTGCCAAGCAGACCTGGGAGTGCTACAGGCTGCACGGTACTCCAACACCACGGCGGCGCATCGATGCGGCACGCAAAGAGTTGGTTATGTCAATGCGATATTTATCACCTCTGATCAAGAAGAAATTAGTGCTGGAATAAGGTCGTAGATCACTGTGGGTTAGATTAAGTGTCAGTGGTGGAGAAAATCAATGGAGGCTGTGTTGTGTTAAGTGCGTCCAGTGTAAAGTGCTCGGAAAGCTGCTTTGGCCTTCGGGCAGCGATGCCGAGCTCAAGTTGATCGCTTCTGTAAACCATTTGGACGACCAAGCAGCGATGGGATGATCGGGGATTTGAGATTTAGGCATGGATTCCGGAATATCTGCGTTTTTTGTCAATCAGTGAGTAAGTTGTTCTTCTCTATTAAAAAACTTTTTTTTAAAAACTCAACGCAACTGTATTGATATAGCACTTTGAAACAGAAAAAAACCCAAAACACTTTCCGCTAGCTTAATGCTAACATACGATGCAAAACACCATCGCTAGTTATGGTGTTAGTCACGCCAGGAGGACGTTTTCCAACACCATTTCATAGTGAAGGAGGCCCAAATGGCCTAGTAACTAGACTACTACTTCCACGCACTTTATTTACCGTACTTTTACTTTATGTTAACTGTTTTGTTAAGCGCTTTGTTACAGCTGCCGCTGTTGTGAAAGCGCTATATAAATCAGCGTGTATTGTATTGTCTTGTACTTTCCGCACTATAAGGCGCTTCGGCATATAAGCACACCTTCAGTGAACGGCCTATTTTAAAACTGTTTTCAAATGTCGGGCGCAACAAATTATAATGCACATAGAATTGAAGCGACAGTAGTGGCTGCAACTACATTAAGCATCCACTAGATGGTGCTACGTGAAAGGGAATACAATACAATACAGCTTTATTTATGTTGAGCTTTCACAATCACTGCAGCTTTACGGAACATTTAAAATACTACGTCCAAGAAATTAGAATTATTGATCCATAAAAAAGATGCATCGGATTATAAGGCGCACTGTCGACGTTTGCGAAAATTGAATGATTTATTTTGGGTGCGCCTTAGAGTGCGGAAAATTGGGTATTTGATCAATAAAAACCCAAACGAAAAGCAACAGGACAATTAGTTTTTTATAACTAATTATTTTTCATTCTCATCAGATTTTAGTATTTTACAGGTGTGTAAATTTGAAACGGCAGACTGTTGTTCGGATAGGCAGCTGCGGTCATTGTTTCATTCTCTGTTTTCACTTGACACGGGGGTTTTGACTTGAACAGCTGATATCGTGTGGCCAACCCAAGCAGCTGTCAACATCCGCTTTGCATCGATACACTGCAGGTCCATTCACACCCGTTGTTGATTTTGAGGTTTGCTCCTGCATTATTATTTGAGCGGCATTGTTTTTGCCTCCTCATCGCTCCCACGGGAAGCATCATTAAGTTTGCATGACGTCCTGTGGAGATGCAGCAGCTTTGAGGGAACGGGGTTTTATCTTGTCTTCGTCTATCTCAAAGTAGGGATGGATGAATAAATGATCATTTGTAGTTTATTTGTCAGGATTATTTTGTTATTTTTGTCATCTTTAGAGACTTCCAGAGTTCAAAGTGCTGTTCGCTCACATGAATAACAAGGCTTGCGAACAGCAACCCACCGTACGGGTGGTTTGGCACCTGCGGATTTGCATATTGTTGTTTGTTTTGTGTTCTCTATTTTTGCCCATTTTTCACTGAATGTTTATCTGCGTTTTTTTTCTTTTTTTTTTCAATTACATTTAATTTATTTTATTGAAGTCCGGACACGAATAGCGAGGCTCAACGGTACTCACTGTCATATATTCCCTATCCTCTATGAAGAACGACAAATATTACTGTGCTGACTGAAAAGTTCCGTGTATCACCATGTAAATTGTATTTTTATATCATATAGCCCCGAGGCGACCAAAGCACGCACACCAGAAGGAGCAGCGCAGTGTTCATTGCAATGAAGCGAAAATGTTGACATAAAATACAATAATTTGGAGTGATACTTTTCTTATTAAAAAAACATTTTGGGTTTTTTTTTAAAGGGAAACTGGAACACATGAATGTCTTTTTAATTCACTTCAGTGGTGAATGACAGTTTGCGATGCACGTGTTTTGAGATACAAGCATGGTCAGTGAAAAAATAAATCTCGTATTTCAAGGAATCACTGTAATTTTGTGAATGTTGACGTTTAGAAAAAAACTGCGGGGGGAAAAATGTCTGTTTGATAGATTGGTCTTTTTTTTAAGTCGCCTAGCACAATCTCAATCAAACGTATCATAATATTGGTTGACATACTAACCCGAAAAACTACTCTTGCACCCTGAATGTGCATGCATATCTTTGTGACCCCGAAAAAGATGCCCATCATTACCTTGAACTCGGATAATTAAGACATCTTGTCATTAGTGCAGGAACAAGCCCACTGCCAGTCTTTGTGACGGATCCTGTGTTTGACGTCAGTCGTGGAGGAACAAATGACAATCCGATCCCTGCTAATTATCTAATGAACATGGACGCAGGGTGATTTGTTGCTATGGTGTTAGCTTGTTAGGTTAAGTGGTGCGAATTGTCAGGAGTGGTCCTCCTGTCATACTCTGTCTTTTGCCGCTTGCTTGTGGATCCCCATGACTAAATTGGGGTCAATAGGTACGGATTTGCCAAGTAACAAAACATGGGGGGTGCTGAAAGGCCACATTCGATGGAAAATATCTAAAAGTGTTTATGTGAATAATAAACGAATAATCCATGCTCTGTTTTAACTATATTTGTAGGTCAGTTTTATTTTTATTTTTTTTACCAATATTTGGATTTGCTTGTTTACAATCAAATCGGATTATTTAAGGAGATTAATGATGACAATGAAAATGATTCATGAACCAATTGAAACAGGCAGGCTAAAACAATGCTTGAACAAAAAAACTTTTATAGAGTAATTCATGCTCATTTTGTATGTAATTGTTTATAATAAATTCAGTTATAGGGTAAGTTTGAAATGATTTATCTTGGCTATGTTTTTTTTGTATCTCACAATAACCTGGAATTTGAACAAGGGTGTGCAGACTTTTTATGCCCACTTTATCCACAGGTTGTAGTAGACAGAAGCTCATTTTTCACTCGCACCTGCCGGCCACGTAGCTCATTTGCCCCACAAATCACCGACCATCGCTTTTGAATACGCTGTCCTGATTTGTGTACATCCCAACACGCTCTGTCCAGTGGTGCCCGTTCACCTCGATCCGCCGCCACCTTCCCTCTCTTCCCATCCCGACTGATACGATAAATCAGCCCCTCTACCTTGCAAGTAGACTTTATGAAAGCCCATCTATAAAGTGGCTAAATGGTCCTGACAAAGGTCCTAATGAGGGAATCAATAATTTAGCGATTGTTCCTCTGCTTATACTAATACATCCCCCTCATCTGAGCCATTCTTTACTGCATTCACTTCTGCGTGTCAGCATTGCTGTTTATTTATTTATTTTGGTCCTTCACAGTGGAAGATAAATAGCATTCCGCTGTTTGTCGTCTCTCGGAAAGATGAAAACTCTTCTGTGAAATTAGAATTCCTGTCTCAGATTAGTGTAAAACCGACCTTCTGAACGGAGACTATTCCGTATCGATCAGTAGCTCAGAATGTCCCAAAGTGGAGTACCGCAAGGGCCACTGTTCAGACTTTTGTTATTCACAACCCAATATTGAGGTGTCAAATTTGTTTTTATCATAGGCCAAACGTAGTTATGGTTTGCCTCGAAGACCTGTTATGGCTGTTAAAATCATATAATTATGTATATTATAGACTGTATACCTTCATCTTATTACATATCGTCATTTTCCGCCAGAGACCTCGTATGTATGAACATGGTCAAATTAACCCCCCCCCCCCCTAAATAACTACTAATGTTCCATTTCCACTTCGTCTGGTATTTTTATGCAAGGTTACCAAATTTAAAGCGCCGTAAATAGCTTGGAAAAAAAAAAACATTGCCACTATTTGTCTCTTATGTCTGACAATTGTTGAAAAACTACTGCAATTTCCTCCTCCTGCAGGTGGTGTAATTGTCACCTGTATTTAATATCTGCATGCTGAGGTTTTTTTTAGCCCTTTAACGAGTGAAAAGAGTAAAGTTAGCTACATTGAAGTTGTTTAAAATCGATCGCCATGATGCTTTGTTGCAGAAGGACCCTCGTGAGTCACAGAGTCTCTGTTTTATATTCATATCCGCTGGATCGAAGGGGTTCCTTGGCTTATTGTTTTATTTATTACGTCACTCGTGGCTAAAGAAGATTAAGAAGGTGTTTCTGAAAATGTAGGACAAATGTTTGCTTTTGTGACATATTTAAGGGCTTTTTGCATGGTGGGGGATCAACACGAACCACGATCATGAATTTTGAAGCGCATCACTGCCACCGCCTGCGTTTGTATAATTTTAATCAATGCCAGCATTATAAATTAGCGATTGAATATATTTTTGGGTTGACTTCAGTGTGCAATGGCATATTATAGCAATATAAATTATAACATGACCTGAAACAAGCTGTTTTGGATTTTGGGGGATTTCCTGAAACCGTACAAAGTTTCCGTTCGACGGCAACAATAAACAAAATTCGATTTGATTATGCTCTCTCGCAGTGGTGCCCAACCACTGGCCCTTCTCCCCGTTACTGGTCCGCAGGCCATTTGGTACTTGGGCCTCATCGATACGGAGCATATGTGCCCCAAATGTACATTATCACCTGGGCAGGAATACTCCCTTCACCCACCTCATCTGTCAACTGAGTTAATAAATTACAAATAATAAAATGAGCTTCATTTTGAGATTTCATATTTGAATGAACTGTTTGACATATGGTACAAAAATTGTATGTGAAATGTGGCCCTGATGTGCAACCGTTTTCCCCACCCTGATATGAGACGAGTGTAAGAGTGTATAGACAGATGGTGAGGTCATTGATCGTCAGTTTTAGCAAAGGAAGCCAGCGGGTGCAGCCCCCCCCCAGATCCACCTCCAACGCCCCACCCCCACCAGTCCTCTGTTAATTGCAAGGTGCACACAGATGACCCTCCTTCGCCTTCTTATCTCGTCCTCAATGGCGTGCACCGATGGTCCACGTACTGCCTCTCAAGGCCTTCTTAACCACATTCATCATCATCAGCATCATCATCATCCCTCAATATGTGACGAATGGAGCACAATCTTGTATTCCGTGGTGATTCATAATGCGCTGATCACGGGAGCGCCTTCCCTTTCTGCTGTTTAGGAAATCCCTTTTCACAACAGATACGCCTTTACAGATGCTTTGGCTTGTCACGAGATTGATGTCTTGTCTGCTGTTCGGCCTCTTTGCCGTTTGCTTTCCCTTTGCTCTCCCAGAACAAAGAACAAACTGTGGTACTTTGAGTTCGGCACTTCGGAGACGTTCTCGGCTACGTGCAAGAAGTTACACGACTTCCTGGAGGTTGAGGTGAGTACGGCCCATTGTCAGTCGCTGGGCCGAGAAAAGGGTCCATTTGCGTCTGTCACGGGAGGATTCAAGATCCATCTGCAATAGGATCAAATGTCCAATATAATGATCCTAATAAAATAAAATTTTGAAAATAGGTCGACTCTTCCCACACGCTTCAACCACATTGAAGCTCATTAAAACACACATTTAAAATATTTTTAACACCTGGTTTCACTGTCTAGCTGTTAATTATGCTGCATGTCTTCCAGTAGACCTCAGTGCTGCCCAGCATAATGTTGAACGACACTGACTGTGCAAGTCAGAATTTATAGATGCCTGTATAATGTAAAAACACACTTGCTTGTAAATAGCAAGCTGAGGGGGGCCACCGACGAACCGCGATATAGCTGACCAGCTCGTTTTCCAGAAATAGATCAGACTTGTGCTAATTCCACTGCTCCGAAAACGTGCAAGTGAAGGGCCTTGGCACATGCTTCCCATTAGACTTAGTTGCTGCACAAAGGTAATTAGCCCTCCGCAACCCCGCAGAGTGTGATACACAAATGAGAATCAACATACAGTTATTTTTAAAGCGTCTTATTCATTTGGACTAGAAATGTGGACTACTACGACTATATATCTATATATATCCATCCATTCATCCATTTTCCGAACCGCTTGATCCTCACTAGGGTCGCGGGGGGTGCTGGAGCCTATCCCAGTTATCATCGGGCAGTAGGCGGGGGACACCCTGAATCAGTAGCCAGCCAATCGCAGGGCACACAGAGACGAACAACCATCCACGCCCACACTCACACCTAGGGACAATTTAGAGCGTCCAATCAGCCTGCCATGCATGTTTTTTGGAATGTGGGAGGAAACCGGAGCACCCGGAGCAAACCCACGCAGGCCCGGGGAGAACATGCAAACTCCACACAGGGAGGCCAGAGCTGGAATCAAACCCGGTACCTCTGCACTGTGAAGCCGACGTGCTAACCACTGGACTACCGGGCCGCCCGACTATATATATATATATATATATATATATATACATAAAATTAATCCATCCATCCATTTTCTGATCCGCTTTATCCTCGCAAGGGTCACGAGCATGCTGGAGCCTGTCCCAGCTGTCTTCGGGCAATATGCAAAGGACACGTTGAACCGGTTGCCAGCCAATCGCAGGGAACACAGAGATGAACATCCATCCGCACTCACACTCACACTCACACTTAGGGACAATTTAGAGTGTTCAATCAGCCTGCCATGCATGTTTTTGGAATGTGAGAGCAAACCAGAATACCCGGAGAAAACCCACGCAGGCCCGGGGAGGACATGCAAACTCCACAAGGAGCTGGAATCGAACCCGGTACCTCTGGACTGTGAGGTGGACGTGCACGCACACCCATAAATTGTCTAATTGTCACCCTTCTCCTGTGTTCTCGTACTGAAAGTGTGATGGCGTGACCCTGGACCTGAGCTCCGTCTCCCTGGAGGGCATCGCCATCCTCAACATTCCCAGCATGCACGGCGGCTCCAACTTGTGGGGCGAAAGCAAGAAGAGGAGGGGTCACCGCAAGGCGGCCAAGAAGGGCCCGGACAGGAGGACGCCTTTGACCGATCCCAAGGAGCTCGCGTTTGCAGTTCAAGGTGAGAGCAGGAGAATGGAAACATTCAATACCAAACTTGGGACCCCGAAACTTTTCACGAGTATATGAATATTTCAAGGGTGACAAGGTGAATCACAGCGAGCGGCTTTTGTTTGCGACACGGAGGTAAAACCGTGTCACTATTTGGAACTGTCACTTGCGTATTAATGGGCCTGCGAGGGCAGCGGAGGACAGGCGCAGTTAATCGGTGCAGACTCCCACGGTTCCATTTACGTCAAAAGGATGGCCGTCACTTGGAATCTGTGATTGGCCCAAAACCAAAGGGGAACTGTGGCTAACCGCTAAAAGTGGTGACTTAAAATAGCTCTAATTTTCTATCACAATAACACCAGTTGAAATGGAAAACATTGAGTGAGGAAGCTGACAAAACGTTGCAGAAACAAGCAGGTTCATTTAGGCCACATCATGTTGATTGCCTCAAAATATTCTGCCATAAAAACACAAAATAAAACATAGAACTCAGAATCCGAAGTTTGCTGATGGTCCATTAGCAGAAATCCGAAAATTAAATCGGAGCAGAATTAGTTCGCTGTATAACTAGAAAGGCTAAAAAAAAAAAAGTACAAATATAATCACTGATGCTGAAATATGGTGCAGGACCGTCGTGAACTGTGAAAAACCTGCAGTTAATTCTGACATGTACTGCCAGAGAAACTGAGAACAATACATGACAGTAATGCGCATCTTAATCGACACCCAGCTAGTTTTCTACAAAGCTTGGCTGCTATAGAACAACACAACAAAACGATAAGAATCTGAGGTTTTTAACGCCGGACCAGGAGCAGAAGCTTGGAAGTTCGTTTGCACCACAATTAGCTTTGCTGCTATCAAAAAACAAAAACAAAAACAAAAATCATGAAATTAAACATTACGAACAAAAACTTACGTTTGGTGAAGGATCCACATGGACAAAAAAACTTTGCCAAAACCTGCAACCAGTTTTCTTGCCTGAGTGGGCACAAAGACAACAAACAAAACCTTAAAAATAAGAAGCTGAGGTCTGGGACCATTTGGAGAAATTACAAGACCACGATTATTTTTCTCGCCCTAAACGGGCTTCCACAGATTTAATTCAAACAATTGCAGAAAAAGCGAACGTTTGCGACCATCGTGGATCTCCAAATCGATTCAGAATCAACAAGCCTCCATGCCCTCCCCCCGAAAAAGGTGCTTTTAGTGGTAAACACACACAAGTGCATTTAGCCAGAGGGGGCGTAGTCGAGCACGACACATGGATCAAATGGTTGGCAGGTTTTTGTGTGTGTATGTGTGTGTGTGTGTGTGTGTGTGTGGATGCGGGCATACTCGTGTTTTTGTGTGTGCGTGTGTGTGCAGCTGACCTTTCTGGAGCTGTTAAATCACCCTGCTGGCGACGCCAGGAGACAAGCCCCTCAGGTGGAAGGGAATGGCTACGGAGTGAATTATTTACAATGGGAGCCAGTTTTTTTTTTGCACACTGTGGGTGGAGTGTGTTGTTTTGGGACTGATGCCCCATGACAAGACCCTTGTGAAGCGCTCATTGGAGAACAGGTCGCCGCAGAAATCTTCCTCCCGCTCGAGTCGGACTTGACGGGCTTGCCGATGCCTCGACAGCAGAGAGCTTCTTTTGTCCGACATCGAGTGGAGGACAGAGAGAAGTTTTAGTTAAGATTATTGAGATTAATTATCCTGCACTAAAATTATCTCCTTTCTGTGGCAGCCTTTTTAGGCAGCCCCTACTTGCTGCACAATTTTAGTTCACGCGGATCCCACTCTGAACGTCGGGTTCTTCTCGCAATGTTCTATTTCGTATTTTTGTGGCAGCCTTTTTAGACAGCAAGCCCAAATTGAGCTGCCTCAGTCATCATATTTCTATGGCAGCCCGTTTAGTCAGCAAATAGTTCGGTATGAATCTGAATAAAATCTCTTTTTGCTACTAAGTGTTAGTTTACAGTGGCCCCACCCTTTTTTCTTGAGTATTCCATGACTCCCCACTTAACTCATTCAATCCCAGCCATTTTCACTGGAGCAACCCCCTTAATCCCAGTGGATTTTGACTGATCTTGCAAGACCCACAGAATATTTGGTTCTAATGCGATATAAACATGTAGCCTACCAAAATAAAAGTTTGGACTCTCCGTTCAGCAGAAAAAAATTTTTTTTCATTCTTCTGCAATCGGCATCACAAAATGGCTACGTTTCAGGAAAATGGCGATTCCTGGACAAAAAGAAAAGAAAAAAAACGGAGAAAAAGAGCTTTTTGTAAAAGCATGCATTACAAGCACGTGAGGCACCACTGCCACCTACAGGTCGCTGTTTTTTAACATGATTTACGATGCAAACGGCTTATTCTCATTCACAGATTGCATCAGACTCTCCTCCTCTCTGACGCAAAAAAAAAACAAACTTAGACGTACCAGTACGTCCTTGGTAGGCGGGGCCTAATTTTAAAAAGACGTACAGGTACGTCTTGGGGAATGAAAGAGTTAACCAACTCAGTCGAAATAATTCTTTGCCAGTTCTTTTAGGGAGCAAAGTGGTTCTGGTCAATATCAACCTGCTTCCAGTCCAGTTGATGTTCATAATGGTCCCGCACCAAAATGCCAGCTTTTTCTCAAAAATATTTTTTTACATTTCTACGGCAGCCTGTTTAGTCAGCTCGCTATGACTTCATCTGTTCCCCCGGCAGAATGGCTCTATTCCCACACTGCTATTTTGAATCTTTGTTGCCTGGGGCTAGAAAAAGAATCACTGCCCGTTGGGGACACAGTGCACGTCACCTGCGTGAAAGCATTTGCACTCGGGTGAGAAAACAGGGGAAGAGGGGTGGGGTGGGTGGCGATGTCATCCGTGTATGTACACACAGTGTGACCCTGAAAAGCAGCTCACTCACAGCCCCAGATAGAGAGCGACGCCTGTCCATCACCATGGTGACGGCTGCGACAACAACAAACAGCCACAGGAAAGCAGACGCGACAGGTTTGGTGCAGCCGGTCCACAACCTCGCACGCATCCAGCGAGCCTGAAGGAAAAAAAAAAAAAAAAAGCAACAGAAAGAGTGGGTTTCAATTAATGTGAACGCACTCCCAACCGGGAAGGCAGCGGCTCTTTAATTCGAGGAGGGAAGCGTCGGAGGCTGAAGCAGATGGGACCCCGCGTGACACCCAGCCTCCAACAGGGCCAAAATCAATACACATCAGTGCAAATTAATAATGATATGATCACAAGATTGCCTGACATTGCCGATGCAATCTAATTAATTGACGCACTGCTGTTCGTAACTCGCCGTTTACGTGTTTCAGATGCAGATGTCGACAAGTGAGGAGCGGCGGTATCTTTTGTTGTCTTACACCTGACTTTTCTCAAGGTTTTTTTTTTTTGCTTACAAACACGACTGTGTGTTTGTGTGGAACACTTTTTTTTTCTTTTACTTTTTTTGGGGGGGGGAAGCGGTGGCTACAGAGGGTGGATAGGATTTTCCTCTCCAATAAAATACAATTTGACATGTGTCTCAATAGGGGTAGGATATGTTTCAAAGGCGGTTCGATTTTCAAGTCATTTTCAGATCTGCTTTATGCTCAAAAACGATTTTCTGATTCAAATCTTTTTTTTTTTTTGATACACCGCTAGTCACTATCTTTGTCCTAAACAAAGAAAACAAAAACAATCTTTTATATCGGTAGCCTATATCGAGGCAGGAAACTGTTTGAATGAACCCACTGGCTTCTTCTAAACTCTCCAAACTTTCACTTTGCTTTTGGACAGCAACTAGACGGGTTGGAATTCACCAACTGTTTTTTAGTTCACAATAGTCCTCCATCAAGGGCGGCCCGGTAGTCCAGTGGTTAGCACGTCGGCTTCACAGTGCAGAGGTACCGGGTTCGATTCCAGCGCCGGCCTCCCTGTGTGGAGTTTGCATGTTCTCCCCGGGCCTGCGTGGGTTTTCTCCGGGTGCTCCGGTTTCCTCCCACATTCCTAAAATATGCATGGCAGGCTGATTGAAAACTCTAAATTGTCCCTAGGTGTGAGTGTGAGTGCGAATGGTTGTTCGTCTGTGTGCCCTGCGATTGGCTGGCAACCGATTCAAGGTGTCCCCCGCCTACTGCCCGGAGACAGCTGGGATAGGCTCCAGCACCCCCCGCGACCCGAGTGAGGATCAAGCGGTTAGGAAGATGGATGAATGAGTCCTCCATCAAGCTTCATCTCTCACGTTTCCATATATTTCTATGGTGGCTTTTTTTCCACCTATCGTGTCTTCACTGACCACATTTCTGTGTTTCAGACCTGTCCGATCAGTTGTTGGAGGTGGTCGGGCTGGAGGGAGCCATGGAGATGGGACAGATCTACACCGGTCTGAAGAGCGCCGGAAGACGCCTGGCACAGTGCTCCTCCGTCACCATCAGGTTTGTGCGAATCCTCGAGAGAATTTCTTTTTGTGGCAGCCTGTTTAGGTATTTCCTAATTTGGCCTAAATTAACAATCTGACTGCTGCTGAATTCTTTGAAAAAGGTTCCACACAAAACTTCAAAGAATTTCTTTGGCCACCCGTTGAGGCAGCAAGCTATTTTGGTCAAAATTAACCTGCTGGTTAATTCTTCGATGGTTCTGCACCAAACCAAAAATTCTGTTTCCTCTTGTCATATTTTATGAAGCATTTCTATGGCAACCCGTTTAGGCAGCCACTGGCTAAATTACCAGCATCAAAGCCAACAAACTCAATTTTCACCATTTCAGCCTTGAATTGATAACTTTGAATTCTCTCTTGCAGGACCAGTAAATCCCTTCCCATGCAGATTGATGGTGAACCTTGGATGCAGACTCCATGCACTGTAAGTTGATATTTTTTCTATGCATCTTTTGTCTGTGCATTTGGCCGATCGGAAGACAAAGAAATGACCCAAGCGACAAACCTATATCTCGACAAAGTCTTGACAAGAATATTTCCTATCAGGAAAAAAAAGGCCAGTCTGCGAAATGATCTCGCTGCGTATTGCTGTGGATAAGACGTCACATTCCGAAACTTTTGATTTCATGTCAACTTTATACGTCGTTGAATTTGCGCCAAACGGATTTGACAAAATCATATTTGGATGGTGGCTAATTTGTGCTACGCAAGTCGTAAAAGTGAAAGAATAATTAACATCCATTAGTGCAATCACATGTGAAAAGAGCGTAACATCTCGCAACCTGTTCATCAAAGCCAACGAGAAACATGTCAGACGTCGCTCAGAAATGCAAATGCCCTGATAGACACTCGTCAATATGTTTATTCATGCGGCATTTGCATACTTGTTGTTAATAATTAGTGGGTTAACATCCCATTTGGACTGTGATGTTTTCTGCGAGCGTTGAAACAACGCACGCCACGTGAAGAAGGAGCCGGCGTGGAAATCGCTGGAAGAACCCTCGCGGCCGCTCGTTTGGTCACGCTACGCCTCGTCGGGCTGCGGATGGAAATGCGTGCCGCGCTTTCAGCTTTGAGAGGCCCGTCGTGATTAAAAGACAAAACAAACTCAAACAAGGTGTTTCACTGTGGAAAAGTGAGGGAGAAAAACACTCGTGTCGTGTGGAGACAGATGTGAACGTGAAATTGTGTCACGGTAACAGGAGGACATGAAAAGAAAACTCTCGCTCGTACGGTTCTCCAAACAAAATGCAATTCTCAATTTGGAATTGCGTCTACTATTTACGAAAACAAAATCCGATACACACCTACAGCGGGATCGCGGACAATGAACGGCTATTAAATCCAGACACCCGGAATGTCTGCACTTGTTTTTGGCAGATCGAGATCATCCACAAGAACCAAGCTCCCATGCTGATGGGTCCTCAGCAGAGCCGAAGCTTTTTCTCCACACTGGTGAGGAGAAGGCGGGCCGAGAGCAAAGACTGATCCTTGAAACCGTTTCGCAGGTCCTCGGAAGTCCTCGTCAGAAGTGAAAAAATAAATAAAATTAGCGCGCGGGCCGATCCCCGACTCTCTCGGACCCGTTCGGTGATGCGTGGGGCTCGCGTGGTTGCCTGCTTGATAGCCCAGTGTGCCGTAGCAAAGTGTCGGTTTTACCACGTGGGTCTCGGAGCGCTCTTTAGAGCCACACTTTTTTTTTTTTTTTTAATTATCATTGTTGGGCTACGGCGAAAGAATTTGTTTTGTCATGAGGCCACCTTGGCTTGTCAGCCCTTGCAACTTCCCCGTTTTTCAAGTTATGAGGTGTCACTTGGTCGATATTTTTATGCTTTGCGCTGTGCAGCACAAATTGACTTGCTCGCTATGTTGCCGCCTGAATGAAGACTGTTCTTTCCAAATCCGTGTTCTGTGATGATGTAAGCACCAAAACCTATTGGGGAAAAAAAAAGAAGAATGGATGAAACTTCCAAGTCAAGGTAACACTGTATTAATTTATGCATTGTCATTATTTTGTATATTATTTATTTTTGTGTGCTTCTGATGTGATTATTCTTGGCATTTGGCTCACTCCTGCCAGTCGTCATTGATTGTTCAGAAGAAGAAAAAAAAAAGACATGCATGCCGCTTCTTTTGCAGGAACGGACGACTGAGTTTTAACCAGGTACCGCTACTCGGGTTTTATTTGAGTGGATAAAGCAGCCCAAATGACTTTCCTGTGCAGACGTTCCATTAAGAAGGTAACATGCCTTCATTGATTTATGTTCTGTGATTTTTGTTCAGTTCATTCATGCAAACGCACACACACACACACTCACACACACATACAATGACGATCAAATAGGGTTTGTACGTACCAGTCAACGCCAAATAAGACATTTGGGTGAGTGCCTTGGCTTTAGGGTGATAATTCATTTCACTTTGTGTCCAGTCAGGGAACCAATTGCAAAAGTATTTTCTATAACTGCGATATTTAAAATGAAACAAAAAAAACTGCTTGTGCTAAATATGCCAATAAATGAAAGATTGTCAAACTAAATATTGTATACAATAAAATAAGAAACAGAAACCAAAATACAGTACAGCAAAATCTCTTTTTTTTTTTAAATAAATATTACATAACATCGTAAATGCCACCTCAATATGTTCTGTTTTTGGGGAAATGAGTAAAACAATGTTTCCCTCAAAAAGTATTGATTAATTTGTAGCGGCTATGTATTTTATATACATCTTTTTAGGAAAGTGCCCCTTAAATAATTTGTCTTCCTCGGATATAAACGATTGTATACAATTATTCATTCATTCATTCATTCATCTTCCGAGCCGCTTGATCCTCACTAGGGTCGCGGGGGGTGCTGGAGCCTATCCCAGCTGTCTTCGGGCAGTAGGCGGGGGACACCCTGAATCGGTTGCCAGCCAATCGCAGGGCACACAGAAACGAACAACCATTCGCACTCACACTCACACCTAGGGACAATTTAGAGTGTTCAATCAGCCTGCCATGCATGTTTTTCGAATGTGGGAGGAAACCGGAGCACCCGTATACAATTAAATCAAACATATTTATTCACATAAAGCATTTTATGGCAATGCAAAACAAATCTGTTGTCTTAACAGTAACATTTTCAATTGAAAGTTTACAGTTTGCCAGTCGAGTGTCATACCGTAAAAACAATGCAGGAAAAAAAAATTCATACATACGTTCAACTAAATATTTATTTTATTAATTAGTTGAATTATTTTTTTTCCCAAGAAAGTGCCACACCAATGCGTTTTGTTTGACGGAAACAAATGATGCAGACAAGTTTCATTGTGTCAGTATTTCATGAAAAATGATGTAACCTACCCACCGACGATTTCAGAATCTAGCGCATTTCCACAATCACTGCTTACTCTTTTAATAGACACCACACCGGGTGCGTCATCCACTTTGTAAAAAAATTCTGTGCCTCTCTCAAACAGATAAGCCCATTTTCACCAAAGGGCAGTCAGCGTCATTATATCGCTCGCGTAGACTGTGTCGTTCATACGCGGACATAAAACAACAGCTAACTTGCCTGAGCCCATTTCAACTCTGTGCTAACCAGAACAACAAACCCTGTTGAGGCATGTAAACAGGCATCTCGAATGAATTCAAGTCTGGAAGATGACCCTAAGTTATGCGGTACACTATTCAAGATGATCGTATGTTATACGGTGACAAATTCGGTCGTGTGTGTTCTGTTGATGATGCGGGAGAGCTTGTGATTAGCATAAATTGTAATACACAGCTAGCATTGGTTTTATATTGATCAAAAGAATGTGTTCCAGTCAAGGCCTCCTAGCAAATAGAGGCCCGCACTTGAGAAAATAAATACCCCCTGTGGCTTAATTGCGGAAATGAGTTGTTATTATGTTGTCTGATGTCTTCATTTGGGGACGATGGCCACAGTGTGAGCAGCATGGCGTGCGCCTGATAAATGTCGTCCTTGCACTCCTGCATGTTTTTTTTCGGTACTTTAAGTGTGAGAAACGAGTCTTTGGTTTGTATTTTTGAACACGTTGGGTTTTTTTTCTTCTTCTTCTTCACTCTGGAAAATACTGCCACGTGTTATTTTGCCTGAGAGGGGATCAAAATGCCTGTTGATGTCAACTAAGATGAAGACGATAATGCTGTAATTAAATTGTCAAAATTAAAACAAAGACTTGTTTGACATGATTTTTGGTATTTGTTCATTATCTAATAATGTCTGTCCAGTCGTCATTAGGGTCATGGATGAACAAGAGCTTATCCCGTACTGCCTTTGTGCGAGAAGCGGTGTATATCGCTTCCACAGTACACAATTGTTGTCTTTGCATTATTGGACACGGCGTTTTAAAGACCAAACTGAAGTATCTGTTTGCGCCGTTGACCTTGTGCCACTGGTATGAATCTTTTAAAACTAGCGTCAATCAGAATAGCAGAAGCTAGCAAGGCTCACTGCTACGGCCTTTCGCTACCATCTTAATTCTCGGACCGGCGCAGTTGTTAACACTGTGTTGCCTTGTTGACTGAACATTTTACTTTGCGCGATTAGTCGACGAATCAGTCAGCTGATACAAAAAACAAACTCCACACTGGCGCTAAGATCTGAACTCGGAACCAATGGACTCTATCAGCAGACATGCTAACCATTATTCTCACATGCTAGCCATTATAATGGTATCTCAAGTTAAATGCAATTCCAAAAGAAAGTGTGAAAACAAACGACAAATTATCGAATATGTCATATAGACATGTAAATGCATAGTTACAGTACGATACTGTGACACTGGGAATCTAAGAAAAGTTCGGGCTATTAAATGGTGGTTGCCTCAGTCAAAATATCTAGAAACAACTCTCGGTAGCGTGCAACACTTAAATAGTTTTTCCTCCATGTTGTCTGGCGCAACACTCTGGCTGTTGGCCGTGTCAGGTGGCGTTTCAGCGAGTGCAGTTCACCTTCATGTTGCATCTGCATCACCCGCCTCGGCTAACGCAGGCTCACCTGGATCCAAGATGGCAGCATCGGACCACTTCCAATGCGTCCGCCTTTCAGATGGAGTTTTGGATGTAAAGATAGGATCCGGTCTTCAGACATGTGAACGCTACAAACTAGCAGACTTCAATTCAGTGAGGTCAGTAGCCCTTTTTAGAATGCCACCTGATTCACTCTTTTGCAATAAGATCCACGTGAATCCAGTCATTGCAACCTTCGGATACGACAGGGACATCAGGTAAGAGGAAAAGTCTATTTCTGTTCTAAAACAAAACTGGTTGATCAGAGTATTCTATCCAAAAAGAAAGTTGGAGGAAAAAAATATTGCCTGATGATCACGATAAGCTAATAATATTAGCTCACTGCCACTATTGATTGTTTTTTATTTTTCTGTCCTTCATAATCTTCACATAATTATATACTGTATCTATACGCTGATTCACATGTCCAGACATCTCGTGTTTAAGTGACAACGCCCAAGTTATGATTTCCGATTACAAAATGCAAACATTTGCTGAGATTTATTGGGTGGCTGAAACGAATTACTAGCATTTCCATTGATTTCAATGGGGAAAGATGATTTGACATTTGACGGTCCAAGTGGAAATGTATGAAAAGCATACAAGATATTCCTTGATTTATCCAAATAAAGCAAATGAGGGCAGGTTGGTTGGAAGTCAGAATGTGTTTTGTGCAGTAAAACAAACGCTTGTTTCTCAACCAGCCATCTTTTCAGAATACATTCGCCTGGAACTCTTTGAGATTGCAACCGGTGCAATCCAAGCGAGATAAATCCGATTTCCCACTTGTCTGGAATCCATTATAAATACTGGACAATACACGTGTGGTTGGAGGGAGCTTCAAAAAAACCTAATGAGCAAGACAACAAGAAAATAGCATGAAGCAACACTTAATATAATGTTTATAACGAAAACACAGACCCTGACAAATGCAGTGTAAATGTGTTTATTTCCTGGAGGAAAAGAACTACTAACTATTACAATGTCATTCAAACGCCGTGACCATGAAGACATGACCAAGAACCACACTGCCGGTTTGGAGAGGGAGTGTGAGCGGTAGGAATGGCCCTTGGTGTTGCAGGTGATAACTTTCTTCAAATGTCTCCACCACGGTTGAAACACTTTGCCGTCATTGTTCAGGTCAGCCGCCTGTGGAGGACGTTGACAGTCAGGTAGAGAGGAGGAGGAGTTGTGGTTGGTGTTGGGTGGGTGGTGTGGTGTGTATGTGTGTGTGTGTGTGAGGGGGAGGGGGATAGGGGGGGAATCCACGAGGCCACGCGGAGGCGACGCCAGGCGGCCAAGTGTAGAGCAGCAGTGCACTTTGACAAGCCCGGCGTGTGCGCATCATCAAGCCGCTTTTTGCAACGCGTTGCACCCGCCTGGAAAACCGTAAGTACTTTTCACACCTTTTCACTCATATTTTCAAATGTATTATGATGATGTTGATTTGGCTGCATCAAGAGCATGGAGCATGTTGAGTTGTTGTGTCACTTCCAGAGGACTACACTGTACTCCTGTTGTGTACTAAAGTAGAGATGCATATTAAAAAAAAAGTCCTGTCCATCAAAAGGAGTTTTCAATTTCTCACCCTAAATATGAATTATCGTCATATTTGTTCATTTAATGAGTAAAATGAGCCGTGGAGAAAAAAAAAATCAAAAATCTCAACCTTCTTTGGCCTCCACCTTGTACCTCTAATTAGAATTACAAAGTAGCAAAACAACTCATTGGAGACAGAATGACTGTCAGTCGTTTGCGGTGTACTTGTGGGCACCCACCCCCAGCCCCCACCCCTCACCCCCTAATGCCTTGTTGCTCCCTCGAGCTTCGGGAGGTTTGCTGAAACTATCACTGAATATCCAACTTCAGTTATCAACATTAAATAGGCTACATTCAAAGCCAAGTGTAGATTCCTGAAAAATCCGAGTAGGCGCACAGTAGCCAAGTATTTGTACTCCATGACTTCTTACCAATGTCACTTGGTTGATTATTTGTATTTTAGAGCGGACAAAATCCTGGCTGATACGTAATGGAACGATCCCACGACCAGCAGGTGCCTCGCAGTCTCCGTGTGCAAGCAAAAAGTCCCCAAACTTCATTTTCCTCATCTCAGTTCATACAGGTGAATAATTACGACTACTACTACTACTAAGAACAAAAAGTCCTATATAGATGACAGACTGTTTACATTCGAGCGTGTTAAGGCTCGCGCAGTCATTTATTCGCTAACACAATTGATTTGTGCGTGTGTGTGTTTGTGTGTGCGCGTGCAGAAGACGGTGGAAAAGAGGAGAATTTGTGAGAGGTCATCAAACGACAGGCGGAGAAAGTTGATTAAGTCCAACCTGGCTGTTGACACTGAAGGTAATTTCACGGCCGCTAAACATTTTAGCCGCAATCCAATTATTGTTGTTGTTTTGTTGTTGACTTTTTCTTGTTGTTGTGAGTCTTCATCACAATGGCCTTTGTGATGAACGTATACACACACACACGCACACAAAATGCTCTGTTGTCTTGGATCGCAGTCCAAGTCCAAAAGGATCGCAGTGCAAGTTTGTGTTGGTGGGGTCCAACTGGACTTGTAAAGAATATCTTAGAGCTTTGTGTTGTGAGCCTAAGTTTGAGGTCCAGGAAAGCTTCAGCTTAGTCGAAGCTTAAATTTTTTTTGGCCGGAATTAGAGACACTGTGATGCCCTGGCATGTGGGCAAGGAGAGCCACAGTCACCGATGGACTCTCAGCCATTTAGTGAACAGCGCAAAGAGTCAAAACACACAAATGCACAATGAAAACACTTGCAAGGAGCATGTAGCAGACACTCCCACTGGAAAAACTGCCCGGCTCCCGCTTCGGATGTCTCTCACTCCGCCACGCCCTTTAGAGGCATATAGCCAACACACACATTTTCCAGTGTGTGTGACTTTTGGCTTCATTCCACTTTAAAAACTGTTGTTATATAAAAATATAGTTTTCTTATATTGTTATGATGAAAGACAGTGCTAATGTTCTTAACATGTAGCGCGTCAACAATACCTGAGATGAAAATTGCAATGATTGTTGACTGGGTGTGGATTAAGAGCTTGGTTGTTGAACAGATTGAAGCTGTAACTAATAGTACAACTGTACCTCTATGATTGTTGACGTCAGGGTTAGAATCATTTTGAGATTCCTTTTTGATTTCAATTTGGCTTCGTATTTCTAATTAATTTTGTTTTAATGAGTTTATCGAGCGAGTTTTTGAGTTTTTATCTTTTTGGAAACACGATGCTTTGTTTTTTGTTTTTTTTTAGTTTTAGTCTTAGTTTTGTTTGTTTTCCTTTTTTATCCATAGAGTATTTGTTGAGTGCAAGATAAGGTAAAAGGTCAATAATTATTGTGAAATTGAGTAAAACTGACTTGCAGTTATTTCATGAACTATAAACACCTTGTTGGGTGCGTCTTAAAATTGGACCTCTTCTTTTTGGTACTCCCTCACAGAACTTTTCCAGGACCTGAGTCGACTGCAGGAGACCTGGCTGGCAGAAGGTGAGCGTCACGATGTGGAGTAGGGGTGAGGTGGTTGTCATTTGGCAAATAAGAATTTCTCAGAAATGTACTTTAATATACAGTCGGGCCTTGAGATAAGTGATCTGACTTGCTCGTTTTTGGAGCTGTCATTGAGTCGATTTATTTATTTATTCTTTCAATGTGAACAAAATAGCTTTTTTTTTTTTAATTTAAAAAAAAATCAGTTTTCAAAACAGCCGGCCCGGTTGTCCAATGGTTAACACGTCGGCTTCACGGTGCTGAGGTACCGGGTTCGATTCTAGTTCCGGCCTTCCTGTGTGGAGTTTGCATGTTTTCCCCGTGCCTGAGTGGGTTTTCTCCGGGTACTCCGGTTTCCTCCCACATTCCAAAAACATGCATGGCAGGCTGATTGAACACTTCAAATGATCCCGAGGTGTGAGTGTGAGTGTGGATGATTGTTGGTCTGAATGTGCCCTGCGATTGGCTGCCAACCGGTTTAGGGTGTACCCCGCCTACTGCCCAAAGGCAGCTGGGTTAGGCTCAAGCATCCCCTGTGAACCTCGTGAGGATAAAGCGGATCGGATGGATGGATGGATGGACAGGATTCAAAACCCTGTTTTGGTTGAAAAAAAAAAACCAAACAAACAAATAAAAGGGGGAAAGTAATAATATCCACAATATCTTTTGACTTTTCAAAGTTGATTGTCTGCCGCATCCTTTCAAAACGTACATCGAAGAACATTCAACTTGTACCGCGGTGTGCACGGAGGGGGCAGATTTTGCGTTTCCACAGTCGTCACGGCGGTCCAATTACGAAGAGGCACCTGCATACATTGTGGGGGTCTTGGGTTGGGAGTGGGGGGTGGAGGGGGCTCTCGCGGTAGAGCGAGGAGGTTCGAGCTGTGGGAGTGTCATCACAAATTAGCTGTGCGACGCTCATTGTCTGCTGGGCTTTTTTTGGCGGGAGTTGCTGCGCCGCCTCCCTCCCTCTCTCTCTCTCTCTCTCTCTCTCTCTCTCTTGCTCTCTCTTCCGCTCCTCCATCATCTCCAGCTGCATCATCACCTTGTCTGCTTCAATTCCTCCTGCTGCTCCTCCTCGCATGCACAAAAAGACAAGAATGGATCTATCCACTTTTTCCTGACACGCTCAACAGAAAAAGAGACTTTTTTTGGGGTGCGGGGAGAGCTTCTTGTTTCTTAAAGTTTTCTTTCACAGACTTTTCGTTTTTTTTTTTTCTTAGTTTTTTTGAGATGTTTTTCCTCCCATGGCAAGACTGGCTCACTGCGCTCTAAGTGAGACGGGATGCTTCAGGATTTAAGCGCCAGCGTCCTCTTTCCGACGTGTTTGCAGCACACAACTTTTGGTTAGTGCAACTCTCGTCGAGATGTGTTCAAAGTTTGCTTTGAATGATCAAGTTGAAGCGTTTCTGGTTGAGTGCGGATCGCAGCGTGTGTTGAGATGGCTTTTCGTTTGGTTTGAGCTTGACGCTGAAACATAGTCAAGCTTGATTTTGTTGTTTAGAAGTTCAGAAATTACAGAGGGGATTTGTGGGGAAAAAAAATTGGGGAGAAGATATCACCTGAAATATTGTTGTCTGTGCTGAATTTTAAAAATTTGCGTTTATGAACGCAATGAAACATATTTGCGAAGTGGCAGTGTGAATTTTTGCACCAACATATTGTGGATGTAAAAATAAAAACGCAAATTCATGTACGTTTCAAGGTACATTTTTGAATACACGTAAATCCTTTTTTAAAAAAAAATCAGTTTTCCGCTTATTTGTCTCAATTAGTTACCGCACCTCTTGTGTGAATATATTTTTTTAAATCCACCATTGATGGTTTTTCAAATGCAAACACAAATAAGCCAATTTGTTAAAATTTAAAGTGATTTTTTTGAATGCATCTGCAAGATGTTTAAAAAAATAAAATATGCCCTTTATTTCTAGTGTTATACAATTTTCTGAATTGTACTAATAAATTTGCATTTGAATGCATGTGAAGCCTTGAAAAAATTATAAATTAAAAAGAACTGCTTGAATATTTGTCACCAAATGGCTGCACCATCACACATCTATATTAAGTATAAGTATATAATTTCTGACAAAATATTCGTTGTTGAGATGAAAATGAGGAAGAAATGTATTTTTGTTTCTTTTATATTTCATTCTTCCAATAGGTTAGCGTGTGCCTTTCAACAAAAAAAAATCACTTCTGGAGCCATCACTCTACTTTTAACCATCTTCAAAATACTTCCTTTTACTTTTTGTTAAAAAGAAATGAGATTTGACAGCGGATGAAAACGTTGAATATCGAATGAATATTTCATCGCAGCTCAGGATGACACTTCCGACGACAACGGCGGCTCTTAACTTCCTGTCCGTTAGAACCGGAGATTTATTCGGCCAGGTAATTGGAAGAAAGGAGTCGAGGAACGGGAGTGAATTTCCCATTTGAGGGAACTTTGTCAGCTGTCATGCAAACGTTTGGGCAGAACCATATTATTTTTTATCCCTTGTGAGTGAAACAATGAATGTCATTTTTATGAATGGCGGACGCATTCTACCTTTTTTTTTGGGGGGGGGGGGGGCAATTGTCTCATTGACAGACGGATGCCGGTGACTCATTTCTGCTCGACTTCCTTTCCTTCCTGTGTCCGTTTCTCACCCCTCAAAGTGTGTGTGCTACGTGCGGAGCGTCCAGGTGCTCAGAATTGTCCAAAATGTGCTTCAAAATGCTTCAATTTGTCACCTTGGGCGTCTGCGTATCAATAGCAACCGCACTTTACCTAAATCTCTTATGACCACTCCCTTTGCTTTGACAAACCACTTTTTTTTTTTTTTTTTTAGCACAAACTGTTTTATTTGACATATAAAGTGTGAATAGTCTTAAAAAATGTGTTATACCGGCCGTTTTAATTAGTTTTTAGATTAAATGTATTTTGGCTTTACGTTGTTTGAAATTGTGAAACTTGAAACTGTATGCTTCCAACACAGCAAGACATTTTTTTTTTATTCCCTTTGGTTTGTTCATAGCAGAATAGAATCTCTATTTTTTTCCTTTTTTTTCACAACTGAAAATTCAAGTGTGTAGACAAATGGTTGTCAAGATGGTCGGTAGCTGACTTGAAATGTCGAGCTTTGAAGCTTTCAGATGCTTGCGATGCGTCCACCTCAACGCGGCAAGTACGTAGAAGGGGACGCAAGGTGGTTTCTTTTCTCTTTTCTTTCTACTCCTTTGACTTTTCAGAATCAAATCTTTCTTCATCACGTCTTGTAAAAACACACTGTGAGTTTGCCATTTGGGGCGGACTAATATCCAATAAAATATACAAAGTACAGAACGTATTTTGGAAATAAAGATGGAGGATCGACAGTAGAGTTGTGCAAAAATTATGAAATCATTTGCTAAGTGTAGTGTAAGTTAAATAAAAACAAAGGTTGGGATTGTATTTCCTGTTGTATACCAATGATTGTTTTTTTTTAAACAAGGATTATTTCATGGGTTTGTATGAAATATTAATTTTTATTATGATGGCGTTATCATAGTCCCCTTTAAAAGTGTAAATCAGATGTGGGAAATCTTTTCCCCGATATGCAGTTCCATAAAGAAGAAGATGGTGCAAATGTCAGAAATATACAAATCAAGTGTTTTGGGCCTTATATATATATATTTTTTACATATATTTTTTGTTTCTTCTGTTGTTATATACAATAAGCAATATTACCAGATGAAATCCTCTCACCTGGGGGGTGAATGGCCGACATGCCGCAGGTTGCCCACCCCCCTCCTTGGAGGAAATAAATAAATGGATGCCCAACAATTAAATTGTGTCATCATCATCTCATCCAGAGTGAGAATAAGGACGGGGAAGGGAAAAAAAATAAAAAGAATGGCAAGCAGGCATGTGGAGACGTGTTCCGCTAACTTGAACGAATATGTGTATAAATAGACGTGATAATGGCAGTGTTGAATCTCGCGTGCGGGTCGGGAATTGGAATTTTTGAGTTGGTCATTTTTTTAAAAAGCCAAGCGGACAGGTGTACAGGTAGCAGGTGATGGGAGTGGGGGGTCGGGGGGGCAATTAAAAGATGCTAACAATGGGAGACGGCATGATGGCATGCCAAGCGTCGGAGAGTCGCCTCCGCATTGAAAAGAATTTCAACACTCCGTTGAGATTCTTTGCCTTTTTGATCCTCCTTTGACCCACATGACACTGGACAAGTCATTAGGCAACGTCTTTAAAAAAAAAACCTTGACAAAGAGAATATTGGTTTAAAAAAAAATCAAGAAATATAAATAATGTATTTTCTATTGAGGCCTCCAGTGGCACTGTTTCTAATATCTCGACACTAGTTGGTTGAAATATTCAAAACAGATCTTGCAGTGCTGCAAATATAGGCGTCATTATAGGGAATGTTCGATTAGATTTGAAAAGAGAGAATTCTTGTTTTTAAAGGTAGAAAGATTTTCAATGGAAATGTACTTTTCAAATATTTGTAAATTCTGAAAAAAAACATTTCAAATGTATGTTTTTTTACAAACTCGATTCATGATCATTTTTGCAGAATGTATCATTTTGGTCTTATTCTTTCTGAGCTGTAATTATTTTTGGAACCTTTCACGCATATCATGTCTCATAAATAATAATAAATTAACTGTTCATAGGCAACTTTCATATTTCTAGATATTTAAAATATTTTATTTGGATTAAATAATCATTAAAATATATTATAAATCACATTTTGGCAATATTTATTCTGAATATGCAGGTCCATATTTTATTTTTATTTTTAAAGAAATATTATTAATATGATGATTATTATTTGTATTAGAATTATTATTAATTGGGCCAAAGAACGGAGCCGCAAGGACCCAATTGAAATTGCCTACTTTCTTCAAATCTTCTCGTATTGAACTCTGGCAACCAACCAAAGTCGCCTTTTGTGTTGGTTTTATTTCTTATCATTTGAATGATCATTTTCTTGATGATTCTTCTTTGTGAAGAAGCCATTTTAGGCGCCCACCAGCTTCCGCATTGAAGCGTGTGGAGCGGCTTGGTGGCTTACAAGAAGAAAGACAAAGAAGAAGAAGAGGAAGAAGCGGCCCCATCTTGATGTTGACTCTGGGGGGGGGGGTCCTGGAGCAAGGGGGGGCTGGGGGGGTGGGTTGGACTTGGGATCAACATCACAAACATCTCAAGGTGTCTTGTCTTGTCTTCTTTGTGCTTGCAGCTCAAGTTCCCGACAATGACGAGCAGTTTGTCCCAGACTTCCAGACTGAAAACTGTGAGTGCGACCACCACTCTGTGTGTGTGCGTGTGCATGTGCGTGTGCATGTGTGTGTGTGTGCGCTTATTTGCATAGGGATGAATATTGTTTTTAGAGGATATTTTTAACATTAGGAGGGCCAAACTGAGTGTCACCTGATTTTCGGGGAGGCAGTAAAAAGGGAGGAGGGTGTTTGGTTGTTTTTTTTTTTTAATCCAGAATAGAAATGTTCATCTCATGAGACACCCCTTGACCTTTTTTTTTCTCCCCTCTCTTCTCAAAGTGCTTTTTGTGCACATCTTCCTCTAAATCAGGATTTGTCTTTTATTTCTTTTTGGTCCCTCGCTAATGTCGTCGTTTTACACTCCGAAATTTGCTCGAAATGTGTCTAAGAATACTTGGGATGGAAATTGAAGGCGCTGTTGTTAGTCTCACCCGGTTGGTTTGCCATGCGACTTGGCGGTGAGGGTGGGGAGCTCAGTGGGGGACCGCCAGAGTGAGCACATGTCTTTGGGACAGGACGCCAACGTGAAACGACACCAAACACCCCCACTTCTTCCTGATGTCCTTTTAACACAAAAGAGAGTCAGACAACTTTAGATTTTAAATATTACAGTTTTCGTCTTGTCATTTTTGCTCGATGAGCTTTTTTGTTATTGCTGCAAGTCCATAACATTAGTTAAAGATGTTTATTTTACTTTAGTACACAATACTGTGTGACCGTTTCTTTGTTGCTCTAAAAAAAACCCCAGTATAAAAAAAAAAAATCGAATGATGAAACGAAACTAAACAAAGCATTTCCCACCCCCAAAAACAAAAACTAATAAAAAAACAAACTCGCTTTGAAAACAAATTCAATCAAACTGATTTGTTTTTTCAAAGTCGAAATGAAATGAAATCAAAAATTCCCAAAACATGATTGCCGTATGAATCCCCCCCGATCCCAACACCAGTTTCATCGGACATTTGAAAACTTTGGTTGAGATGTCAATCAAAAAAAAAAAATGTCTGAACGAACCTTTCTGAAATTGAAAGCCATTTTGGTTGAAAGCAGTCAAAAAAAAGATCCCTTGCCATACAATTGGACGTCTCTCATAATAGGACACATGAACAAAGATGTACCCCAAAATTGAGCCATTTCCAATCCCGAATCGGAAACAAGTATCCGAAACTGGTGTGTTTTGTTTTTTCTCACACAACTTTCTTCCTTGATGCCTTTCGTACTGCATTAGTGTATCTTAGCGAGAGACTACCACAGACACGATAACAACGTGGCCGCGTTTGAGGAATTAAGCTCATTTGCATAACTGTGATCCGAATAAGCAAAACCTTGAATAATCATTTCGTTTTATAGTCTGAAATGAGATCAATATGGCCTTAAAAAGCTCCTACAAAGTCTTAAATTGGACTTTAAGCCTCTATGTTTGAGCGCTTAACTTGGATGGAATTGAAGCAGGTTCATGTTGGCATTCCAGGCCTCCAAAAAACAATGGGTGGTCTTCTTTTTTTTTCCCCCCTAAATTCCTAATATTTTTCCCTCTCAGTTGAACTGACACATCAAGAAGTTCAAGATGATTAGACTTTAAAAAAAACACACACACTTCAGACAAGCTGTTTTGAAGCCACTTTTAGCATTACTGACCCCTACTTTGAAAGGCCTCACTCTGATCTTGACTTCTTTATTTTGCTGTGATTGATTGACTGACAAAAAAAGATTAAATAAAAGCGTATTAAAGCCATCATGCTTCATTTAGATCGAGCTTGCACGACACGTTTTCAGCTCGAGAGCCCAGTCGTGAAAATATATATCAGAATGTGCACATTTACCGTAAATAAACAACAATAGATAAATAATCCATCATTTTCATGTAAATAATTTTAGATTTCAACCATTTTTTGGTAGATCCACTATAATTACTTAAGAATATTTGTATACATTTCTGCTCCATATATGTTAGCGGAGCAGTTGTTTGAAGGTTAATTACAGTGACGTCAATGCTAGCTTTTGTTCGCCTTATATGTTAGCATTATACTAGCGGACCTTTGGCATACCAAATTCTTTGGTTAGATTGAACACTTTGAGATTTAAATATACAATGTTCTACAGTGGTACCTCTACTTACGAAATTAATTGGTTATGGAGGAAATTTCTTACCTACAAAATTTTGTTAGTAGAGACCCGTTTTCCATGTGAATGCCCTAATCCTAATCCAAGCCCCCCAAAATTCAGACATAAATGTTTCCTAAAGCAGGAAGTAGTAGCAGGAAGATGCCAAATAATAGCCAATGGCAGAGCAGCTACAAGTATGTTGCGTTCAGGAAACTCAGAGCTGCGACTAGCAGCCCATTTTGTTGTTTAACCTTACATATCTTGAAATTTATTCCGTAACAAGAGGCAATATTTTCCTGTTGAGGCATTTCACAACTTGAACATTTCGTATTAGGAGACGTTCGTAAGTAGAGGTACTACTGTATGCTCTTTTAATGCTTGCCGTTTTTGTATGTTTTGTTGTGCCGCGTTTGTTCCGATAGCTGTTGTCTGAAGTTGTATAATTCCGTCAATGCTAAATTCCGGTAGCCTGTCTCTGGGGGATTTTGAATCGTCTGTGAGCATTAATGTTTTGGTTTAAACATTGTGGTTTTCAAAAGTACATTGTTTAATTCTTCATTTTCTTTATTTTTGGTTCCTCAAAGTGATGCTATACGACAGTCTCGAATCAGAACGGTTGTTAAGTAATACTTTTTTGGAATGTATTTGAATTATTTGAAATGTTTTTGTGGGGTAAAACTATATCGAAAAACGCTCTAATCGGTTTGCTTCCGTGTTAGGCTCACTGTATTTGACAAACTGAAAGCATGGATCAATGTCGACGATGGATCTATGGATGGATCTGCCCACCGCTATTATATTGGGAAATACTTTGTAGTTGAATGTAAATCCCGCCTAAGAGGTCAGGGTGACGGTCTGGTTGTCCTTCAGGAGTGCTGCTGACCATTTGAGCAGCGGAGTTGGCACACTGGAAGGCTACTGACAGATGGCGCCATGGTTGGCCATCCCAGACGCCACCTCTCCCATATGGGTTCCTTATAGCACCGTCATGGAGGCCCGTGTCGACAAAGATGATGGATGGCACTTGAAAGGATGTCAACATACACAAAAATACTCCCAAAAGAAACCAGGCCATTGGATTAAAAACGGCCACCAGCTTCTATTATTTTAGTGAGGTTGCATTTTTTTAATTTTTTTTAGTCTGTACCACAAAAACCCACCCTGCTCCTCTAAATACTTCCCAAAACCACACCTAGAAAATAAACGAGTGCACAATGTGTACACTGTCTGTGTAAAATAAACCACATTGAATGTCATATTTATGAAAGGAAGGCTTGTTTGGAGTCTGATCTTAGAATTGAAAGTACAGTGAAACCCCGTTAAAATGGTGAGGTACAAACGACTGAAAATCTGCAATCTACAGTAGAGAAACCATGTTAGCACATTTTTGTTTTACCTCTCCCACACACTGAACACATTTCATCCTATTAAAAGACATTTAGACTTATTAATTAAAAGACGCCTTTTAGGGCTTCTTCCTACTTTCCCCCTGACTATCCTCTAACATCCATTTTGAAGAAATGAAAAGACTCTTGCTTGCACAGTTCTCCAAATAAGAGGGCAAACTGACAAAAGATTGAGACTCCCAGTTGTAATTCACTGTAAAGCCAACATATAAAACAAAAGAGAATTATATATTCAATATTCAAACACCAAAATGTTCAACCAAATCACGGCGTTTCATCAAATAAAAGTATGCTAGCCCAATGCTAACATGTAATGGGAAACCACGAGCTAACAAAGGTTTGTTTATTAACAGGGTGCACGTAACAGTTTTGCTCTGTTTAGTTTTTTTTTTTTTTTTTACCAATCCACCGACCTCACGGGGTGAATTTTCAGTCCCTATTTTCCTCGACAGGTGCATCTGCACTTGGCATAAAAACTGGTCCATCTTGATTTTCATGCTTGGAGCAAGTCCAGTTTAGCATGTTAGTGAATTTGGCGCTATGCCTTGCTGAGTATTGCGGTGGACCGAGGGCTTTTTCTATTTATTACATGCCCTGGGCGCACCTGTCGAAAGTAGACGAGACTGTGGACCACTTGAAACCAGATCTAAGTTGTGGTGCAGGTGGTGTGATCCGATTCTGGGCAGATGTGATCCATACACAGGCAGACAGATTGTACGCTCCACTGATATGTGTGGTGGATGTCATGTATTAAGTGTAGCATAAGCATGCATTAAAACCTCTGAATTGTTTTTGTAATCAATTCCTTGAATGCATGATTTTTGGACGCACAATCACGGGTTGAAGGCGGTGTCCATGTGCCCACTTTGCAGCGGCCAATTTTAAATCACCGGCAAGTGGAGCTCTTTTTGCAGTTCCTTGTAAATGTACATTGCACAATGCAGACTATGCTGAATTTAAAGGGAATGAGGGGTGATGTTTCGATGGGCCAGGAGTCAAGTCAGCTGTGATCAGCCCCACAACGGCGCAAACGCCCATGTTTAATTAACTGTACCCGTTCTACGAAAATGCCAAAACAAAAAAAGCTCCACCCATGTACAAAGTTAGACTGCACTTAGCGCTGTGCACGAAAATAGACTTAGTCCTAAATCTGATTTGGTGCAGGTCGCCTGGATGGCAGTCCCTAATTTTTTGTGCATCAAGGACTGGTTTCAAGTTAAGGTATATTTTGATGTGTCTTCGGGGCTCAGCCATCGTTGCCACCCACTAAGTGGTGCTGTTTGCGGACGGGTTTCTCAAGCGGCACGCTCCAGCGGCTGAGCTCAATATGAACTTCAGTTCATGAAGTGATTCCATTCACTACATTCATTTTTTTTTTAATCTTCATCATTTGAGATCAACCTGCTACTCGAGCCCCCATCTTCCATTCTACTCTCCCCCACCCCACCAAAAAAATGGCTGGTATGCAAATGCAGACATATTTGAATCTGGTGCACTTACAATATTGTCAGTGCACATGCGTATCTGCTCACCACTTATGTGCACCAGTGATAAGATAATAAAGTTTCAGACTACTGCGACTGTAACACAGATGGAACAACTCAAAATTCTGACATACCTGGGTAAGATTATGTGGTAAAAAAAAAAATCTTCAAGATATACAATATAACAAGTGCGTGAACGATGAACCGCGATATAGCAGGCGTTCACGGTATAGTCAATAAATGTGACTTTTGGGTTGGGTTTACTGATGTAACAACGTACACTTTGACTTGGCGGTCGTCTTCAATGTCACGTTGGCGTGGGAGCAGCATGGTGGAAGTGTGGAGAAGGAAGAAGCTCCTTCTTTGTCTCATCTTCACAGATGCTTACCATTAGCATAACTTAGCGGGGAATGGTGGAGGTGTAAAATGGGGCCACACGTTCCGTCTCCGCCACCTCACCGCCATTTAACAACGAAGGCCAGCACCTACAGTAGGTGAAAATGGAATAGAAGCTGTATTCACCCTTTGCCAAAAAAAACCTTTTCCCTCTACTTTTATTGAGAACTAGGAAAGGATCTGCCAAATCTGGGCGGCAAAAACACACCACTTCTACCTGAGAATGTCCAACATGTCACAGCCAAGGAGTCATTAATTAGCTCAGATGTTTTTTTTTTGTTTTGTTGTTGTTGTTGTTTTGTTTATATTTATGAATGGATGTCTAACATTGTCCTTTAGGGTCCTATGGCAGCAAATATAGGGTCCTTTTAAACATTTTCAGGAGTCCTTCAAAGAAAAACACACCCGAAGTTGTGTTCATTTTGGAATGCTGTTTGAATGTGTAAGGAGCATAGGTTGTTTCCTTCATCAGGTCCCCACCATTTTTTTGTGGTCCATGAAAGCAAATGAAAAGGTCTATTTCATTTCTCGACTCAAATGTTTTTGTTGATTTCATTTTGGCAGAAAATTTGTATTAAAATTGTATGATTTCAAGTTCAGTTTGTTTTCGTGATAAACCTGTTCCAAAAAGTCTGAGCAGTATCTCCCATCGGAAATTGTGTTAATCAAATTGATCCATTCCATACGCACACAAGAATATTCACAAAAAATACTTTTTATAGATAACAGCTATAGCTTTAAAAACGATATGAACGGTGACTCACGAAGTGGTTAAAACATTTATTGGCGACCCTTATTCGCATATATAGCTATACTACGTGAAATTGAGTTGACATGACGTTCACAAGCAGACCCACAAAAAAAATCCCCCCAATCCTTGCCACAAAAGACATAAAATGTCTGCCATTTTCGTTTGTAACACCCATTCAGGAGTAATTCTAGCAAATACTTTTGAAAAATTCAGCACTCCAAGTCAGTTCCACTTCTATCATGAATAGAGCCACAAAAAACTCTCAAGAAGCCATGTCTGAAACACACAGGAAGTCTACCATCTTAGTTTGAGGTGGACATTTTTGGGTCATTTTGTTTTTTTCCATGGGTCCTCAAAGCCAAATGTGTGAGTTTTTGTCATTGTGGTTGTAACGCGGCAGCGAAGCTTGACGACTAGCCATAAAACACCCTAAAAGTTGGACTAGATCTGATCTCTGAGCACCACGGAAAACATTAGTTTTGGACCTCTTGTCGCTAATTGTCTTGTGCTTTAAAACAAAAACAAAACGCTGGAATCTTCCATCTTAATCAATGTCTAATGAGAGTAATCACACCATGATGGTCGTGACATTCTATGCGAGAAAAGGAAGTGCCTTGCAATCGATTAGCGTACCTTGGCACCCCACCGTAAAAAATCCATCGTGACATTTCCATGTGTGACTCTTGGACGTCGTTGTGACGGCGTCCAAGTTTGATTAAATATCTATATTGACACTATTTAAATGTAGTCACCTTCAATACACCAGAATCACCCTGTTATTGATGAAGTCAATAACGAGGAGGTTGTGTGATGTCTCAAACGAAACAGGCCTCTTCATTAGGTACACACGTTCACATCATCCACAGTGAACCAAATATGCCTGAGATTGATGAAAAGCGTTGATTTCGTGAGTCCATGCCAATGACGTTTTTTTTAATGTGTCGCTTTAGTCCTCAAGACTCGTTTTAACCACATTTTTAATAAAAACACAGTCTTTCAAGTGTTCTTTAGTGCGTGTTGTCACATTCCCTCGCACAATTTCTCCAAATAAGAGATCAAATTCAATCAGATACTTTCTCACTTTCAGTTGAACTCGTGTAAACCTGACCCAAAACAAAAGAGAATTTAATAGTGTGTCTCAAAACACAAAAATGTTCAACCAAATAATTTTGTCTCACAAAAGTCTGATAGCTTTATGCTGGGCTTATAATGGGAAACACTTACGAGAGGCTAATGGAAATTAGCATAAATGTTATAGCAACTGTCAACCTAACAACTGCTAATTTAACACTCACAAAGCAGCAACACAGACAGTACAAAATGAGCACTCAACAATATTCACATGCGTTTATACTCGATGCTCTTTTGGGAATAATGAATATTAAAACAGCAAAAGGAATTATTAGCTAAATGAATTCTGTCATGAGTGCGCCAAACAAGATTTTTTTTTTCCACAAGCGCATCGTAAAAGGTCTCCCCACAGGAAGTTTCTCTTTGACCTCAGATCGATGACCTAGAAAGGGCATTCCCCCAGCGTGCTTTGTCACGCACCAGCTTACCAACCCCCGCGATCCTCCATCCCAACCCCCACACCCAACTGCCCAATCAACAGGGGCCCGGCTGTGCGTCACATGATGTGTTGGCAGATCCACTCATACTTCTACAGCAACTGTCAGTCAAGACGTGAGAAAATCCTCCTCCTAAAAATCACATCTTCACGCTGCCCAACCACCACCAATCCCGCCTCACCACTTTTCGGACTCTTTCAGAACCTTCCATGCTGCCTTGTAGAATGAATGCAGGTCCACTTGTTCGTGGTTCTGGATGTTGTTTAAGATGCATGAAGCATTTATGAGCAAAGTTGGAATGAGATTAGCCATTAAGTCTGCACACTTGGACTGTTTTTTATTTGTGAGGCTAAACCCAATGAAGATCAAGGTTCACTTCGCAACATGACATTTGGTAGGCATGTCTGTCATGAGTAGACCCACAAAAAAAAGAAGAAATCAAGCCCCAAAAGACAAAGGAAGTCAGTTTGGTTTGAAGCGTAAATTGGGGTTTGGTAGCACTCTGCGATTTTTTTCCAGCTCCTAAAACCCAAGTTACATTTAGCAATAGTAAATATCGGAGGCATGCCTATCATGAGTAGACCCACAAAAAAATCCTCAAATAAGTGTTGCCTGAAAACACACAGCAAGTCTGCCGTTTTGATTTGAAGTAGCTATTTTAGAGTTAATTACAGGGACAGACAAACTTGTGCTAGTGATTTCGTCCAACTGCTACCAAATTTGAACCGAATGTATTCAACATTTGGCCAAAGTTTGACTCATAGCCACAAAAAAAAGTGAAATGCTGTATACGCTATAACGAGAATTTTTCGAAAATTCAGCTGCTGAAGCCAGGTTTATGTGCCAACATGAAATTTGTGAGCCATGTTTACCATGAATAGACCCACCAAAAAGTCTCAAGACACAGGGAATCTGCCATTTTAGCTTGAATCGGATGGTTTAGAGTCATTTTGGCCATTTCCTGGACTGCTTCAAAGGCTTACTTCCTGCAGGGTCGAACAGGTCCCAATACTGTTGTTTTATCGGGTAGTGCGGTGCCTCTGATGGTTCTGTGTAACAAAAACTTATGTCTCTCTCTCTCTCTCCCCGATGACCCCATGTCCTGGTGTAGTGGCGTTTCACGGACTGCAGCTGAAGATCAAGAGGGAGCTGCACAGTCCGTGTTCCGAGCTGATCTCCACCTGCAGCCAAGAGCGGCCCTTCAAGCTCCAGTATGGAGAGAAGTGCCTGTACAATGTCAGGTCCGTACTTCCTCACCCTTCGCATCAAACCTATTGCCGCCTTGCACTACAGAAATAACATCGAGAAATGCTCTTAAAATAACGTGATGTCCAACGTGATGTTACGTGATATGTGTGCCACAGTGCCTACGAGCAGAAACAGCACGCAGGCATGAAGCCCTCCAGTCCGGTGACGCCCCCCTGTAGCACCCCCGTGTCACCCCTTCATCATGCCGCTCCGACGCCCAAACCCGAGCGGACCTACGCCCACGCTCCGCCTTCCTTACCCGATGCCGCTTACGCCATGGACCACAGGTACACTTTGAACATTAAAGCTAGCTAGCCCGTCATTGAAAATAGCAACTAAACTTGCTAGCCTTTTGTGGCTAATAGTAACAACAAAGACATCAAATACAAATATGTATTTAAACCCCACATTGAATGGTTTGGCCTGGTGTTGGAATCCAAAAGTCGTCCGCCATATTGAATGTGTCAGCGCTGCCAAATCGACTATTGCAAGTCAATGGACTCAACTTCCTCACCTACAAAATGTACAATGTTAATGCCTCTATTCAACAATTTACACACATTAATATAATTGGGGCGGCCAGGTATCCAGTGGTTAGCACGTCGGCTTCACAGTGCAGAGGTACCGGGTTCGATTCCAGCTCCGGCCTCCCTGTGTGGAGTTTGCATGTTCTCCCCGGGCCTGCGTGGGTTTTCTCCGGGTGCTCCGGTTTCCTCCCACATTCCAAAAACATGCGTGGCAGGCTGATTGAACACTCTAAATTGTCCCTAGGTGTGAGTGTGAGTGTGAATGGTTGTTCGTTTCTGTGTGCCCTGCGATTGGCTGGCAACCGATTCAGGGTGTCCCCCGCCTACTGCCCGAAGACAGCTGGGATAGGCTCCAGCACCCCCTGCGACCCTAGTGAGGATCAAGCGGCTCGGAAGATGAATGAATGAATGAATGAATATAATTGGGAAACAAAGACGAACCAAAAACAGAGCATCTAATGTTTAATCTGATGATTCTAAATGTTTACTCCCATGTGTAACGTTCCGGGATTGTCCGGATTGGGCTGGATCCACCACACCCATAGACAAGAATAAGATCTTGGCACCGAAAAGGTTTATTTACAAACAAAAACGCAAGACCCACAAAGTACAACTAATGACGTTGGTTACAAAATGACACGAACCAAGAACGCTTTCAAAAGGCAACGGAAATAGCTTGAGGACCAAAATGTGTATCGTACAAACCGTGAGTAAATATGAACACCAAAAGCCACTACTTATGTGAAACAAAGTACAAAAAATGAAGCAAGAGAAAAATGCACCAAATTAGGGAACATTTAGGAAAATTGCCCTTAAAACAATGGCTTGAGCAAGGCGAATTATCCGACGCTGAATGGTCGGAATGACAGTCCTTAAATTATCCGTTGCTCATGAAGAGTGACGTGTTTAGCTGGATAGAAAGGTCCTCCTCCGCCACATGCTGGAGACTAACAGAGGCAAAATCATGATTCAATATTGATCATCACTGTAAGTACCACATACAGTACATAGGTTGCTAAACATAGAGCACATATGTTTTCATGAGTGTTTTCGATGTTGCCATAATAATAAATGCTAACCATAGATGTATAAGTTTGCAGTTATAATCAAAAGTCATTATTTATTCTTGATTCCACGAGATTTGGAGTGTAAATGGCTGATACATCTCCAAGCAGCAAAAAAATGAGGCATCTCCCCAGTGGGTTAATTTCCACATTCAATATGGAGGCAATCTTTATGTCCGATTTGGCACCAAGGCGGGGTGTATTTATATGTATTGTCTAAGTTAAGCACAATATGTTAGCATTGATGGCTAACACGAGTGAAGATGGTATTTTTTTCAAAAGTATTTTGTCAATCAGATTCTGCCGTCAGCTTTCTGAGCCGTGCCACTCGTTCCCGTCCCCGCCGACCATGTCCCGGGATGCCCGGCCCCTGTACCAGCGTCAGATGTCTGAGCCCAGCATCCCCTTCCCTCCTCAAGGCTTTAAGCAGGAGTACCCCGACCCGCTATTCGAACCCCATCCCGCCATGATGGGCGCCCCGTTGTCCCACATGTACCCCGCCGCCATGATGATCAAACAGGAGCCCCGGGACTTCAACTACGACTCAGGTGAGCAAGGGTCGACTGCACGGATGGCAAAAGCGCTCGCACTCTGTACAAGTACAGATGGTTGTGTCCAAAAAAAGAATACAGTAAACACACAATTACTGATTCAGCTCCTCTACTTTGTAAGTAAAAATAAAAAAGTAAAATTAGTCTCAAATTACTTCCCACTATTGCTAGCATGAATTAGGAGGGAAAGAAATGGAGTGGAGTTGATTAAGTTTGCCCATTATTAGGCAAAGGGGGTCTGGCGGGGTGGGTGTCTGTGGCGGCAGCCATTTCCTGTAGCGCGCTAATAAGGGAGTGGGCGGAGGTTACGACTGGTCAACATTCTCAGTCCTACGCTCTATTTCTGGAGAGCTTCCATGAGATGCTACATCCATTCACGATTTCCATTTCCAAACACAACTTTATACCTCCAAAATCTCTACAGGCATTTTTTTTAACCATATCGCCACATGTACTTAGGGCCTCCAGTTGTACTTGGGCACAACTACTAACAAACCTTCACATGTCATTTGACCAAGGCAGATATGTTGACAAAAGAAGGCAAATGGCTTCAATGATAATTTTCGGCTTTTGCCTCTACCATCGTAGTTTGATTGTGTGGCGTATGAGTCGAGAAGATGTTGAGTGAGGTAAATTGCAACATTTCATCAGGTAAATTGATTTTAAAATATACCGGGTGGTAATTGAAAGTGTGAACATGATTAGCAAAAGAGCTGGCATATCTCATTGGCTTTTCTGTTACGTGGATTACAGGCACACATGAAATAACGTGTGATAGAGCTGACATTAGCCATTTGCTAGCAGGCGAGTAATTACACTTTGCTCAATTACTTAAATATAACACATGCAAACATTTATAGTACAAACTATGATAAAAAAAATCCTTCCGCAAACCTGTTGACCCAAGTCTTGTTCCCAAACTATCACAAGACTGATGAGTCAACAATCGTGATTAGGAAGTAGGTAAAGTTACAACTGTTCAGAATCAATAACTCATTCCCCACTCGTGAATCATTGTCCTGTCGAAAGGAGTTTGAATGGACTTTTTGGTGACATGTTGACAGGAGGACAGGATGGTATGGAGGGGTGCGGCTAACAGCTAATGTGATTAGCGACATTTCCGCCACGCGCCCATTAGCCTGATGAAGTTTGATGAAGACTGAACGGTCATTTTGTTTTGCACTGTCATGCTATCGCACAATTAAGCTATTAGCTCCTCATACCATAGAACGCTAACATGTTTTGCTATATTACATCATTTTATCATCCATACTGTCATGCTAATGTTACAATAGCAAAATATTCCCGTAAATGGACCTACTGTGGTTGTTTTTGTTGCCTCTCTCAGACCTTGTCAGCTTGTTTTATCGTCTTCTATTAGCCGGGAGCATGGATCAGCGGTGTGATATTACCAACTAGGCTACGAGGTCCTTGTCTGTTTTGGGTTTTTTTTTTTTCTTTCGATGCAGCCTCAATGGTCTTTTTTTGGACACTTTTTGCCTGGCTTTTAGCGGAGGTGCCCAGTTGCCATTCGGTCTACCTGCGCCAAGATGGCTACCTGGCCCACGCCAACAGGACTGAAGGTACCAGTTATGATGTTTATAGCCAACAAGAACAACACTTCCAATGCTCCTTCTCATTGTCCAGGTTGCATGTTTGACAAAGTGGCCAGGCACTTTTATGATGACACCTGCGTGGTGCCTGAGAAAGTGGAAGGTAGGCACTGTGTTCATGAGACCATCTGAAAACAGAAGACCATGCATGATGCAGTTCTTCACACGTGAGCATACTCCCTGTCTTCAGGCGAAATTAAACAGGAGGCGGGACTGTACCGTGAGGGTCCATCCTACCAGCGGCGAGGGTCTCTTCAGCTGTGGCAGTTCCTGGTGGCGCTTCTGGATGACCCGGCCAATTCGCACTTCATTGCCTGGACAGGCCGCGGCATGGAATTCAAGCTCATTGAACCTGAGGAGGTGAGAAGAGCTTCTGAGACTCATAATAATAATAATAATAATAATAATAATAATACATTTTATTTATAAGCGCCTTTCAAGACACCCAAAGACACTTAACAATAATAAAAAACACAAAACACTACTGTTAACCTGTTATCTCATTGAGCGTGTCGAACGTTGAAGGAATCCTACAAAATATTATTCAGGTGGTATTACAGCATGATTATGTTGTTATTTCAATAAATGGGCTTGAAAGTCTAAAAGATATGAGAGATGACACAATATAAATATTGTGTTATTATGGTGCTATTAGGGCCCTATTCCATTGCTAATTTTGTGTTGTTCTTAGTACTGTGTTATTACTGTGATCTTGCAGTGATTGAGTTGAGAGGCAACAGCAATCTGAGGAGATACTGTTTCACTATAAGTAGTGTTATATGTATTGAACAGCATTTACATTATGGTGTTACCACAGTTATAATATTGGGAGAGCTGATGGAATTGTCTTAAATACTTTTAGTGCACTGTTATTACAGTGTTAACATACTAATACATACATGCATGCATGCATGCATGCATGCATACATACATACTGTACATACATACATACATAGATGCACAGACTTTGCACATTACATAAATAAGTTATGGTATTATTGCACTGTAATTATGTTGTTATCACAGTTATCGTTAATTAACTGGTATTGTGGTATTTTATCTCATGATGCGATTTTCACAGTGTTGCTAATATTATAATTTTTCCACCCCACGAATTGAAGCATAATCTCTCTATAAATTATAAGTCTAGAAAAACTGTGGCAAAAATATACAACCGTCATGATGTTTAAGATAAAAACGGGATTAGTAGCCATGATGCAAACGTGCCAGAACAGGCTGCATGATCATATGATCAGACATCTGATGAAGCAGCATGTGGCTCATTGTCCAAGGCGATTTTTTGAACTGGAAAGACAACTTGGGTGTTTCCCATTGTTTATTTATGACAGCAATCTAGAAAATAAACACTCAAAATGGCTGGTCGTACATCAGCAGTCTATTTGGGAGGCCGGGTGATTGGCGGGCGGTGAGGTGGGCGCTACGCCAGACAGGTGCCGCAACATCTGCTTCCTCCTCAGAGTGTGGTAATGAACGCCAAGCACCCCAGTCACTGCACTACAGTACGCCCTAATCAGCGTCATTAGCGCCGTGTGGACTCTCTGCTTTGTCACAGCTGCTGAGTGTCAGCCATTGTTGTTGCTAAGTACATCATGTGGGTGTATGCCTGACATAGGTGGCACGCCGATGGGGTATCCAAAAGAACCGACCGGCCATGAACTACGACAAGCTGAGTCGGTCGCTGCGCTACTACTATGAGAAGGGAATCATGCAGAAGGTAAGTAAACATAAACAGAGAAACAAACAAACAAAAACAGAAAATTATTTGGTGGTGCCGTGAAATACGGATGGACCGACCGTCTTATATTCTTTATATATGAAAAATGACTATTGCAGCCTATTGAGGAGTTGAGACCGTCTCCATGTACTGTAAATCCATATGTATACTGCCCCCGAGTGGCCAAGCCCTGCACAGCAGAAGGAGCAGCACAATGTGCACTGAGTTGAAGTAAAAAATGCGGCAGAAACGCTTTCGTTTTTTTAAAATAGTTTTCTGTTTTGTTACCAGTAGTATTTAATTTTTTTCATGTGTATTTGTTTCAAATGTTCTTAGAATTGGTGTGTATTTTTTACTCTCATGTTTATATAATTCCCCCTCCCCCCAATTCTCATCTGTGTGCTTTTGTATTCTTAATTTCCTGTTTGTGTATTGTTCCTAATATTTTTTTCTCACAATATTCTAAGTTTATTTCTGTTTTTTAATTTGTGTTTTTTCCCCTCTAAATATGTGTATTTTTCTTCTCATATCTGTTTACTCCCAACCCCAAATTTTTTTGCTGATATTTGCATATTCTTTTATTTCTTAGTTCTCTCTTTCCATACATTTGTATATTTTCTTACACAGCGTGTATATTTTTGCCTCTTTTTTTCATCCAACCTTCAGGCAATATTTTCGTATGTCGTCAATCTATGCTAATGCACTGCTATTAATAACACGACTGTTTTCAGGTTTGTTTCAGTTCTGCCAGAGTAACCAAGCATGTGAACTAAAACTAGTCCGATGTTGTGATGTTTTAGAACGTGACCAGTATTTCAAAACAACTTTTATCACCCCCACCATCCACCCTCCATCCCAACCTTCCTTCTCTCACATCCTCATCCATCCATCCATCCATCCATCCATCCATTCGTCCACGGCAGGTGGCGGGCGAGAGATACGTCTACAAGTTTGTGTGCGACCCGGAGGCCTTGTTCTCGATGGCATTTCCCGACAACCAGCGTCCGGTCCTCAAGAGCGATGTGGAGCGTCACGTCAACGAGGAGGACACGGTGCCCCTGTCGCACTTTGACGAGAGCGCCCCCTATGCTCAGGAGACGTCCTACTGCCAGCCGCACCCCTACAGCGAGGCCTACGTCTACTAGACCGAGGGACGAAGATCCAACACAAAGAGAAACACTTGCTCCCTTCTTTTTGTTTGACGCGGGTATTTCAGGGCCGTCCTTGAGATTTTTCCAATTGCGACAACATTTGAACTACCTACAGTGAAATGGAAAGATTCAATGTGAAACATTTATCTTGGCCGGAGTGTACTTTAAGTCTTTAAATTCAGCCCCAAAGCCAGTTTGACTTAGCAGATGGAAATTTGGAAAAACAAAAAAGTCTCAACAAGACGTCCAAAAAAGGACACAGGAAGTCAGCCGTTTTGTTTTCAAGCGGCCATTTTAGGCTCATTTCAGGGGTCCTTCAAAGACTAACCTGTCCGAAAGATTTGGACCTACTGCTGCTAAAATTCAGGCCACAAAAAAAAAAATCTCAAAAAATACATGCCTGAAAATGCACAAAAAGTCAGCCATTTTGGTTTGATAGGAAGTCAGTCATTTCCAGAGGTCCTTTGAAGACTTAACCTGTCCTAGAGAAATGACCAATTCAGTAGACTATTAACAGGACGCACAAAAATGTCTCAAAGACCCCCAAATTAACCACTTGAATTCAAAGCAGCCAATTTTAAGGAGAATTCCATCAAAAAGAGGAGTTGAAAGTGGCACCGGTTCCCCTTACTGACACATAACTGGGTAGAAAAGTCCCAAGAGCCCATAGTTGAAACTGAACGGCAAGTCAGCCATTTTGGTTTGAAGCAGTCATTTTTGGGGGAAATTCCAGGACTCATACTGTCTTCAACTATGGAATTTGCCCAAATGAGCTCCAATCCAAAACTAGTAGGCAACCCTGGACAGTTAAGCGATACTAAATTTTTGAGAAAAAAAAATTGCCAATGCCGTCTTATGTGAACAAAGCATGATGTTGAAGTTTGAGAAAATATTTTGAGGAAAAAGAGGGCACAAGGGTCCATTAATTCTTATCTTTCTTATAATTATCATCATCATCAACATTATTTTGTTGACGTGCACTTTATGGACCCTGACGGCTGTTTGGCGTTGTTTATGTTTGTACGTTGCGTTTTGTTTTAAAAAAAAAACTGACATTTTTAGATAACTACTCTACAGCATGCGTCACTTCAGTGAGACTGGAATCTCCATGGCCAGGTTTGAACTGCTGGATTTTGGGGAGTTTTAGCAAGACTACTTCCTGTACGTGTGCTCATTTGAAGACATTATGGGCGCTGATTTGACTTTTTGGAGACATCGAAAGGATCAAAAGACGTTCGGACAAAAAAAAAAAATACTCGCAAGTGGACCGATGAACTCATGAACTTCAACGAATTGACTAGAAACTTCATTTGGAACCCCTTTTCTCCCCCCCTCCAGAACATGCATCCTACGGTTTCCAATGCTTTGACCCTCTTGTTTACCTTATTATAAATATCTGTCAACCACAATAATAAACAAACTGTTCAATGACTACTTCTTCGAGTGTTATTTTCCTCATTTTCACCTTTTTCAGGGACACCGTGGACGGCTTATCATGTTATAAGGCAACAGGGTGCATGAAAGGATTAAACAAGTGCATGTGAAAGAAATTGTTTTGCATCCCACACTTTAAATCCAAATTACGGATGCTGAGGGAGATGATCACCATATTGTTTTTAAATAGTTTTCCTTGTCAGATCAACTCAGCTATTTATTATCTTGTCAATTGTAAAAATAATATCAAAGTTGAATTTCAAGTAATCACCGATCCGAATGTGTCACAGCTAGGATTGTTTTCTGCTTTTCTGATGATTATTTTTTGTTTGTTTTTACTTCATGATTGGAAGCTTAAAAAAACATCATCAGGTGGTTTCACTGCACGTTACAGTGACTTTGTTTTGGTTTTGTTTCTCCCATTTACCCCCATTTAATGCCCCGGATACGTTTTTGACTCACCCAGATAAAAATCTGATGTTGGGAGACCAAATGAAATTGTTTTTAAATATCATTCTTACTTCTGCGACAGACTTTAAACACATTTAGTCATTAAAAATATGCTTTTTAATGCCTCTTCTCACTCTCCAGCTGTCAAGAAACGGGCAAACTATCACACAACATGACTCTGACAAAAGGACAATAACAAGACTCTTGCTCACACAGTTCTTCATCTACCAGGCAAAGTGCCCAATAGCTTCACGAAAGCATGAAATTAGCATCGATGGCACAATAATTATAGATATTCAAACAACTGTTACTTTAAGACACTTGCTCGTAATTACACTGCAACTCGAAATTAGGGCTTTACTGTGTCCTTAAAAATGCTATTTAAAAAGTAAAATCACTAATAAATATGCCGGGCCCCCCCCCCCCATCAAGGAACCATGATATGTATGGCAGGGCACATTTTTTGTGTCTTGGTTTGGTGGTCTCCCATGAGATTTTTGTCGATGTAAAATATGCGCCTTGACTTCATAAACGAGGGCAAATCTTGCACTAGATAGGATGACTACAAACATTTTTGTTGAACATTATAGTGATAGACATTTAAATCCGGGTGCATGCTACTTCAGCAAGCGCGTTTGTATGTGTGTCGAGAAATAGATTCTAGTCTCTTGTCAATTTCCAGCTGTGGCACACAAAGTGTTTAACTAAAGTGACACCTGAGGAAAAATCAATGGCTAATTTAAGACTGCACTTTTTTTCCCCCCAGCTCCAAGTCACGTGTTCGAGGATTGTGTGTGTGTGAGTGTTTTTTTTTTTTTTACAACATTAGCAGTAGTAGAAAACACACACAATCCCTTTTTAAGTTATTATTGCCTTGTGTTAAAGTGTCACCATGGCTAAAAATCAATGACTAATTGGAGGAAGCACCGTTTAATTGCTTTACGCCGATGGAAAAATGAAAGCGGATGTGTAAGTAATGAAAAAGCAACTCTTGCCTTAATTTGTCAGAGTCGGTTGTTGTTTTATTTATTGATTATGTGCAGTGCACTGGAAGTGGCCTTAACTTGAAACAGTTGATTGGTTCCCTGACCAACATCGTGTCACACAAATACACGCAACTGCTTATTCGGGCCCCAGCGGCTCGCCTCAATTGTTGTCTTTCTTTCCCGTTGTTACTCACATAAATTTCAACTGGCTGGCGTGACTCCCGGAATTTGAATTTCAGCCCCTGAAACTTTCTCATTTAGCAAAATAAAATTGGGTCGGGATGTTATGTTTTTCATGACTTTTGACTGAAATGATTAAAAATTCATCCCGCAAATCCTGTATCATTTTTCAGCATCCAGTTTTGCAAACGTGTCTAGAACAGATCGACCCACTAAAAAGTCTCAAGAAACCATGACAGATAACGCATTCAAAAGTCTGCCTGGCATTTAGCTTTGAAGTGGCCATTTTAGGGCCTTGTCCACATGTGCCTTGTCTAAAATAGTCTGTGAGCACTTAACAAAATTTTTTTATTTTGAAATTTGGCCCCAAAGTCGGTTTCATTTAACAACCTGAAATTTGGTAGGCATGTCTATCATCAGTAAACCCACAAACTGTAGAAACTTTGCCCGGAAAGACATAGGATGTTGACCATTTTTCTTTAAAAAGGTCATTTTTGTCAAATTTCAATCACACATAGTCGATCAAGGTTTCTGAACTTTAATTGAGCCAAGACAAATCTTTTGCTTACGGAAAAATCTTACTGTACGCCATCTAACAAAAAAATGTCATAAAATATGTGACTTTTCCCTAGGAAAAAAAAATCAATCAACAGGGTCGTTGTGGTAAACATAAAGCATCGCGTATGATGTAAGTATCTTGCATTACAGAGGCATACATGAAATGTGTACGTTTATTGTGGTGTTTCTGAGCATGTGACAAATCCGGCTTTGTGGCGAGCGACGTGTTTGCCATTTACGCCGACATATGGCGCACATCCTGCGCCGCTAATATTTGGTGGCCGTCGCCCCGCCCCACCCCCTTCTGCAACCGGCACTGAGGGGGCAAACAGATGGCTGCTGGGCCTTGAGTCATCACAAAGCCATTAGCCTAGACGCTGGCCCTCGGCCCCCGTTGACGGCCATCGGCCCTCGCTCGGCCGTGTTTGCTCACGCTCTTGACGCGGGTCGGGGCCGCGTACTCTGTTTGCTCGTTTTAAATGGCTCCACTGAGGCCTCCAATTGGTCGCCGATTGGCCACAGAAGCACATGTGGAGGCGACAAGTTGGCTCGTGATAGTGATAGTGAGTGTTTGTTGACACAGCATAAAGCTCCAGTGTGTGTGTGTGTGTGTGTGTGTGTGTGTGTGCGTTGCTATATGTGTTGCCAGGGCCCATCACACAGCATCAATCATTCAACACTAATTTAGTGCAACAACACAGGAAGGAATGAGCAAAGTCCTCCAAATCGCAGGTAGGGGGAGCGGTGTGGACCTCCATGACAGCCACTATAAAGGCTTTTATTCTTTTATTCTACTATTTTGTGAGGCAGAACACTCACTTTAAGTTGGAATTCAAAACTAGAAGAACACAGTCCCCCCCCCAAAAAAAATAAAATGTTATTTACTGTCCATAATGTTATATTTGTTGGATGAAGTGTTACGTCGTCATTGTTGTCTTTTGCTTTTTGTTATTTGTTTACTTGTGCACTGAAGCAGAATACAGATAACTATATATATATAACATATATATATATATATATATATAACAGTAAAATAGTAAACAGTAAAATAAGTAGAAATAATCATAAATAAAACCCTTTTACATATTTTACATGAAAAATATGTAAAATAATAAAATACAATATATATATATATATATATATATATATATATATATATATGTATATAATTCTTAGTAATTTTCATCTTTATTTAGCCCTGATAAATATATTTGTTAGCCATTTTCAAAAAAGCAGAGATCCTCTAATTTCATGTGCTATTTTTGCACGTTAACATTATAAAAATGTCTGATGTCTAAATTATGAAACACACAAATTAAGGTTTACAAGTGGCGACATAATAACCCAACTGTTTTTAGAGTATAGCGAAGCATGGCATCACACATTCTGGACACGGACACATTTGAGATTGGCGAAATTACTTTTTACCATTCTCCAATGTATACTTTTTTTTTTAATCCATCCATCCATCATCTGAGCAGCGTATCCCCATCAGGGTCGTGGGTGAGGTGGAGCCTATGCCAGCCATCTTTGGGCAGTCGGCAAGGTACATCCTTGCCACCCTGATTCATAGACTACACTGATCAAAGAGGTCTGATATTTGCAAATTTCTAGTTTCCATGATTGCCTCGCATTGTGTGTTACAGCCACCTGTTTTGTGTTGGTTTATTTGTGTAAAGAGAGGCAAAGGGTTCTCAGATGACTCTTGCATTGAGGTTTCATCAGGCACTTTATCAAAGCTAATATGCAAATAAAGTATCTCTGGAATGAGACACACTGTATGTGATGACTCCCAACCGCCACACAGGTAATGATGGCATATTTACTTGATAAATATTTTATTTTTAAAAAAATCGGTTTGATTCAATTTGTTGAGTATAAAAGTGCCATTAACGTAACGTACATTTGTCCCACATGGAGGAAGATATTGCTTCCCAAGGCTGGTGTTGCTTCCCACTTTGATTGATTGATACAAAAAAATGAGTGCGTGTTGTTTTGACTAGACATTGTTCATCAGTATTAAAAAAAAAAAACATTCATCACATTTCTTTTACCTCGTGTTTTATGTAATGAACAAAAAAGTTATTTTCCTGCTGAACTGGCTCGTAAAAAGAATGTTAGTTTCTCTATGTTCTTATACTTCTTAAATTTAACAAAAAAAGCTAAAAATAGTTTTGAATTTTAAGGCTTAACTCTAGTCACCGGCTAGTCACCTTCCATTGTGTCTTTTCGTTGGGATGTTTTGTGAGGGCATTTTGGAAATGCCTGGAAGTGATTGTAAATTGTGACTGGATGGGTGACTGGATGCCTCTTGTGGTCCATATCTGAAATTGAAAAATAGTCAGACTGCTTCAAAAATATCAGTAGCTTGACCCTGACATGTATTGGCTTGTTACTTTTAGTCACTTTGACCCAAATGAACAATGGCATACCCCAGGGCTATATTTTAATCCCACATATACAGAACCAAACACTGTGTCTGTTTTTGAGTACCCCCAAAATAGTTTCTGTTTTTTGACTTCGTATTGGTGTGTGTGTGTGCGTGTGTGTTTGTGTGAGAACACACCACTACAAATAGTTTGAACCCACAACTGGTCCCTTTGTGTCCTGACACTTTACCCGTTTATTCATTTTGCACAATGTCTTTTGATTTGATTTTACAGCAGGTTTTAATGCCATTTGTGTCTCATCTGTGTTTAAATTGTTTTATCCCTACACATATTAGTTACAACCCACGGTCCACCCCTTTGTGCCCTGGTACACTACCAGTTTATTGAACTTCCCCCAAAGCAATGACAAACCACAGGGCTCTGTTTTAATCCCACTTGTATCTCAAATGATGGTCCTTAGAAACCTGTGTGCATGAACAATTTAATGCCAGACTTTTTTTGTGTGTAAATGAAACCACGACACAGGTCCATATTTCAAAGCCACAGCCAGACCCTCTATGTCCTGGCATGCTACCCGTCTATTCACCTTCCACAATGTCGTTCGATCGGCGTGCTGCTGACCAGCCTGGCGACAGACCTCGATGTGGCAGACCATCTGTCACTGAGTCAGGAGACCTCGGTCCAGGGACTCCGCCCATTTGCCCTCACCACTAACGCAGCCCCGATTGATCTGCTTTCAAACCAAAATGGTTTCTCTTTAACAAACACTTAAGTCAGGTGTTTGCAGTGTTATAAAGGTTTAGTGCTGGATTAGGCAGAGATTTGAGGGCTGGCAAAAAAAAAAGAAATTAAGCCTCCAGAGGAAGAAAAAAGTAATTTAATAGCGAGTAGGCTGGGTGCAGATGAAGATAGATATTCGCGGGGTAAAATTAGAGCGTCTCACATTCATAACACCTAAGGCCCTTTAAATAGCCTTAAAAGGAGCTCTGGAAATAGGCGCCCACATTTTTTTTTCTTTTCACTTGTTACATCGGGGATCATTTTCACTCTGTCTCAAATGTGCTAAATAATTCCACAATGTTACCATACCCCTCCACTTGTTACAATAAACAATTCAGAGTTGCTCACAAAATCAGGGGCCACTTTGTTTTTGCTTCATACAGCAAGAAATGTCACTACATCAGAGAATGTGTTGGGTTACCACCACAACATCTTTTTGTCACGTTCCGTATTTGACAGCAGGGGGCAGGCGTTCTTGCTTGCCGCCTGCACACCTGCCACCCATTTATTGGTGATTGCACCTGCTATATTTAGGCGCTCCGGCAGTCGAATCACTGCCGGAGTATTCCACGCCGTGCCATTGCTATCGCCTATTCATTCTCGCTTAGATACTACCTTAGATGACTATTGTCTATTATTGCGTTTCTTGATATTGCTCTCGTGTGTGATTATAGTATTTTGCTTAAGAATTTTCTCCTTGCCGTTTTTTCGCAAGTGTTTTCTGTTGCCTGGTTATTATTTCCTGGTCCTCTTTTTGACCAGCGTTTTCAGTTGTCCGTTTGGACGGGGATTTTTGTGTTGAAATAAATCTCATCTTTTGTGACAAAATTCCTTTCTGTGTCTGCTATTTCGGGGATCCACTTATCTCCAGTTAGTTGCGCACAAAGCGATTATTCTTTCGCTTTGGGCACAACGTGACACTTTTACATTCCAGTAATGTGTTGCAGATATGGTGCCAAAAGCATTCAAATGGAAGGGCCACTTTAAAATTCTTCACATTTTTTAAAAACGCTGAAGTCAGTCAAGAAACCAATTATATATTGTTTGTATTGTCTTCTCAACTTCATTAGCTTACTATTAAAGGTGTTAAAGGAAATAGTTTAGATTTTTTCCAAATTTTTGGGGTGGCCAACAGCCATGTATCTCTCAGAGTAGATCCAGCTCTGCATTGAAGAGCAGCTGAATCCCATCCCCACAATAAGAACCAAAAAAAGAGAACAAACTGAAGATAGGTGACTATTTTTCAAGCAGTTCCAAAATCAGCGGAATTGGAAACTATTTTTCCCTCGAAAATTGAATTCTTTATTCAGTACAGTGTTTTGAACGTAAATTGTGTTTTTCTTTTAATCATAAATGGCTTATTTGTATCTTTGAATATAGTGAAAAGTTTGACGGTCTATAAACAAATTTATAGTCGTAATTGCACCTATTTTTCTGACACCCTCCCTTTTAACTGTGCCTACCTTCCCATTTTTTAACTAATGTGGCCCATGTCAAATGTCGCGTTTGGATTATAATTGAAAATGGATGACTGGCCGCAAATGACCGCCGGGCCGTAGTTTGGACAACCCCGGACTACAGCGTGAAGCAGTTGCAACTGTCAAATATATTTCTTAGTTGTAAAGTAAAAAAAAAAAATTGAGAATACAAGTACATGTAGCATTACACTTCTGCTATATAGAGATAATATTTGGAGTCCAAGGTAAACTACTATTTTTGGTGTTTTGGAGTCACGCTAATCAGTACAGTTGAAACCTCAAAATCATCTGTAAATTTCCACAGCGAGTGCGCATGTAGTGCATCAACAAACCCCTAACATGGTGTTGGTAGTGGCTAAATCCAAAATAGGCCAGAGAAGATGATATTTTTAACTGTCACAACAAACCAGACAAGAGTGTCTTTCTTTCACTGAAATACACCTGGAATAACATTTTACCGTCGTAGAAGCTTGAGTCCAAGTACAGCGCCCTCTGCAGGCTACCTCAGGGAACGAGGAATGAATGTGGCCATCAAAGTTGGCTTTGCTTTGCATTTCAAGAATAGAAATTCAGAAAATGTGCAGTCAGTTACATGTGAGCAAGTCCTCTCCTCTCACGGGTTGTGTCCACACAAACATGGACGTAAATTCAAACAGATGGTTGATGGGGTGCGGAGCGGAAGTGTCTTTTAACCAGTTTGGCTTGCCGTCCATGGCGAACGGCCAAAGTGAACCCTGGGATCAGGCAGCGTGAACATCAGGGCGCTTTGGCTTCTTCAGCAAGCACAAGGACGACTGCTAGTGATACTGTGACATGGTCACAAAAAGCCCTGGCGGCGGGTGGCAGACCTCACGTAAATACCATTTGGATGACAGTGTTCCCCAACTATATAGCTGAAGTTAAGTTGAAATGAATAAATGTTAACATTCTTCTTTTGTTTTAATCCTTCTTAGGAAGTCACAGTGTTCAATCGCTGGGGAGCTAGTTGTAGAACAGATATGCGGGCTATTCATATCCTTGGGGCTAACTCGTATCTGCTGGCACCATTATTTTCTTTTTATTCAGACAATGCACATTAATCAAAATAGTCAAAAGTATTAGCTGTGTCACTTATGTGTTGCACCCTAATTCCTTCTCTGTCAGTAACTGCTCACCCCTCCCCTCTCTGCTTGCTGAGAAAAAGTTAATTGGACAAGATTAACTTGAAAAAGGCGGCTGATGTACTCAACTCTGCAAGCATGCCAACTCCACATAGGCAGGCCAGAGCCAGAATCGAACCCTGCATTGTCTGCACTGTGAGGGTGATGTGCTAACCAGTCTGCCGCCGGCTTTTGAAACCTTGACCATATAAAACTATGGTCAAACTCCAAACAGGTATTCGACTCATGCCTAAAAATGACTTAAAGCAAAGACACTTCAGTTCTTATTTGGAGACCTGTCCGAGTGTGCAGTGATTTTCAACTTCCGGCTCGCAAACTATTTATTTTTAGATCTTGTACTCAATGTCACCAGACAAAAGTAAAAGTGAGTCTGCTTGCTGTGTTTTTTTCCTCACCTGCTATATATTAAATATAAATCATTTGTTATATATATACAGTATATATATATATTTTTTTCAGCACGTCATCTCGAGAGTGCCGGTCTGACAGCGGCAATAATGAAGTCACTCTATATGGCTTCTTCTCGCCATGAGGTCCAAGAGGCGTAATCAGCCTATAGGAAATGTGTCTAATTAGCCAGTTGATTAATCAGCATGCTAATAATACGCTTGCGTAGATGTTAGCGAGCGAGGACTGTTGCTGCGCTAAAAGATGCGTCGCAGTGACAGGCAATATATTATCCAACATCGACGTGTCTGCACCAAGCCAAATGCACTGTGTCCATATGTTCGATGACATACCGGAGTTATAAAAATCAACTTACTGTGAAAAAAAAAAACTTTAAAAAATCATGTTGTTCTGTTAAAAATAAAACGTCACAAAATTTGACTATTCTCATCATATGCTTTTTTTCCACTTTAATTATACTGTGTGTATATATGTGTGTGTGTGTATATATATATATATATATATATATATATGTATATATATATATATATACTGTATATGTAAATATATCACACACACACAAATCTTTGACAAATTATGCCTTCTTGTATCATTTAGACATTTTCCTCCAATTATACAACTTTTTTCCCCCCCGCAATTATTACTCTATGTATTCTCGTGAAATTTGTTTTATGAAAAAAAAAAAGAAACATCCTGTTGTGGAGCTCACACTTCGCAAGTGAAAACGAAAAGACAGAAAGCACTTTAATTGGACGGAAGCCCGATGAAGTCACACTCGGTCATGGCCGACGCACCGCCACCCTCAATTAACGGCGGTCAAGCAGGCAATTAAGAGGCGCATCCTAGAGGGGCAGCTAGCGGGAATCCTGAAAGACTGAGGGGGTGGAGCAGCATGCCCCATGATGACTATTGATCCACGGGCCACTGGAGCGTCAGCCGCCACTCACCTCACTTTCGCGACTCGATTTACCGACACGCCGCCGTTGCTTTATGCCTTCAGGCCTCAATGACGGACTCAATCAGTGACTGACAGACACTTTTCGGACTGACTCGTGGTCAAAAATACAGGTCAAGAAGTCTGTAGAGTCTGTTAACTCTAACCTTATCCCAGCTATAACCACTTAACCACATATGTATCTCTTCCGCTGACGGACGTTATTTTTTTCCCCTCCTGTATTTCCAGAATTTTTTGAGCATATTTACGGAACTTTAAAGATCCAAAATCTGTCCCCCCCCCCCCAAAAAAAATAAAAAATTAAAAGATGGTTTCCAGCTTTTTCCATTGAGTAATCAGCAGCAGCCTCACAGTGCAGCGGGTCCCGCCTTCCAATGTGGGGTTTGCATGTTCTTCCCGTGCCTGCGTGGGTGTTCTCCGGGTACTTCGGTTTCCTCCCACATTCCAAAGACATGCATGGCAGGTTATTAGAACACACTCGATTGTCTTGAGGTGTGAATCTGGGCGCTAATTTTTATTTGTCTATGTGTGTGCCCTAAGATTGGCTGAGAATCAGTTCAGGGTGTACTTCGCCGACTGCCCGAAGGCTCCAGCAAGCCCTGCGCACATGTGAGTATAATAAAAAAAATTACAAAAGAAATATATATAGTCGGGCGACCCGGTAGTCCAGTGGTTAGCACGTCGGCTTCACAGTGCAGAAGTACCGGGTTCGATTCCAGCTCCGGCCTCCCTGTGTGGAGTTTGCATGTTCTCCCCGGGCTGGCGTGGGTTTTCTCCGGGTGCTCCAGTTTCCTCCCACATTCCAAAAACATGCGTGGCAGGCTGATAGAACACTCGAAATTGTCCCTCGGTGGGAATGTGAGCGCGGATGGTTGTTCGTTTCTGTGTGCCCTGCGATTGGCTGGCAACTGATTCAGGGTGTCCCCCGCCTACTGCCCGAAGACAGCTGGGATAGGCTCCAGCACCCCCCGCAACCCTAGAAAGGATCAAGCGGCTCGGAAGATGAATGAATGAATGAATATATATATATATATACTGTATATATAGTTATTTTAAAAGTTAATCAAGCAGTAGGGGGCCGCATGTGGCCAGTTGCCCATCAATGTGGTATTGACGTCAATACTTTGAGAACACAGAAAGAGAGACAGAGAGACACCAGGGTGTAACTGTAAGGAGCTGAACCAAGAATGTATTTATCATGTAAATAATCAGCAGCAGCAGGATCAGCCAATGGCAGCATGTCTGATTAGCGGACCGAACCTGAACCCATTTTTGCTCCAACTGATCCATCTTCAAGTTAATTGATAAACTCACTTAGCAATCATCTTGATGGACAACTTATACGTCTTTTACACACACACACACACAACTGCCTTCTCGTGTTGTCATTGACATTGTCATTCCTGTTTGTGTATTTTTGTGGTGTTCCTCACTGTTATGAGTTCTTAGCTGACACTTGATACTCAACCTTTCTCCCAAATTTCAGAACAGTAGCAAGAAGCAATGATTAGAAAAACAATACAGTTCTCAAAACGTATAAGATGAATCACAACTTTTTTGTGTCTTCAGAACATAATGGATGAATGTGTGTTAATGTGTGTGTGCGCACGCGCGTTAATGACATCTGTGTTCTGCGCTGTCCTGGCTGGTCCAAATGGCCGCGTGATGAAGATTAAAGAGCGGAACAAGTATGATGGTGATGTGATGAGCAATTCATTGAGCTTCTCTTCTTCCTGTCGATAACAGCATAAGAAAACAGACTCATCATGCCCTTGTTAGCCACTGCTAATGTGCGCACAACAGCAGGAAATTATAAAATGAGCAACTATGCTCGGGACATACGGTGGACCGTTGCTTATTGCCCACTTACAAGAGGTGAAAATACAGTACGCGATACAGAGAGACCATATCATTCTTTTTTTTTCCTTTCTATAGTTTTTACCCCTGTGGCACAATTTAAGAAGATTAAAATGTAGTAAAAAGTATTTTTTTTTTTCCAAGTATTCCTTAGCGCTTGTTTTCACTCTTGCTGTCAAGTAAATGGAGACGCTCTCTTTCTTGTCCTCTGTTACTGCTTTGCGTAGTAATGTTTTGTTTTGCAATATTTTCATGCATTGATTGATCTAAAAAAAAAAAAAAAAAAGAAATGGTGATCAATGACTGGCAAATTATGACATTAGCATCAAACACCGATTTTACATGAAAATGCAAAATATCGGCCGATCTTGCCGCGGTCAACCAGATTGGTGGAAAGTCTCATATTTTATATATATACACAGTATATATGCAGGTGTGTGTGTATGTGTATATATATGTAAGCATACCTTTGATGAATCAAAATTAAACAATTGGTTTTACTTTGGATAACATGGATCGACATAACTGAATTACAACTACTTATGTTTACGGGCCGTCAATTTGAAATAATGTAAGGTTTTTGAATAAAGGCATAGAAATTTGTACAATTAATTGACTAAATCAAATCATAAACATCATGATTATTCAAATAATCCTTCGCGTCAGACCTACATTAAAGACTAGAATTTCTTTGTCAACTGCTTCCAGCAGAAGGTGGGCAAACCACGGCCCGCGGGCCAAATCCGTCCCGTTGGTCTTTTTAATCCGGCCCGCCGAAGGTTGGTACACAATTAAGGTTCGATGTCAACGACTGCATTCATTTCATTTGGACTTGTAATGACAGGCATTTCAACGCCAGGTGGCACAGTTACTTGAAGTTGCAGAGCATAGGGAGGAAGGGGGAGACGATACGGAAGCCCGCAGTAGCGCCAAGTCAAGCACATCCCGTTCGATACGACGGAATAATGTACTCTTAAAGTCTGAAAAACGTTCTCCAAAAATGCAAAATACTTCTTTTTAAATAAAGAAATCCAATTAATATTATGTCGAATTTAGTTCACCCCTTTGATCCGGCCCTCCATAATATTTTCTGGTTCTCATGTGGCCCTATGCAAAAAATAATTGCCCACCCGTGGCATACAGGAAACATAAAATACATATTTTTGTTTTTGTATTTGTTGTTAAATACCAATTCTAACCTATAATTGGAAACACCTTAGCTTGGCTAAAGGAATTTAGCATGGAATTATCAATAAGCCTAAACCATCAAACAACTGGTTCAAAAACAAAATTGTAGCAAGCACATTAGTAGTTTGTCTTTGGCAGAGAAATCGAAATGACTGAAGCAGTTATCCGATTAGGCTAACGATAGTTCCGCCGGGTGGGAACACAAGTGTGTTCGTGTGTTGCAGTCAGTGTGTCATTGTGTCACGAGTGCGTGTTTAGCATGTGCCCGGTGTGTCATTTGTGCGTCGCCCGTCTGTCGGCATGTTCGTGTCTCGTTAGCATGTCGTTAACGTATGGCGCAGTGTTGTTTGCGTGTGCTTCTTCACCACGCGACCGTCATGTCGCACATGGTCGACACTCTGACTTTGCGCACGTGCGCGCGCACGAGCGTGGCAAGTGTGCCAGTTTAGTGGTGCTAAAAGTGCATCCTCAGCTGTTTTCCCTGGGAAAGTGTTCCAAGCGCCCCTCCGCCTTCGCCTCCCTCCGTCCCCGCGGCATTTCTCCAGGTAGCGTTCTCCAAAGTCTCGCTATTAATAAGCAACATATTTGATTAGCTGTGTGCAGCAGTTGTCTGCGGACCCCCACACCCCCTCCCCCCACCCCCCAACCTCCAATACAAGCATGCCATATGAGCAGCGTGCCGTCCGGACTTGGCAGAATTATTTCAGGCTACCCTGAGGGTCCCCAACATGCTTTTTGGGGGTGGGTGCGCGCGGAGGTGTCGGGGGTGCGAACGTGCTGCTCACCGGCGCCAAAGCCTCAGGTGAGCTGAGAAGTTGTTTTGTGTTGGTGAATTGTAGTTCAAAGCTGTTATTTTTTTCTTTTTGAAAGTGTTGAGGTGTCAATTAGACGAGCAAGCAGCTTGCGGCACCTCCAAAGCCCACTCATTAACGCTACATACACACGCACACACAAAGTTACACACTTGTTTGTTTGTGCAACCAGCACACAGCATGCTGCAACAAGTTATGTTGTGTGTGTGTGTGTGTGTGTGTGTGTGTGTGTGTGTATAAAGTCGTGTACGTCGTGTAATCATCAGCTGTCGGTTGATTTCCATCAGAAATGTATATTGACATTATTGCGGGTTTTCTGATTGATAAAGATTATTTTACATCACCCTGACCTACGTTTACAAATTAAACAAATTCCTTTGAAATTCATCATCCGTGACGTTCACATTTTCTGCCCTCCGTTTGGTTGCTCAGGGTAAAAACTCTTCAAGCGTGAGACACGTCAGTAGCGATTTGCAAACCATGAATGTCCATGGTTCTGGCATGTTAATTGATAAATATTGATTGTGAACAGCTACATATGTTGTGCAGTATGTACAGTATTTCATTTTGTTGTTGTAATTTTAGTTTCTGTAATTGTAAAATGGGCGGCCCGGTAGTCCAGTGGTTAGCACGTCGGCTTCACAGTGCAGAGGTACCGGGTTCGATTCCAGCTCCGGCCTCCCTGTGTGGAGTTTGCATGTTCTCCCCGGGCCTGCGTGGGTTTTCTCCGGGTGCTCCGGTTTCCTCCCACATTCCAAAAACATGCATGGCAGGCTGATTGAACACTCTAAATTGTCCCTAGGTGTGAGTGTGGGCGTGGATGGTTGTTCGTCTCTGTGTGCCCTGCGATTGGCTGGCAACTGATTCAGGGTGTCCCCCGCCTACTGCCCGAAGACGGCTGGGATGGGCTCCAGCACCCCCCGCGACCCTAGTGAGGATCAAGCGGTACGGAAAATGAATGAATGAATGAATGAATAAATAATTGTAAAATGTATGCTTTTAGAGGTGGGTCCGTTTGGGCTTATTCAATGAATTATACACTACCTGCCATTGCTACAAAACTGAATGATGATCTTTTTTAATCTCATAATCATTACATACAGTATGTACAATTGTTTGTTTAAAGCCCTGTTTTAATACAAAGTAATTCTATATGTGTTTAAGCATGTTGGAGGAGTATTTTAAATCTAAAACTGAAACAATAAAAAAAAAACAACAACAATGGGATCATTATAACATGTTATTGCTATCTCGCAGATTTTGAAGCGATCAATTTTTATGGGTATTGTTGTATGATCTGTTTGTATGTTTTGCTGTTAAGCGTGTTTAAAGAAGCACTTGTGTGAAGGTTTAGAATTACCGCAACAACACTGCTAATTTCTGTTAGCCCCATCAATGGCATTTCACATTCAACGTTAACATTAAGCTAGCAGATTTGTACATGATTTGGTTGAGTACGTTGGTGTTTTTAAATATATAATTCTGAATTCTGAGAACTGTGCGAGAGAGAGTCTCCTTTTGGGTTTCTTTAAAGTGATGTTATATAATGGTAGTCTACTTTTTCTCAACAGTGAGCGAGTGAGAAGAGGTAATATGGAGTACTCTCAATTGGGTGTCACTGTTTTGGTCACAGGCCACATTGTGTACATAGTTTCCTTCGGAGGGACGTTATGACTTTGTTTTTAAATCATCTATCCGCGTCGTATGATTTCATGTGCAGTACACAACGAATTGATAGATAACTAGTGAGTTTGACCCGTATTGTAACACAAAAGTGGTGTGAGCCGAAAAGGAAACCAGCCCTGGACATGTTGCCGCCGGCACAGTCGAAGGCGCAAAGACTTCTCAAGTTTCCACAAACACCTTTTTATTCTTAACAAACTAACAGTTCCTCAACTTTGGCAACCGCCACTCAGGAGCACAGCGGTCGACTCCATGCCCCCCCACCCCCCAAAAAAATAAATAAATAAAGTGCTCTCCGGAAGTGGAAAAAGGTGACCAACTGACATAAGAAATTAAAGAGGCGCCACCGTGTGGCGTGATACCATATTACAATAATGGACTGTTACCGTATGAAAAAAATATGGTTTTAAGAGGTTCAAATGGGTTTGGAGGGATGAAACGACTTTTTTTTTCGTCGTTTGTTTTTGTTTCTTTTCATTTTGGGTCTGGAACAGCATAGCGTTGTTCAAGTCTTTGGCGCATCTTCATGTAGCTTTCCCTTCCACTATCTTTTCTGTTCTGATGCCAGCTGCCCCAGGAAGTGACTTGAACAGGAAGTCTTTTTTTTTTTTGCTGTGATTTTTTTGAAGTCTTTTTTTTTTGTCTTCATACCGCCAGCATAGAAAGTTGCTGACCAAGTTTCGAATCTTTGCTGTCAAAACAACAATAACGACGATGGGGGATCCCGCCATCCGAGCGGCGAGCTTGTCCTAGCGCTGATTACGCTCCCGACAGGCCACCGTTCGTCAAGCTCCGGCGCGGCTCGACGGGGCTCCCTGATGATTTAATTGCTCGCAAAAAGCTCGTTAAGGCTTCCTATCCATCATAAGTCGTTCGGCGAGCAGCAACTTCTGAGCGGGAACTTTTGAGCTGCGCTTGATGAGCAATTAGTGACGTGAAACCATCTTTCGATTGTTTGACTTTGGCTTCTTTGCTGAGGAATTCATCACATGGACGGATGCCGCTGTGCCGCAGAAAATGTTATGAACATCGGGAAATATAACATACATGAGGTGTCATGTCCTTCTAAGACAGCTTTTTTAAAATCCAGTATTCTGATTTGTGAGTCATTCTGGCCACCCTATTACGCAGATGTGCCCAGCACCGCTCAAGTTAAGTGAAAACAAAATTGGAACAATTGGTAGAATCCCATAACGCCCCTTCATTGACATCAAAGTCAGCAACAGGCTTTGAGTGAATTACCGAATGAGACAAATAATTCATACAACGATAAAATGAGAACAATTGCTAGGACTCTAGCTGATTATCCAAAGGATAAGCAAAACGCGCTTACAAAAATTAGATGCGAGAGGAGGAAAGAAATTACACCCATCAGTCTTCAAAAAAGTCAAATATGACCATAATGTTGTCTTGGAACGAATGTTTACGATCAGCTATGAGCGTTAGCTTCCATTCAGTTGGTGAAAAAAAAAATACCACAGACTCACTATCGAGGCAATTAGCTAGCTTACTAGCATAAACAACATCAGCTCGTTTCTGCTTCAGAATCAGAATCATCTTTTGGCCAAGTATGTAAAACACACAAGGAATTTGTCTCGGATAGTTTGAGCCACTCTGGTATTACAGTAACTAGCAATTATAGCAAAAGGAACATTTCGGACATAACATTTAGAAGAGCAGAAAGTGAAAAATAAGTACTTGTACTGTTGTATTTTTATTTTGTCTAGAAAGAAAAAAAACAATGTTCATTTTAATTATACCTTTACTAATGTACCAAATGTGTGTGCGTGTGTGTGTGCGCGCGTGTGTGTGTGTTTCAAAATAAATTAGACTGCAATCAATGGAAATATGAAATCTGCAGTATTTTTGTTCAAGGTTAGAATCTGATACCAGCCGATGCCTACTTGCAAGCGTCCATGGGTAATTTCATTGAACTAATTCAATCATCTTTGCGTCTCAGCGGCCATTTTTCAGATCATTTTTCTGACGATCCGGACTGACTGGAAACAAGACGAAGGCGAAGGAGCAGTCATCCGGCTGCTCGGAGGATCCTCATAAGACACCCTCAGCAGTTCTAGCAGGTGCAAAGTCAGAATTGGATGCTGTTTCGTATTAATTGGCGATCATTTGCAGAGCTCTTTTGCCAAGAGCGAGTCTTACAAGCCCCCAGCTGGGGTTGTCGGGGGGGGCAGGCCTGTTGGCATTGTGGCAGCATATGTTTCGTGCCAAGGACGCCATCCATTTGCATTTCTTTTCGGGGGGAATTTTACAAAGATGCTTTTGTGCGGCGGAGAGCGTTGCAATTAATCATGAGTGAAATGTATCGGCTGATGAAAAGCCATAATTCTACTTGGGGTTGCGGGGGAAAGTGGCAGCATCTGCACTGCAGCCGTGCCCCTCAACCTACACCCCACACAGCACCCCCTTTTTTTGGGGGATGATGAATGCGCCTTGAACGGCAAGCGGTTCAATATGCTGACAGGAAGAAAAGCAGCGGCGACGTCTTTTTGTGTTGTGCCATAAGTCATGAAAATAGTTCTGCGAAACAGGCGGCGCGTCATGTCGCACGCGTGTGATTGACGCGACATGAAATATGACTTTGACGGACTCACTTTTCAACCTAGCGCACGGCACTGTCGCTATCTTTCAGGACTTTTATAGAGCCAGTTTAACAATTTGGTGGTCAGAGTTGGAGTTAGACTTGTGTTTGGAAGAATGGGGTAGAAATAGGGATTGGGGTTCAGATTTGGGTATTAAGATTAATGGGTTATGGTAGGGGTCTGGGATGGGAGTTAATTGTTCGGATTTGGATTAAGAGTGAGGGTGTGTGTGTGGTCAGGAGTGTACAATTAGGAGAACGCAGTCGACGGGTAGTCTGCTGACTGCTGCCAAGCCGACGGCGAGAGGTTTTGGCGGGTGGCGGCATGCTATTATTATTTTTTGTTATTATTATATATTTTGGGTTGGCATATACTGCAGCGGGGCGGCCCGGTAGTCCAGTGGTTAGCACGTCGGCTTCACAGTGCAGAGGTACCGGGTTCGATTCCAGCTCCGGCCTCCCTGTGTGGAGTTTGCATGTTCTCCCCGGGCCTGCGTGGGTTTTCTCCGGGTGCTCCGGTTTCCTCCCACATTCCAAAAATATGCATGGCAGGCTGATTGAACACTCTAAATTGTCCCTAGCTGTGAGTGTGAGTGCGAATGGTTGTTCGTCTCTGTGTGCCCTGCGATTGGCTGGCAACCGATTCAGGGTGTCCCCCGCCTACTGCCCGGAGACAGCTGGGATAGGCTCCAGCACCCCCCGCGACCCTAGTGAGGATCAAGCGGCTCGGAAGATGAATGAATGAATATACTGCAGCGGTCTCATGTCCACAAAAAACGATTTGAGAAAAAAAAAAAACCAACAACAAAAAAGTAGGTCACCTTTCGTCGACATGACCGGCCCGTAAATACCCCGCCCATTCGGGCATATTTTTCCCAAATTCCCATAGGCCACCTGTATATATTAATAAGGTGGGGAAAGTTTGTGGTTTGCGTCAGGGTTAGTGGGTTAAAGTAGTTTTAAAGTACGTTTAGGACTAGAGGTTAGACCGGGGTTGGCAACACGCGGCTCCAGAGCCACATGTGGTTCTTTAGCGACATCTAGTGACTCCCTGGAGCTTTTATAAAAAAAAAATGTTTGAAAATGGAAAAAGATTTTGATCGTAGGCTAATATGGCTCAAATAGATATCGATACATGTTGCAGCTTCGAAAAAGGAGAGCTGTGGTGTTTTTTTTTTTAAACATATGCTTTATGCTTTTAACAGTCTCGACAAACACAGACACGTCTGCGTCCGACCCCGTGCCTTCTCTCTTCTCGTTCAACTCGAGAGGCGTTCAAAGACTGACTCCAAAAAAACGGAAATTCATGATGACTTCATTGACACTAAGAAAAGCGAAAATAATGCACCAAAACAAAAAAATCAAGCGAGGAAATCACAAAATAAATTTTAGAGGGGCGCTTGTGAATACACAACAAAGGAGTGAATAACAAACAATTCTGAGAGTCTCCTACATACAAACAGCATGTTTCCTTCATTCTAAGTTTTATAGAAGGCATTTATTTTTTTGCGTCTCCAGACATATTTGTTTTTTGTGTGGGGGGGGGGGGGGTTTATGGCTCTTTAAACATTTTGGCTTGTCGACCCATGGACCAGACTGAGGAGTTAGAGCTGTGGTTAAAATTGGGGTTAGTTTTGTGTTGGGGTAAATGCATTGGTAGTAGGAGTTAGAGCTAAAATAGGAGCATAGGTTTAGAGTTGGGTTACGGATCAGGATTAGAAGTAAAAGATTCAGGTTGTCTTCAAAAGTGACACTTTTGACTGTCTTTGTTTTTGACCTACCGCGTGTCGTCGCTGCCATTTTTCAGGACGTCTAATTGAGCCAATTAAGCAATTAATTTAGTGTTGGGATTAGAGGCGCTTCAGCTCTTATGTGTAGCGAGACCAAAGCGGTGGTCCTGCCAAGCCATGGACATGCTCCAGGTTTTTTTTTTTGTCCTTAGGCGAGGTGGCTCCAGATGGATGAGCGGGTTTAGGGACTCTGCAGTGCGGTGGCCAACTGGTCCAAAACTGCCACGCTGAGCCCAGAGCTAGCAGACTTCTAACATTTCCTTTCTGTTTACTTTGGTTTTGCTGCTTGTCGGCAATCACCGCAAGGGATTAACCTCCAGGCATCACTAGAGAAGTTGATTTATGTAGCATTTAATCACAACAGAGTCTCAAATGGCTTCACGAGTCAAGAACATACAAAAGTCAAAAACATGGTCTCGACCCGCATAAGGTCAAGTAAAAGCACAGCTCAGAGCAAACTCATTTATGTGGGGAGGGAAGGAAATTTTCAAGGGATCACAGATGAAGGGATCCATTTTCCAGAATGATCAGGTTGCAATGGATGCCGAGTGGGCGATATTTATCAAACGATATGATGTTGTATATTCTTGTGGTCCTGCATGAGTCCCCTTTCTCCCACGGTATAAAGTGTGAGTGGCGTCGTTCACATCAGCGGTTAGTGCAACAGCAACATGCTGTTAGCTAGCTAGCTATGCCTGCACTACATCCTGAAAATGTTTCTTCCCTCCGGATATGTCTGCTAGTGTGGCCGCTTTCGAGTGCCTCATTGTTGAACGTGAAAGTGCGCACGTCATGGGGGCAAATGCGCGAGTGCGAGGAGTTTATTCGATGTAATCTGACTTGACATCAGTATGCGAACCAGGTGTTTAGGTTCACCCGGCCACTTTAGAGCGCCACGTTGTTGGCCGTGAGTGCGCGCACATCACACAGACAGAGGCGGAATAATTAGATCGTTTTTTGTTTTGTTTTGTTTTGGGTTTTTATCCATATTTGACAGTACAGTATTGTTAAAACACTTTTCCCTGAGGTGTGTCAAATTTACAAGACCTTCTCACTTTACACGGCTTGGAACGGTTGGAGAATAGGGGTTAGGGTGAGAATCGTGTTTTGGTTCGAGTTGGATTCGAGGTGAGTTATGGGTCAAGATCCTCAGTGTTCCAAACATGAAATGAAATCCTTTGATCAAAGCCAGTGATACGATTTGTTGCACTCTTGCATCATATATTATATTTGTAGAAATGCGTGTTCCTCCCTCTGAGGACTGAAAAGATAAGTAAAAGGTGTGAGGGCCTTCCCTTCAATTTATCAGCAAACACAATTGAGCCCCTGTGGACACTAGATGCAATCCTCACACCCTCCCCCTGCAACAAAAAAAAAACTTTTGACAACTTTTTCCTCTGACACCTCACATTCTCTCCCTTGCTCCATGCATCTGGGGCGTTAGGAGCACTGCATCCCCCGCCTTTTTTTTTTACTGTCCCGATTCCCCTCTTCTAAATGTACAAAACGCCTCTCATCAAAGCTTTCATTAACAAGGAAGGTTAATTAAAAAATAAATGCGTAAACATCAATATCAGCGTCGGGGCGATGCATAATGCGGCGTAATGATGTTTGAGGGGCGCTTTCGCACCTCGCTGGGACCCCTTGGTACCTCTCAGGCGCTTGCTTATGTTGTAAGCCTTTGTTGTGTGACAACAAAGAGAATGATGTTAAATTCATCAGCGGATGAATATTTCAATTGCGTTTGCTTTATAGTTGAGCCGCTGTTGGCATTTCCATTTTGCCTCCATATGTGCAGCCATGTTAAGTGCAATCATTACCATTTTCTACCTGGGGGTCTGCCAGGGAAGGGACGAGGGGGGGGGGGGGTTAACGGTCCCCACTGATAGCTCTATTCTGCACACGAGGGGAGGCGCTCATGCATCTTTTAAAAGGTGTGTTTGAGGCACCTACACGGCTATTATTCTCCTGTGTGTACGTGAGCATGTGTAGACGCGCGTGTAAGTGTGCAAACAGCTGAGTCACGGCCTTTGTGGACACGTCAAGTTGCATTAAAAGTCTAAATGAGACTTAGTGTCTTTATAACACATCGGAAACTATAAAGGGATTGATTCGTTGTAGTTCGACCAGTGACAGGGGAAAATCTGTGATCTCGAGAGACTGTATTAAAAAAGTAGATTTACTCCTCTCGCATACTTTAAACACATGTAAACTTATTCAAGGTGCATTTGAAAATATTCCTCGGCACCTGCTCTAACTCTCGAGCTGTCAAGAAGTCATGTTGAGGAAATTTTAAGACTTTTCTCCAAATCGTAGGCAAAGCATCAACCAAACCAAGTGATTTTGTGCCATCAACGTCTGCTAGCTTAATGCTAACATGTCTTTCAGCAAATCGTGGAAGCTAATTCGCTATCGTCCGCTATCATCATCGCTATCATTGACTCATGGTACATAACTTCTCATTTCAGCTGCCCACCACTTTATGGAACTTAAAAATATCCCTCACGTCCTATTTACTCATTTTTCTGGACGATAACGCGCTCTTACTATCTAGATTAATTTTCCCACTGTTGTGAATGAAGTAGGAAGTTAACTGGAAACAAATTTGCCAAACATTGGCGAGACTGGAAGTACATCATGGACAACTTGTCCATTATGCCTTACATGTTAATTAACACAGAAGTGTTTGTAAATCTCATATATTCATATTGTAATGAGTGTACAAAAGATGAACCGCGATATAGCCGGGTTTACTGTATGGAATGTGGTGTAATTTTTTTGTCTTTTGTTCTTTTTCTTGTAACACATGTAACACAAGCCTTTCAAAAAAAGGGCAAAGAAAAAGCAACACACAGGGTTCTTTTATGTTTTGACATCAAGCTGGGTGTAGGGTTGAAATATTTCAAATTCCAGGTTGTGCGAGCTAATGCTACAGAAGTCGCTAACAAAAAGAAGTTGGCTAATCATCATTGCCTTCTATGCAATGAGGCCATACAAACACACACGCGCGCGCACACACACACCGTTTTGATGAGCCTCACACAATCATTAGCATGCTAATGCTACTTAATAGCTCAACACACACTTTGAGTGACAAGTCAATTGGCTGATTGTTGATTATGCCTAGCCAAGGCCTTCATGGCTACCAATTCTATCGTTCTTTTATTAGGTACACTTGTCTAATGACACCTGATAATAATAACAACGCTAACATTTTGATTGACAGTCACAGAGGTGTCAATTAATAATACTATGATTGACGTTTTTCTGTTTTGTTAGCTTCCTGAAGGTCAAAATATGAGGAACAGATCTTTGTTTTGCAAGGCCTATAATAGGCAGGTGTCCATTTTTTTTTGTTAAAACGCACATTGACATTTACAGTATAACAAGGTGAGAAGAAAAAAAAATAAAGAATTTTTCAACATGTAGAGTTAATCAAAAATACTTAATCTTCAACCAGCATGAATGAATATTTAAAGTATGATGTTGTTTTTTTCACAAAATTATTTTTATTACACACTTAAAACTTGATGTGTTAAAATAAATAACCCAATATGGGTTATTACATTTTTCTTTTTCTTTTTTTTTTTTTTTTTAAGGTGACCATTTTCATCGTAACTCACGACGACGGTTTTGTCATCGAAACGCATCATGATGCTGTCCAAATAATTCTGGACACCAGAAGAGTGGTCACTTAAATGGCTCTCGTTCTTTTCCTTGCCCATTTATAGGATCATAAATGTCTCATTGACGTCTCTCGAACGCCACATTGACCTGGCGCTAGCACGTGCGCAATCAAAACCGCCGCTATTGTCGCTCAATGTGAATTGCTTGCAGCTGCATTGACCCGGCTAATTTGCTAAAGCTAATTCGCTAAAGCTAATTTGCTCGTGTTGGGTTTAAGTGCGCTCCAGGAGGCGCAGCTGCCCTGGAGGGAGGCCTTCGTTTCCCCCAATGGCGCAGGGAGTTATTTAGCATAAGTGCCTGCTATGGGGCACAGGTGGCCAAACCAAGAGGGCGAGTGCCACCCCCCTTGTCAGGGCCCCTGAGTGTCTCAAACGTGAGTGGGGTGGGGGGGACGGTTTAAGGAGGGTAATCAGGGTCGTGATCTGATCAGAACGGGCAGGCCTGCAATTAATGTGAAAAGGAGCCGAAAGGTTCGGCAGCTGGCAATTAAAACGACGTCGTTCGGCGTCGCTCTGGCCTGGAACCGCGTCCCGTTGATGCTCGCCTCCGTGGGAATGAATGAGAATGCAATTCCAGCGCAATTCAGCGGCGCGCGAACGCAGATGTCGACTCTTGAGCGGCTCAATTGACTTCTGAATGGGGAGCATAGGTTGTCAATGGTGTCAATCATCCGCTGATTAGGCTTTGGGCACCAGCCACAATGAACGCCAAATGACACGAATGGGAAGAACGCGCATTTCCGCTTGCCTTTTGGAATTCAAATTAATTTGATTACTTTTTTCATTTATTGAATTAGAGAGCAGAGGTCGAATGGATGAATGCCCAAACGAATGAATCAATAACATTTCTTATTGATTCATGTACTTTTTGATTCAATTACTTAAACAAAATACATTTTGGATAAATGTATTTTAATGATGTTTATTTCTGCTATTATTTTCATCTAATTGTACTATGATTATTAATTAATTTGTTATGTATTGTTTGTTTTAATAGATAAGTGTTTATAATTTCTCTTAATGATTTTTTAACTTGGATAAACTGAGTCAAATAAAAATATATTTTACGAAACATTTTACACTATAATATTTCAATGTAATGAATTTTGCATTTAAAAAAATGAAAATAATTATGTATTATCATATTTATTGAGAGGGATTTTGGTTATTTGGGGGATTTCATAAATAATTGACTTTTATGTATTTAACATTGAAGTAGAACAATAATTCAAATCAAATTAGATTCCTTTTATTTCAAATTAGGCCTCCATTTATTTTTGTCTTGCTATAATTACATTTCTAGTTTATTAGATGAAATTTGAATCAATAATACATTATGTTAAAAGTGCTAATTTAAATGACTGTGTATATAGATAAACTGGGTGATTGCAGTCGTCATCTGTGGCGAAATCCAAGATTTCAGAATTCACCCAAGTAATAAAAACAAGAGAAAGTTCAATCTGTTGCTTCCTGTAGGTGTCCCGATACATTTATCTTTTGTTGCATTTTGTGTGTCAACGTGTTCCCAGGTGGACACTCCCTATTCCACTGACCCGATGCGTTATCTTCTTAATTGGCGTCACGACAGCCCGCAGCAGCCACCAGCACCACCATCCTCATCATCCTCATCATCATCACCACCACGTCTGCTTCCTGTCGAGCAGTAATGACGTATGTTGAATAATTGAGCGTCATTATCAAAGACGAAGCCTGGCTTGTTGTGTTGTGCTGTGAAAAGTTGCTGTGATGTCGGGCACTCATGACTTATTCACCGGCGCCTCCATCCTGTTTGTCTTCGTTTTTCACGCCACGCAAACAGCAAAAATGACACGAGATGAAAAAAAAGTAGCATTCCACTGTGGGGAAAAGTGAGTGTTTACAGCAGCGGTCCCCAAACAGCGGGCCGCGGGCCATTCTGCAGCGGGCCGCACAGCGGAAAAAAGTTCCAGTGCTTTATTTATCATCATCCGAGGCTGGAAAAGTATTTTATTTTGAAAAGTGACCAGATTCTCTCGGTTACATCCACCTATGACTGACTTTTAATGCATCTCAAGATATTAATCATGTTGATCGCATAACCCCTGGATTAACCCCATCAACTTGCAAAATGACTAAAAACACATTTCACAGACGAATACCTAGGTGCGACCTATTGAAATCTAGATTTGTCACCACAGGTAATTCCCACTTTGCACGATATTTAAATGTGGAGATATTTTGACTTTTTTTTGAAAGTCTTTGCAGATTTGTAAATGTAAATTGTTTCAAAAAATAAAAAGTACCCGTTAATTTTGTTTTATTAACTATCCTGTGTAGCAGCCTATAATTCTTGCACAACAATCAAAGTGAGTCACAAAACAACTTTTAGACCTTTTATTTGAAGAAGAAGAATTGTTCACTGTATTTTACCAAACTTCTTTTTGTTATGAACATACTAATCTACAACCAGTTCAGGGTGTCCCACACCTGCTGCCCAAAGACGGCTGGGCTAGGCTCCAGCACCCCCCGCGACCCTCGTGAGGAGAAGCGGATTAGAAAATGGATAGATGGATGGATAAACGACACTAAAAAGTCTACACACCCCCTGTTTAAAGGCCAGGATTTTGTGAGATATAAAAAATGAGACCAGGATTTAAAATTTAAAAAAAAAAAAACATCGCTAATGTGACCTGTAAACTGTTCAACTCGAATGAAAAAAACAGGAATATTTCAGGAATATTTTCTAGAGATATAAACAAACAATTCCGATCATGAGTCTGCACATGGAATGATGGAGGATACACAAAGTATCACCTTGGTCAAGGCAGGCTGTGCCTTGACCAAAAGCACTTAAACAAATCGACAACATGCATCCGCATAAATCTACACACATACACACGCCACATTTTTTGCATCACACCACAGGGAGGCCCAAAAGTCATCTGACACAACAACATAATGGAGTTGTGGTTTACTTTGCATGTGTGTGTGTGTGTGCGTGTGTGTGTGTGTGTGTGTGTGTGTGTGTGTGTGTGTGTGTGAGTGTGTGTGCGTGTGTGTGTGTGTGTGTGTGTGTGTGTGTGTGTGTGTGTGTGTGTTAGGGAATTTGCATCTCTGTGCCCGCGTGCATATTAAATCAGGCTGAGGTCATTTCATAATTTTATTATTCTGTTTATGATCAAATTGATCAAAAGATGTAGACCTAAAGTAAGCCTTTGCAGTACAGAGCCGAACTAATGTTATTGATTCATAATAATGTCGTTTATATTCGCATATATTTGAAAAGTAAGTGAAGTGTTTGATTGGCTTGCAGATGAGTTGAACTATCGCTTTGCAAAATGTTGTCAAGGTAGAGAAATGACTTTTTTTTTGTAGTCGTTTATTTGATTCTGTTTTGAAACATGATTTTGAATACATTTTTCTTTTTCTGATATCCTGTCTTGATAGTCCTCCTGTTCTTTTTTTGTCTCTTTTCTATCCGTTTCCTTTTCTTCTTCCCTCTCATGACTTTCCTTCTTTCATCTATTTTCTCTCATTTTCTCAGTCCTTATCCGCATTTTCTTTTTGCTTTTTCTTCCCCACCCCTCTTTTTTTTCCTCGCAGCTCTTCTTTCCCCATTTCCTCTCCTTCTCTTTCCTTTACCTCATTTTTATCCTTTAATTTTCACTTTTCCTGTTGATTCCTTTCGATTTTTGTTCTTATTAATTTAATTTTTAAAAAATTAATAATTTAATTTAATTTTTAAGAATTAATAAATTAATTTAATTTAAAAAATTTAATAAATTATTAATTAATTAAATAAATTAAATTTATTTAATTTATTTCCTTTTTCCTGTCCTCGCCTTTCTTTTCCTTTGCTCTTTTTCCATTTCTATTTCCATTTTCCACTTCTTCACCTTTCCTTTTCTTAACTTGTTTCCCTTTCCCCTTCTTTGCTTTCCTTGTTCCCCCCCTCTCCAATTATACTTTCTTTTCCTTTTATTTTACTCGCTACTTGTCACCTCGTGTCGAACAGTCACATTGTTCCCGCGCATTTCCCGCTTTAACCTCCAAAGAAGTGGAGAGTGTTAGCGTTTAGCGTTACCGTGATAAAATAATCATGTCCCGCCCCTAACCTCGGGGACATATTGTCCCGTGTGGGCGTCCCCTTTGGGACAGACGGACCCGCCGTGGGGAGGCCCAGCGGGTGAGCGAGGAGCTGATGAAACGGAGATCGGGTAATGAAGGCATGGCCCGTGGCTTCCGCGGCCTCGCCATATGTTGAGCCAAATGCAAATTGCAGCCCCCCCCCCTGCCCCCCCCCCAGACCCGCACCGCCACCCCATCTCCAATCCAAACAAATTTTTCATCTTGATGCATGCTAATGTGTTTATAAGTGTGCACTTATTAATATCAAAACATGCATTTAGGCCAGGGAATGGTGATGAGGCTTCATGTTTTGCTGTGCTGGGAATCCCTCACTAGCCTTAATATACTGTAGTTCCATGTACGTATCATGAGTTGGCCGTTTTGTGGTGCTGGCTGGCTGGCTGGTTAGTTGAAAGTTTGGCTTCTTGGATGTAACTGGTGTATTTGCCAGGTGTGAAATACCTTTTTGGCTCGTTAATTTATTCAATGGGCTTCAATATAAGAAAACAGAACAGTCAATACAAGTTTTTCAAGAAAAAAAATGTCATTTAGTTGATGGGTCAATTGATTTATTGGTGAAGGAAGGTGATTGGTTGGCTGGGTGTGATGTTGGTTATTTGTGTGGTTGATTTATCTATTGATTGGTTCGGTGGTCTGTAAATTGCTTCATGGTCATTTGTTCAGTCAGGTTGGTTATTTGGTGTGTCAATCAGTAAGGATGTTTGGAATCATTAATTCAATAATCGCTAATGTTAGCAGAGTCATCATGCCCAGGGAAGGTGGTTGCTTTGGTGGCGTGGGCACATGTCAGCCTTGGTACATGTGCGCCAACGACTTCATCAGCAGCTGGACCAGACTGCTGGGTGACTCAACCCCCATGACCCAGGTGTGGTGCATAATGGAGGGACTCTGCCAAATGTTATTTCTGGAAACAAATGTCCTCTTTTTTTCTAATTTCTTATTTAAGCATCACATTACCACCTTCCATCTCTCTTAGCGCCATTTTGGTGCCAATCACACATTGAGGTTAGGTAAAACGCCTCTTGATTCACAGCTTTCATTTAGCGCATTGCTTTTTGGCACTGCATTGTTGAGTATTGCTATTGTAACGCATGCTGGAGTGCAAATCTCTTACGCCAATGATCTCTATGACGACCGCATCCACGTTGATTGGACATTTCATTTATGATGCAATAAAAGCTCCCAAAACCAATAGGCAGCTTGTTTGACCTTCAGTGTGTGTGTGTGTGTGTGTGTGTGTGTGTGTGTGTGTGTGTGTGTGTATAAGAGCAGAATGGCAAAGAAAAAAGAAAGACAGCCAATAGCATCGCAGCACCGGCCTCTACTCCTGTGATTGACAAGTAGGAGGGGCTAATACGAGAGGGGCAAAACGGTACGATAAATAAAATACTGGTGGGGAAAAGACAAATTGGAGCATTTCGCAGCAGTACAAGTATATGATTTAAGTTTTATTATCACATATCAAATAATTATAAAGCAGTGCATATATATCTGGATCTTTTAATTTTTATTGTACCGTACTACAAATGAACTCTGTACAGACTTGAATGTGAGCTACAATGGCGCCCCCTTGTGAAGGTTAGCTGAATGTTTTCACTCAGGTCCTGTAATAAATATTTTAATTCATGTCAACATTAAACACGTGAAACAAAAATATTATCTGTTTTTATTTTTCATTTACCTTTGAATTGACGCATATATAATTTTAACATTTATATCATTTCGTATTTGTTATAATCCTACGATTGAAATTTCTGGATTATCAATACTTTTCCTTTTTAAATATAGTTTTCGTCGATTTTTATTTCTTGTTTTAAGAACCATGCAGTAGTTGAACGCGTTTAATTAATTTAATTATTTCATTAAAATTAATTGCAACGGTTCATTATGAATTTACAGTCATTGTCAACCGACTTTTCGTGCAGTTTGACGAGGACAGTAACCACTTTTGTCCAGCAGAGAGCAGCAAATAACAGCGTGTCAATTTGAGGCCTGACTTCAATGCAGTGACTCCAATGGATTGATGCTTTGCTATTTATTTAACAAACTGCCATATTCACTGATATTATCATAATATTAGGTTATGAAATGATAATTTTACACCCTTTGTATTAAAAACACACCCTTCGCTTTCCTTCCCACTTCTCCCACGAGTACCATTCCCTTGGGGAGGTCGTTGCGCCATAATTGGCACATTGAAAATTCCGCCTTTTGTCCCGTAGCGCATTCTTTTCAAAGCTTTGCCACTAAAGTGCACTTTAAAATGAAATAATATTCATAATCATCATGATCGGGTGCTGGTTGGAGCAGGTTCATTAATTATGCATATGCATGAAGCGGAACCCCCCCCCCCCCCGCCCCCCCAACCCCCTCTTCTTTGCCCTCCGCCATGTATGGAAATTGAAGCATTTTGATTCGAAACTTGCTTTGAGCTGAGTCGACTACGAATCAATACAAGTGACAGTTCTGCAAACTCTTATTTCATTGTTGCGAAATGCGGGGAAATATGTCATTGAATTAATTTTTCACCTTGAAATTTTGAGTTCACCCAACTTTCATTTTTACAGTGTAAAAAAGGACAAAACTAGTCACACTTTCATTTCAAAATGTTCACAATGACATTAAGTATAAAAATGAATAGAAGCTCCAAAAATGCTATGTGACATTACACTTTGTCTGTGTGTGTGTGTGTGTCTGCCTCCTGGTCTAGAGTCTAGACTATTCTATAGTCCTTCCTTTAAAGACTATAGACTTTAGTTTAAACCCCAGCTCAAATCGTCACCTAGCAGGCAAACATTCCAATGCTTCTCGAATTCGACTGAATTGTACAGAGCAAATACCCAGGCAACACAACATCGCAGTTTAGGAATTCCTATCTTTAGCTGTACCAGCCACAAAGCGCTACCATGTAACATACCCTCACAGAGACATTTATCCCCTCCGATCCTCTTGTTGGATCCCAGGAATGTCGTCATGTGGGATGAGCTTTTCTTCACCAGTCAGGATTTACAGTTAAACCAATTATTTTAACAGCGCTTTAGACACACACAGGCACCATAAAATCGCCAGAACCATTTTTTAATCATTTAAAACAATGATATGGTGTGTGTGGTTGTGTGTGTGTGTGTGTGTGTGTGTGTGTGTGTGTGTGTGTGTGTGTGTGTGTACACATGACTGTTTTCATATCACTGACTGCAGGTTGTTTTGTCATAATTATGAGGGAAAACGCTGTGAAGTGTGATGTTCACATGACTTGGATTGACCTTTAGTATTCCTGCACACACACACACATACACCCAGCGACAATCTGTTCTTTGTTGAATTCTGAGACTTTCAACAATAGGTTTTCCCCATGCATAGGAAATAATGTAAAACCCTTAACTATTTGGCCTTACGTTTGAAGTAAGAAGTGTTGTCCTTGTGAAAATACCACATAGAGGGGCATTTTGCAGTGTTAAAAAGACTCCTGGTGAGATTTGAATATTGCCTCATTTTACGAGTCCCTTCCCACCTCGAGTCTCTGATTAAAGCCACGCCCCTCATAAATATACACAAATACGACTCTCAAACATGGTAACTCAACTTGGCATGTCATTATGAAAGTGATAAATCACAGAGAACGCACGCTTCAGCAGCAATATAGGTGCGCTAATATCAGTGCAAACATGTAGGGCACTCGCTACGGCTGCTATGTTGCTAGCATGACTTATTAGTGATGGAACGTTACTATGACACTAAATGTTAGCAGTTTTGAATTTTCTTTTTTTAAATGTACAATCAAATAATCACAAAGGCGACAAATGTGACCAATCCCGCATCACTTCGATTCTGTTTCTTAGTTTTGGTTGTAAAGTATCCTAGAGTGTCTTGAAAGACGCTATTCAATGAAATGTATTATTATTATTATAAGAAATTTCAGGGGTTATTTTTATTCATTCATTCATTCATTCATTCATTCATCTTCCGAGCCGCTTGATACTCACTAGGGTCGCGGGTGGTGCTGGAGCCTATCCCAGCTGTCTTCGGGCAGTAGGCGGGGGACACCCTGAATCGGTTGCCAGCCAATCGCAGGGCACACAGAGACAAACAACCATTCGCACTCACACTCACACCTAGGGACAATTTAGAGTGTTCAATCAGCCTGCCACGCATGTTTTTGGAATGTGGGAGGAAACCGGAGCACCCGGAGAAAACCCACGCAGGCCCGGGGAGAACATGCAAACTCCACAAAGGGAGGCCGGAGCTGGAATCGAACCCGGTACCTCTGCACTGTGAAGCCGACGTGGTAACCACTGGACCACTGGGCCGCCCGGGTTATTTTTAGTGACTATTCATTGTTCATGACATGTACAAATGTTTGTTTTCCTAACACACTGTCCATTCTTGTTTTCTTACAGTTCTTACAGCCGCTGTGAGATCTAACAGCCTAACATCTTGGGCCTCACACCAGGAAATTTATGTCACAATCAAAAGATGGCTACATCTGGCTCCTGATCTGGATTGGTGACAGGAAGGAGAGCATGAGAAGAAAAGAGGACATGGAGAACGCAACAATTTGATTGACAGAAAAATACCGTTCAAGAGTAAGCTGCATCCCAATTTGGACTTTGTGTTCACTGTTAAATAAAGAAACGTGCATTTTTCCAGTGTATGTGGAGTTATATGTGAGGTTCCCAAATTATGACAATAAACATATTTTTATAACAGTCGTTTTTTAGACTTTTCTTTTAATGTGGGTCAAATATGGCTCATGAAAGATGTGGCTTCGTTGAGGTTGAATTCAGGCTGATTTCAGGAACCTGTTCTGGGCCAGCGTCGGGCCGGAGTTGGGCCAGATATGGTTTTACAATGCGGCTCAGATCTGGGCCGAATGCGGCCCACATCATGGATGCCAGACGTGGGCCACTGCAGGACCGTCATTCATTGAGGTATGTGGGCCGAGTGTACGTGCCGTGTCTGCCCTAGAGCTGTGCTGGACCAATTTTGCTGACTGGATTGATAATACTTAAGGCGTCAGGGAACATCAGTGTGGGGCACTTTCCATTTTAATTCTACAATGTACTTTTTTTTTGTCGCTTAGCATATTTATTTATTTGTTTTTGGAAAAAAAGAATTGGACAACCTAAAAAAAACGACCTCTGTACTCACTACCCGAATGAGAATTTGACATTTTAGTATAAGGATGCATAATGGAAGTTGACATGTTCGATTGTCTTTTGCCGGCCGCATAAAATGATGTGATGGGCCAGATTTGGCCCCAGAGCCTTGAGTTTGACACCGGTGTTATAAGAGGAACTGAAAGTTCTTTTCAGAGCACCCCTGCCACCTAGTGCTGTCTTCGAGCTTTAAGACCCAAATACTGTGTTTGTTGTAGATGTAATTGACATTCAATCAGTTGTATTGCTCATGTATAGCGTAACATGCTAACGTCAACAAATTCCTTTGGATGAGTGTACAGTATTTACTGTTATGTCATCAAAAGAATGTTCTTCCCTCTGAAAGGCCTCCATAGTATTTCATAATAATAAATCATGTGTGATTACAGCATTAAGCAAACCCGAATGGCTTGCTTTGTTTGTTTGCGTGTGGTCATGTTTGTGTGCGTGCAAAAAATGACATCACGGCTGTTCTGTTTGTCTAGCGAGGTGTGTGTTAGTGTGCAGGGTGTAGCAATCACATTCCTGCCAGAGAACAGCACGTTATAACTTATCTTGCTCCATTAAATATTGCACATCCCGGAATTTGTGAAAGATTGGCAATTTTGAAGGCAATATAACAGGTACCATCGTTTTAACATTTTTATTTAATTGCTTTGATTTCTGAAATATAATCTGATTGAAAAGAAAATAAATGTTAGGCCAAAACATGCTTTACCTAAATTCCCCACATGTTTATAATGAAACCGAAATCGGTTAAGAACCTGTGCCCTGAAATCCATTTAGTTAGCCATTTTGGTTTGAAGGGGACATTTTGCAAGATTTAGCTTGTACAGTGGTACCTCTACTTACGAATGTCTCTTCAAACAAAATTTTCAATATACGAAACCCCTCAACAGGAAAATATTGCCGCATGTTACGAAAGAAATTTGAAGATACGAAAGGTAAAAATACAGTATGGGCCGCAAACTCGCAGTTCCGAGTTTCCTGAATGCAACATGTTTGAGGTTGCTCTGCCATTGGCTATTACGAAGCATCTTCCTGGCATTCCATTGCCTAAGAGGGATCTCTACCATGCGTCTAGATCTAGAGAGATAAATAGATGGGTGTCTACGCAGCGTCATTTGCCCCTCGGCTATGAGGTGTTTCCGTAGTTTTACTTAACTGTGAATCACCCAGAAAGTGTTCACCAGTCCGGCAATCGCTCACTATGCTGATGTTTGTCGAAGAATTGTTAAAAGCTGACAAAAGCAAACATTCTTGGATTGGTTCTTTACAATTTCCCAGGCAAAAAAAAAAACATCAAACAATTCTGAGTGAGAACATGAACTAAAGAGGGCAAAAAACGACGAGGACGAATCATTTTTATTCTTGACTGTATTCTTTGTCTGTTTGTTTTTACATTATGCACAACTCTCATTTAGTGTGCAATAATCTAATTGTAACATGTTACCTATTTAGATGCATTTTTATGCTGTAGAAAACATTTATGTCTGAATTTTGGGGGGGCTCAGAACAGATGACTACTGACAAAATTTTCTAGTCAAAAAAATTCTTTAAGAACCAATTACCGTAATTGCATAAACAGAGGTACCACTGTAATACCGAAAAGTTTGAAAACAATAACGACAGGCACCAAAGTGTACAATATACACGAAATCTGGCACACACGTTCATCATAACAGGATGCACAACAACTACCAAGTGTCAGCTATTTTCATTTTTATTTGGGCCGATGCAGTCCGACAGATCAGCTAACCGATGTGCCTGAGTGACATGAAATCCGGCACACGTTTTCAACATGACAGGACACATTGGAACCTGTCGTTTCTTTCATGACATGTTTGAGGGTTCTGAAATAGAAGAAGCAAGAAGAGCTTCCGTGATTGAACAGGAAATTGAACACAGTGCAGCTCACCTGAATTATTCAGCCTTTCATTTCGAGAGACTGCGTCCAATCCATCAGTGAGGGGACATCCCGATTATCACATGGTCATTTTTAGCCATTTGTCTAAGGCAGGAGTGTTTCAAACTCCGTCCTGGAGCGCTGCTGTCCTGCCTCTTTTCCCTCTCTCCCTGCTGTAACACACCTGGTTCCAATGATGAGGATCATTCTCACACTTCTTACTTAAGAGCTTGTCGATGAGCCGATCATTTGAATCATGTGCGTTGCAGCAGAGAGCGATGTAAAACAGGCACATATTTTTAAGCACCTTTTTTTAAAATCCGTTTACAGGCAAATCCGAATTTCAAGTGGTGTACCTTGAGTGTAGTACCACGTTGTGACACGTCAGGCAGCATTGAGCTTTGTTAGAAGAGATGCAGCATATTGAACAGCAAAAGGCAGAGAAGGTCCACAACTATTGTAAGCTCCAGTAATATTTACAGTCTTACGCTGCAGAGAGACAACAGTCCTGTGAGTATTATTGTATACTCGTTTGTATGTGTTGCTGCTGACGAACTAGCAGTTGTTGGAAGAGGTAGAATTACCCTGATATCCATACATCTTAATAATGAAAAATGATTGGTATTGGCATTACTGGCTCTGTATTGAACTGGCATGGGATCGATACAAAATGTCATATCGCACAGAATTTACAATGCGCTAATTTTGTCCTGTTTTGATGAATGCTGTTTTGCCTTCTATTTTAGTATTCAGATAAAAATTTTGTATGTGTGAATAGAAATAAAACGACTGAAACGAGGATGCATTCCCCTCAATAAATGGGGGTTCAAGTTATCACAGTAAACTTGATGTATCACACTGCCACATTGTGTGTTAAAATATCAGACGGATCAGGATTTCTTTTTCTTTTTTTTTTTTTCAATTTTAACAGTGTGCCTTCATTTGAGATGGATGTGGTCCTGAGCCCCCCTGGTTGACGAGGCAGGCTTTGGTTGAAATAACTGGAACTGACCCACTTGTCTCACACAAAGTTAAAGAGAACCCATTTGTGTGTGTGTGTTTGTGTGTGGAGGGGGGGCGGGGGGGGGGACCCCTCCTCTGCTGAATGATGAGACAGCTGAGAAAGGGCTATGGGGGGTGCAAGGCAAAAGATTCTCTCACCTCCATGCACTGCTGCCAAAATAGAAGGACCGCACCCATGTCGGCATGTGAGTGGAACCCAAACCTAACCCCTCAGACCCAACCCTTACCCCCTATCCCAAACCCCTTATCCCAAACCCAATGTCAGAGATGTTCGCTCGGACAGTTGAAGAAAGGCTCGAACACAGGAACAAATTGTCTTTCACTGACGGCAGGAGGCACAGTTTTCAGTAAAGCCAATCAGTGTGCGCTTCTCAACTGACACCCGACCTCTGCTGGCTTTTTTATTGATTGTGTATACAAATTACAAGCAATATACCAGAAAACACTCCCATCTTCATTTCCATACCACGCTAATTGTGCATTTAAAAACAGACCCCTAATATAACTTGTGTCTTGACACTGTTGACAATACCTGACGAGCAACAGTTCCGTCCCACATGCCAGCCATGCTTCTTTCTCACAGCCTGCAGCAAAAACACTTCCTGCAGGACCAGCCAGGATGCACCTGTTCCCTCTGAGCTGCGCTTTATGTCACATGAACAGGAAGAGGTCAACTCGAACTGCGCAACTTGTACAACACCACGTCCCGACATATTTTATGTACATGAGTAAGCAAACAGCTGCAGAGATTTATCCAGAGCCTGTGTTTTAAAAATGCAATTAATTCCCCCCCCCCCCCCCAAAATAAAATAAAATTTCCTTTTACCTCATCAAGCTTAACGAACTAAGCTTGTTAGCATCTCGGCTCAAGTTAGTAACATAATTTGCATTTTGAGCTTGCAGCAGGATAGCATTATTTTATAGATAAGTAGATTGCTTGCTTTGGAGTGCAAAAACATTTGGGTGTTCCTTTTGAAGGATTCAAATGATTATGCAGACCACCACATAGCTTCATAGGAACCACTTTTGTTCAGTTAGTATTTTGAATATTTTATGTGCAACAGAGTTCCATTTGTTCCATGGTGTGGCTGTTAATTTTTGACTCAAATGACGATAGAAATGACTGCATAGATTTCCAGGCCTACATTAGGAGCATCATTATATTATTTTGAGCTAAGAGCAGCATAATTTACCACGAGTAGATGTAAATTGCTAACCTCAGAGCAGAAAAAGTTGGTGGCTTTTGAGGGAGTCAAAGATCCTGCATTTATCTCGTTTTGGGAGGTTTCCCTACTTGTGATCTTCACAAAGCCCCTTTGTTGTGCCAAGGACCCTGAGCCTGGTTGGTCATCCATCTTTGCAGTATTGAAAAGAATCCCAAAGGAATAAAAAAAAGAAGTCTTTTGTGTGTGCCACTGTTGGATATGCACCAGCGGGGCCCCAGGGCTCCATCGAGACTGAAAGTGAGACTCCGCAAAAGTCATCTTACACCTCCACCTGCTTCACAAACACATACCAGGCCTTGTTCATACACCAAAGCCCTGGCGTAGCATAATAGTGCTGATGTGCTAAATTGAATAATTTTTATACAGGCAAAGTCCATCAGATGGGATTTAAGAAGGGAGGGAATGACACCATTCAAATAACCCAAATGTTCAAAACAGCAGGAATGCGAATGCAGTTGTAAGTTAATAACCACTTCAGGACCTCAAAAGTCTTTGGTGTACCTAATTTTGTGGCCTGCGGTACAATCACATAACTTGCCCTAGCTCCGATTATGCAGCTTTAACGCTGCTGATAAGTTATCAGTGGGAGTGTGTCACGCTGTAGCAGTAAAGTGAGTGAGTTGTTTACTTAGGAAGCGCAATCAGTATCACTTTACATGCGGGACAAGGAAGTCTTTTTCCGTGGTATCAGTGTCATCTGACCCTCCCCCTCCTCCTCCGCAGTCCAATGCTATGAATCAGGCCACGTGAACACAAGAAGGCTACGGACGAGGTATGCATGCGGAGTGCATGGTGCCATCCAAGATGGCTATATGACCACCTGCCAAACATGTCCAGTGTGAGATGTACGACTGGACAAAAGAATTATAAATGTTACCAAAGGCCTAAAATTTGCAGAAATAAAACTGAAAATGATACAGAATATTTCACAAGAGATGCACCCTGAACTGGTTGCCAGCCAATCGCGGGGAACCCATAGACAAACAACCATTAATTTCCATTAAATTACCCTGGGGGCCTGATCAAACCTAACCCAGCCATGTCTTGTTGAGAGAAAGGCAACCAAAGCAGCAGATAACCAAAACGCTGTCAGTGTTGTCAGTGAGCTTCAGATTGCAACCAAACACTTGCTTCTACCCTTGTCGTCGTTTGCAGTTCGCATGGTTGAGGCCCCAAGATGATTGGTATTCTCGGGGACACTAATAAATACACTCCACTTCCTGGAATTCAAATTAACTAAAAGACAAATCATTCATTCATCAAAGTAAATGCTGTCATGAAATCTCAGTTGATCATTTCCAAATAAACGCAATGGTTTAGATGTTTAGCACTGTTTGTGGAGAGCACCATGGTGTTGAACTTTAATTATTGGGATTTATGACTCTTGAGAGGTGCCGTCGGCACACCCCCACAATCTGATACTGTGGTTCTCCTAGAAACCTGCACACAATTTTCTGCTTCGTGGTTGGAAAATCAAGAGCTGAAATGTTCTTACAATGTTGGAAAACGGTTTGGAGGCATGACGCGATGCATTGATAGCTTGTTGCGCTAGCCACTTGCTAGCAAGCGTGCTGTTATTGTCATTGCTTTCTTTTTCCAAATAGTTGCGAGAGTTAACACTTATTTCTAATGGTGGTATTCTATATCATTAGCCTTTCATCATGTTCTCAGCTTCTTGTAAACAAGGAACTTTGGTTTGGATCTTCTGTGAATAGTGACCAGACCTGCATTTCACTCAGTTTTTGATCAAAAGGAACATAATCATTGTTAACTACTCTGTTAGCTTCTGGGATGTGCTCATCACTTGACCACCAGCATTCACCAAATGCTAAAATATTCACCAAAAATACAAAATATTTGATTTTGAAACATGAAGATATTCAAAGCCTTGACAAAAATATTCAGAACGTATGAACAAAAATATCAATCATACAAAAATATTCAACAGAATGCAAATTATGTGCTAGAAAAACATACAAATATTTGATAAACTACAAATATATACGACAAAAATATTAGAAAACGAAATACTACCGAAAAATATAACAAAGAAAGAGACAACAAAATATCAAAAATAAAAACACAAATACATTATCTGTGGAAAAACTAGTAGTGCTTCCTGTTTTTGTGTCAAACGATGATTTAATCCTTTTCCGATCCAAAGGCCTGTCTAAACAGATTCCTAGAGCTGATTCTATGATATTGTCCTCCCACGACATGTGTAGGAGTGGCACTTAATAGCGTGGAAATGAAGTGGAAATGGAGTCAGACTGAACGCTTTTGGGGTGTTAATCATTCTTTAAGCATCGATATAGGTCCGCGCCCTCTTTCTCCTCCTCCTTCTGTTAAGGTTGAAAAGAGGCCCGCTCACTTCTTATTTCAGCCTCCACATTCCCAGAGTTAATGAACTCCTGCGCCGTGTTTAAACAGATTTGTCCGTGTTTTTGCCAACGTTGGCCCAGTCACGCTGAGGTCACATGAAGAGAAAAAAAAAAAAACACAATTACACCTCAGCACGGAGAAGTGTGAGGATCAGATTAGCATTCAATGCGAGTCCAGTAAAAAAATTCTTAACGCGCCACAATGGAGTTTAAATATGCTACAGTGAAAACTGAAATCAACATGATGATTTAAACCCCCTGTAAAGTGAAAATAAATGTCTTCTAAACTTGACACACCACAGAGAAGAGAGTTGTTGAAGCGGCGTTGAAAGCCACAGGAAGTGCTAGCCACCAGCTAGCTTGAAAGCTAACCGGTGCTGTTGGAGGGGGCAGTGGGCTTGTCTGCATTGCCACCTGCTCACTCGGGAATTTAAATAATGACAGTGAGCTGTTCTATAAATGATGGCATTCAGGGAAGATGTATTTTCGTGGTGTACACATAGCTCGCTAGCTTGCTATGTGTACATCATGAATAGGCCACATATTTAAGAATAGGCCACATATTTATGACAAAGTAACTCAGAATTGTGGTGGATAGTTGCTGAACAAAGGAACTCAAGTTTTGACATAGAGGGACCAAGCGTGTTTTTCTGTTTGTGTGATTTTGTGTGTGTGCGTGTTTGTGTGTGGTTTTGGGGGGGTGGGGTGTATAGTGAGTACAACAGGAACTAGACAAATGTTGCAACCAGTGTTTTCAGTCTCTTATTCCTCTGTCGTGCCGGGACCCACCAGCTGCATCGGCAAACGACTTTTTCATTGCCTTTAACCTTGAACCCGCAGCCACCCCACCTCAACATCCAGACACAAGCCGGTGGGCTGGCTTTGAGGGGCCACAAAGAGCCATGTCCCCTCCAGAGGGGTCTTTGTGAGGCACAGGCCTGTGAAATGCGTCTCTGGTCTTGTTTGGCCGTGAGGGATTATGGTGGCGGCCCGCTGCAGAGTGGCGGAATTCCTTTCATGTGAAAGGCCCCTCCAAAATAAAAAAATAGCGGAGATTTAGGATGGGCAGCCTATATACACTAGTGTGTGTGTGTGTGGGGGGGGGGGGGGGGGGTGATACAAAGGAATTCATACAATGCAAGTGAATTGTGTGTGAAGATGACATGATGAAATGCAAATTAGAGTGCTGGGAAGATGGCAGATCCCACAGTTACACGCAACATTTTAAGGTGATAAATTTGGCTTCTGCATTGAGCATAAAAAAACAAAGCAATTACTCCCGGTTCAGATCACTGGTGGAGCCCGGTGTAGACTACGTATGCGTGCAGTGTTTTTAAATCATCAATCACGTAGCTAGTAGATCTGATTTCTAAGTGACAAAAAGCACGCCAGCAGTAACCTGAACCGGAAACATATCACATTTTAAAGTAACAACTTACTCAGGGTAAAACATGAAATGTATTATTTTATAAATGTACGGAAGCGTGGAGCTGCCAATGTGGAGTAAAATATATTCAAAATTAACAAAGTAATTCACAAATAAAACAAGCATTTACACAAATATAGGCCTCAGCTCAAATTAATGCCTTACTCGGAATTAATTATATGCCGGTGAATAAATACAGTAAACAAACCTGAGGAAATACAATAATAATAAAAACAGAACTTGCATTTTTGTGTTTATTGTTCCGAATAAAACAAAGTACTTTATTTGATAGAAGGCAGTCCTACTTCAAATAAGTACCCGCTATTCTATGCAGTTGAGGAGTTATTTGCTTGTAACTTGTGATTTTAGCTGGACTCTAAAGCTAAATATCGCTGCTGGGCAGAGTGTGGCCTTGTGTAAAAAGCAATAATGGAAATTCCTGCACGGATGAGCGGCTTTTTTTTGGGGGGGGGCGCTTTTTTTTTCTTTTAATGGGCAGCCTGTGGACAGGAACACAAATTCATGTGGATGGAGCTCATCCCGTGCACGAAGAGGAAACATGAGCGACGACTTGAAGCAGGAAACCGGAAAAAAGAGTGAGCTGACCCTTTTTGCTCCATGCCATTCTTTTTCCAGTAAGCAAGCGGGAACGAGCCACCTGCGCTTCACAAAGACAGCATTCATCGGCAAACGCGGCGACATTCCGGTACACGAGCCGGGAAATCTCCTGATTTGATTCTGCTCGCTGTGATTGGTCAGGTGAAACATCATAGTCGATATGGAGGCGGCGTTGGCGGCTAAAGATTCAAAGGTGACTTCTACCGTAACAATTGCTACTGATAGTTGAACTATCTTGCTCAATTAAACATAAACAAAAGGAAAAAGACACACACTTAAAATAACCACATAGCTTTGGCTTAGGAAAGTCCAGTTAGCTTAATGCTAACAAATAAAGCAAAATGATTTCACATTTTGACCTACATCAGAGCATATCAAAATTTAATCTCCCACTGATGAAGTTTAGCGAGACTCGACACTAACTATTTTAAAATTCCAATCACATTCCGGGTCATCTTGCGTTTGCAAGGGACAGTGTCATGGTCACAGCATTAAAGTGGAGCAGATTTTTTTTTTCAGACCAGCCGCTACTGGGACTGCAATGTGTTAACGGTGTTTGTAAAGTCAGCTCAAGTAGCACTTCCCAAACACTCTGAAGATCCTCCTGGCTCACCATTCCTGCCCTAGCCTGTCCCACTAGCTTCGGGCTGCCTCGACCGCATTACCGAACCTTGGAGGAAGTAGGTAATTGTTAATCCTCTGCAAGGCTGGAAGCGCCGAACAACACTCCGGTGCTTTTTGCTCATGCCGCAACACTGAAACTTGTGGCTGCAGCTGTCATGTATTCCAATGTGGGGAAATATTTTAGGAGACGTACAGATACTTGTATTAAAAAAAAAGTTAATTAAAAAAAAGAAACTCTGGTATGTGTAGAAGTACATTCTGAAAAACATCGGTTAATCAGTCGTAGGACTTTTTTTTTGGTTCACAAAGGCCTACTCAGCTAAAACAGATCATTAAACATGTATAACTGTCACTCATATGTGATAAGACTGAGTTTTTTCTGAATTGCACCGAATTCAATTCTTCTTCCTGTAATTCAAATTTAATTCAACATCCTGGAGTCAAATCAGTTTCATCCATTGAATTGAAGGAATGGAAATGTTTTCAAATCTCGGATATAAGTCCAACATCAACAGGAAAAATAAAAGTAAAATAAGGATACATCCTAGATATTTTTATATATACACACACACACACACACACTTTGCTACTCCCCACCACTTTATGTAATGATGAGACATGCAACTGCGAGCACTGGGAAGAAGAACTGAACTCCCCTCCTGTCATTGTTTTTAAATGTCACCTTTCAAATGCAGAGCGCGTCAAGGTATTCGTTTGACACCACGCCATTTGTTGGTTCTTAACTGGAAGCACCGCACTCTAAACACATGTTACAGATGGTTAGTCATAAATTCAGCGTAACAAGTTCAGGCAAATGCAGGTATTTGGAACGCAATGTTCTTTTCAAAAGCTTTTTGGCCTTTTGTCTGTATACAAATCAACTTTATGGAAAAAAAAAAGATCACAAAGGCAAATTAATTTGGGTTTTCAGTAGAATATATACAAATATTTTGGAGTGTCTGCCCACCCATCAAGTGTGAATTTCAACAATCGAGAAAATCTTTATCAGCCCCTCAGAATTATTGCCGAGTTAAAACACGACACTGAGGCATAATCTAGTCAAAACCAAACGCTAAGGAGAACTGCGGTGTTGTTGGAAACTCAAATCAGCATTTGCTAAGAACATGTATGAAGTATGATACGCTGATCAGAAGCTAACCAATATTTAGCTTCTGTTTGGCAAACTTGTTTGGCAAAGTTGTCCGCGTGTTGGGAGTATGAATTATCAACTAATCACCAAAGAGCCATCTTTTGAGCTCTGCCCCCATTTTTCTTTTTTTTAAATAAACAACTCGAGTTGCAGCATTGAATTCAAGTGAAATGGTGACGAAAAAACAACCCTTTACAATAGAAATAAAATCAAAAGCAGACTGAAAGTGGCAAACGTGGTCATAATAATAGGCTGGACAACATTTTAACCAGTGCACTCAATATGTTTTTATTTATCAAAGGAAAAAAAACAACGCGGCAACCGGCTCAAATCAGCATCTGTTAAAATGTGTCAAATAATTAATCTTAAAAAAAGTCCGGATAACAAACTGTAAACTCCCTAAGAGGTGATCATCTAAAGTGCTTTCGGTGGGAGATAGAACAGAGCAACCACACCAATTGAAAATGCACAATTAACACTTTGCTTTCACATATAGAGTCTATGAAGTAGTTAAAAAAAAAAGTGATGAGCTAGCATAAAAAAAGTGAAAATTTCATTAAAGTTCTAACCCATCTAGTTTTTTTTTCCTTTAAAATGTTTTTGGTAAGAATAGAGAAACCATTGGCCATTCAAATAACACTTTGCACCACCATTCCAGACCCCAAACCTTCTGAGTGTAAGATCACATCTTGAAATCAATACTTGTCGAGAACTTTCTCATCGTCATACTCGGTTCCTTTAAACGTCACTTCCTGATCCACAGCATGGTCACATCACCAAAGGCTGTGTTCACACTTGACGCTTCCAACATTTACTTTTTTTGCCGTCATTTGAACGGACGACGGCATATATCGGATGAAAACAAAATGCACTAGCAGAGCTATCTGACCGGTTTGTTTTCACCAAACAAACATGGAGCGCTTACACTTAGGGAACGGCTAATAGCGTTTCAACAAGCAAATGAGTAGGGCAATAACACCAGAGTTTCTTTTAACTGAAGCAAACGGAAGAGTGGTCCAGACTAACAATAAATGGTACATTTGGTTCTTTGATCCGAGTAGCTTCAATGAACCTCGACTTACCAAAGTTCACTAATAGTGGGGACGGAGACAACAACCTCTTTCAGTGGACACAGTCAGCTATAGTTTGACCAAACAAACGACTTCACTAGACCGCTCGCACTGAAGTTGATTTGAACCGAACAAAGTGGAACAGTACTCCTGTCTGGACCAAAAAGATACACGATGCGATACACGATTTTTGATCCGCCTTGTCGCATTTTCATAACTGGATGAAATTTAGCAGTCATACTTGAATCAAACCGACACCATTCGCTTGCAAGTGGGCTGAGACAAAGTCTTCAAGCGGTCTCAGTCCACCTTCTTGGCTCTGCATCACATTCACCACTTGAGCTGATGTGAACCGAATTGCACCAGAGTTGAAGACCGAGACCAATCCTTCAAGCAGACCTGGTCCTCTTTCATCTGTGTAGCATTCACACTTGAGCTCAAGTGAACCTAAACTGCATCTGAGTCCAATTGCAAGCAGATGGAGATCTGGGACCAAAGTGGTTTCAGTTCAGATGATAAAAGTTCACACTTGACCAAACCTGATGAACTGGTCTGAATCTAATTGCAAAGTGTGCTTTAGATGGACCTAACGAACCGCACTGGGAACGCCATCGGATCAGAGTTCATTTGAAAGCATGACAAGTGTGAACACAGCCTGACAAACCTTTAAACTCTGAGAATTGAGACCCCAATGTAGACGCTGGATTTAACCCCAGACATTCCTTCACCAGTAACTTGCAGTCTTTATCGCTTCTTCTTCTGCTGCCGGATCGCCTTTCTGTGCTTCAGGATCAGGTCATATAGTCGATCCAGGCCCTCCCTGAGTCCGTCTCCAATGATGGCGCAGGCGGGCTGCAGGTGCCACGGGGTCGCCGGGCTCAGTTCCTTGAGTGCCAGGAGCTTCTCAATCTCCAGCAGGCCCAGGGAGTGCCTCAAGTCCTGCTTGTTGGCCACCACCAATAGCGGCACCCCCTGGTTCTCAGAAGTCTTGGCGATCTTGTGGAGCTCGGTCTTGGCTTCCTCCATGCGCTCGGCATCTACCGAGTCCACCACAAAAATGATGCCGTCCGTGCATCTCGTATACGACTTCCACAGCGGCCGCAGTTTTTCCTGGCCGCCCACGTCCCAAAACTGGAAGGTTACGGAGCGGTGGCCGCCCAGGGATACCCGCACCCGCTCTGCGTTGAAACCCTTGGTGGGGACCGTGTTGACAAACTCGTTGAACTGCAGCCTGTACAGCACGGTGGTCTTCCCGGCAGAGTCCAGCCCAAGGATGGCGATGTGGAAGGATTGGAAGAATGGGATGCTCGCCAGGAAACTAGGTTGTTCCGAGAAGCCATTCCCCATCTTTCCTCATGGGGAAAGGCCGCGAGATTGGAGCCAATTTTCACCCACTAATCCTCAATGTAATTTTATAATCCAAACTGGCTGCTGCAAGAACCTGAAAGCACATTGAAGGGCATTTATTTATTTATTTATTTATTTCATGTAACACTGATCTACTTGTGCTGTATCAGAACAATGACGTTAAAGAACTAATTATAATCAATTGTAGGATTTTTTTGAAAAGGGACTCCTTTCAATCAAAGTTCATCTTTCGTTATTTGCCTAGTTCCAAAATGTATTGGGGTCGGCATTTTGCATACACATGTAACACATGTTATTAAGACACCAGGAAAGTGTTTATCAAAACTAAACTTTCTTTGAAACACTTTTGCCAAATGACACGGAAATCCCAAGGTTGGATTTGTTCCCAGCTGTGCTGTACAGTTTAAGACAAACCAGTTTGACTTCACTGTAGGGAACAATTGTGAGCCTTCCTGATAAACCAACACTGATATGCAGCTGATTCTGATAAATTAACTTCAGTTTGCATTACTATTATATTACTAAAGCTTCAGGTTACTTGCTGATAATTTGTTTAAAACAAGAAAACATTTGGGTATTCTTTTATGGGGTAATATGTAACACGCACACACACATATATACACATTTAATATATGTGTGTGTGTGTGTGTATATATATATATATATATATATATATATACACACACACACACACACACACGCAGACACATTAAACCATTTAGGTAAAGCCATATATGTACCATCTAAGAAAAAAGAACTGTTGTAATAATGAGTCACCACCTACGACAGAATAAAGACTTGGTGGAGCACTATGTAAAGTAAATACGTCAGTGAAAAGAAAACAAAGGAAGAATTATGCAACGCTGCTTTATAACAGTGTGCAAACATGATCCAAACTACCATGACACACATATGCGCAAAGAAGCACTTACAAAGAACAAATGCATCTGAAAAGACAAAAAATATCGCCAGGGGCTCTAACCTTGTTTTCAATAAATCCCAGATATAAACAATACCCCAAAAATAATGTTAATTGCGTTTTTAAGCTACATCAATGCTTAGTGTGGAGTGTGGTGCATACATACCTACAGTGGAGCTTAACCGACCACGTAAACCTGTTTTAATTACAGGGGGCGACTGCACGCAAGGGAGGGTGGAAAAAGCAACACATCGGTTGAAACCTACCTGTCTGAGCGCAAATATCCGCCGCTGTTTCAGCGTTCAAAAGCCGTCCTCCGCCGTGAACAGATGGAAAATGTCGAATTTTCACCTCGGCTGTGAGAGCGAAGGTAACAGACCGACTATGAAGTGTTGGAAGCTCTTCGTAGACCAAACTGACTACGCCTGGCCTGGGCTCTGCAACTGGAGTAAACGCCCATATCGACTCCGCCGCCGCACGCGATTGGTTTACTCACGCTCATGTCTGACCGCCGAATGGCTCGCCGAAGCTGTCAGTCAGCAATACGCCCGGGAACGAGGATCACCTGTTGTCAACTTGTCTTATCAATATTTAAATCTATTTCATCACAACTTGATACCGCCAGCTGTTGTTGTTTAGCGATTAAACGATTTAAAGGATAACAGCTCAAAAGCTAACTTCCCCAGCATATCTTTGATGTTTCATGTAGTGGGTATGTGTATATTATGCTCATGAGTGTTGGAACCCATTGCCACATTCCACAAATTGTAACTTATCGTTGATGGAATAAAATAAGTGTTTTCGTTTCTGCCCGCCTTTCCTGTTGCAACCGTTCATACCCCAACCGTCCAACTGAAGCGTGCCAAATTAATACTGTATACGCGCAAAGGACTATATACGACTGAATGCGTGTTTCGTGGTTACGTTACGAACATGGCAACAGTTAGCTTAGCTTGCTAGGTTAGCAACTTCGCGTGTGTGTGTCTGTGTGTGTGTGCGTGAGTCAGCGCATGCGTCCGCCCTCCTTTCTGTCCCCTCCCTTCAGCGTGTTTGCGTTTAAAGTGATTGGACAAGAGGCAGGAATTGAGTGCAGCACATTACAGTACTTGACAGCGCCTCCCATCCAAGTAATGGCCATTATAAGTACTGCAACTGTATGTGGTAAACTGTAGTTTATTTTGTTTTTCTCACGATTTAAGTACATTTATTTCAGTGACAGATTTAAAATATTGCATTAAATATATAGCATAAATAGATGAAGAAATTAATTTGGGGGAATTAAAACAGGAGAAACACTTGGCAGCCTTAAGGTCACATGGCGCAATGCAGGACCAGGTCTTTGTTTGATCTGATATTGAGTGTGTCACTAGTTGTGCACGTGCTCACAGATGGCGCATTGATATCATGCAAATATTCTATACATGCTTACATCATTACATCTATTTTTTAGGTGTGGGTGATGTCAAATAAGCAGCTGTCGTCAAGTTTGACCCACCGGCTTGCTGCCTTCATCATAGCACTTAGATAATATTTAAAGTTTAAATAAGTGATATGTTTAAATTTTAAACATATCACTTGAAGTCAGCAATTGCTATGCCGCAGACATTCTACATTGTGCAGCACCGTGCTTATATAGAAAACTGTGTTAGAGCCTTGGTAGGAGTAAAAGTACGATGTGGAAAAAGCAGAATTTTCTTTGAGAAACAATCAGAATTGTATAAGTATTAAAAATTGTGTTTTTGAGGAAAAAAATAAAAAAATCCAACATATCCTGTTCAATTGTTTTGTATAATCATTGTTTTTGAAAGGAACACATTTTTTTCACCTCAACAATCTTTATTTCTATAGCGCTTTCACAACAGCTGTCGCTATAACAAAGTGTTTTACAGAACAATAGTCTAGAATGTTTCTCAGGGACAGCAGTGATGAGATATTGTAATTCCATTCACCACAAATAATTATTGTACTTGACAACATCAAAAAATTATAATAAATAAGTCCATAGATGAGTGTGCCAAATTAACATAATGTCTATTACAGTAAGTACAGTTTAATTGACAATAAACTGCTCCACGGGATGCGTAGCATCCTCTGAAGACGGTGGGTCCATTATGTAATATCTCAATAATTCCGTTAGATGGCAGCACATATTAAAATTACAAGTGTGACAGTTAAGGCAGCAATTTTAAAAGTAACATTTATGTTTTTGACATGTAGGAGGAGCAAAGTGGGGATTTTTTTTTCTTTCTTTGTCCTTTTTTGAAAACGTCACTTATTTTCTTGGATCTTCGTCAATTTATTTTAGGAATTTGTGGAGTTTGTGGAAATGTTTATTGCTATTTGATTTTTCAATTTATGCCATGTATTAAGTGAATTTTCATCCAATTTTCTTGGGATTTTTTTTTGGTTTTTTGGAGGGGGGATTTTTTTCCATTTCTGTGGAAATTCATGTAAATTGTTGTGGAAATTTGCATCGATTTTTAGTGAAGAAGTTTGGGTCTGACCCGGATGAGGTCAAGTTGGTCTTAGCGTCAGCGGCGTGCGAAGCGCGTTTGCTGCCTCAGGCAAGCCCATGCTGATGATTCCCCTTAAAAATAAATAGGAAGTGGATGGGCCGGATGCGGTCATAAGATTATACTATATGTATTCGCTCTCTCTATATAAGGATCTATATTGTATGGCCATTTGTTCAAGACAGATGGCCCCTCTGCTGCATGCGCCCTTGCCACAACCTTTGCATACCCCTGCAGACGGAGATCTGCATCTCTGTGTCTCAACCAGACAACTCCATCAACAGAGAGGAGTTTTAAGTGAAATGTTTCTCATCAGTCCATTTTGTTGGCCAAAAAGCAAATGTTGAAATGTAAAGTCAGAGTATAAGTCAGTAAAACAAGCAAGCGCTGAATAAACATTGACAGCAAAGTCCCAGTGCAGCAAATCGAAAGAGCCTGGCTGTCTTGTCGGCCATGTGAGGAATATAACTCCCTCCGCTCACTCGTAAATCTCCTCGGACCGTCAGCACAGCGGGCGCCTGGAATAGACATTGAGTAAGCCGCTTTCTCACATCTTCCCAGTGCTGGCCTTGCTCAACCCCTGCAGCAATTGTCCTGACTGGAAAAGAATGTTGCAAAGAGATGCTGCTCTTTTTTCTGACCACGGCAGAGAAATTACCTTTGTTACCCCAACCAAGAATTTCTAGGCACAGCTGAGGTGTTGAGTGTGTTCCGTTTGGTTTTCCACTGGCAGAGAGCCCATGATTGATGATAGGCTGACATCGTACGTTCTTGTACTGAGCGCCGTGGTTTGAATGGCAGCGCCACCGCCGAGACGTTTTCGAAGCTTGTCATGTGAAAGCCGGGGAGCCGCATGAACCAGCCAAAGAGCCGCATGCGGCACGCGAGCCGTGAGTTGGCCACCTCGGCTCTACAGCTGCGACCGTGATGATAACCCCCCCCCCCCCCACAACGTAGTTGGTGTCAGAGTCTAGCCCAACAAATAAGTGGGGCCAGCTGAAGCACCAGTTACAAGCACCAGAGCTAGAGCTAGAGCCAATTTCAGTGGTGGAAAAAAAAGAACTGGTGCTAACCTGGGCACTGGCCCGGAACTAGCACTAGCACAGGAGTGATGGGAAAGGGCCATTGGAGATAGGGTGAGAAGCTATGTCTATTGGGAGGGGCTCATAGTATAATCGCTTGGTCCTCTGCATTGAGAGGAGCCAGATGAGGCGGCTCGGGCATCTGATTCAGAGGAGCCAGATGAGGCGGCTCGGGCATCTGATTCAGATGCCTCCCTCTGAGGTTTTTCAGACCTATCTCCCACCCCACTCGCACCCCTGGAAGAACTGAACAAAGTGGCTGGGGAGGGGCAAGTCTGGGCTTCTCCTTTAAGTGGCTGCCTCCCCAACCCTGATAAGGGAAAGAAAATAAATGGTTGCAAATAAAAAAATATTTTCAATGTCTTGTTTGTCTTCCTGTCCGTATCAGTTCATTGGTTCAGGGAGTTGAATTGGACCATTATGCCAATGATTAATTGCAAGCCTTAATTACTACACGAGCTGTGAGTGGGCCTGTTGTGTGCTGCGGCTACACCGCTTGAACATGAGTGATGATCAATTTATCTCCTCAACTGAGTGCTGGGGCGTTGTCCTGGACTTTTTTTGACATTGGCCAGGTGAGCACAAGTCTCATAATTCAGTGTGAGCGTTCCTGCTTTTCATCACATGAAATGTGCTCCAATTGAAAGTGTTGGCGTAGGACTGTGGAAAACGCCAAATTTGATACATGACTCATACACGGTCCAAGTATTTGACCGCCAAGACCCCGAATAGGGCAAGTAGTTGTTTGGTTAGCCCGATTTAATATGCTACATGGTCAAAAGAATTGGGACATATCGCAAAGTAAAATTTGAGTTGTCCTTGAGCAACTTCCAATCTTCTGGGAAGACTTTCTATCGTACACTGGGATGTGTTAATGGGAATGTTTTTCGGGAACTTAATGTGTTTTCCATTTTTGCTCATTTTTCAGGGGCCTTATTTGATATATTTTTTAAGGGAATGTTTTTTATTTGTTTCATTAACTTGTTTTGCGTGTTTTGGGGATGTGTGGGGGAGGGGGGGGCGGAATACCCAAAGAAAACCCACACGGGCACAGGAAAAACATGCAAACTCCACACGTGAAGGCCGGGGCCGGAATCGAACCCCTCACTTCTGTACTGTGAGGTAGACGTGCTGCGGACAACTAATTTTGACACTTAGGATTGCTACTCTGCTGTATTTTCATTTTGGACATGTTGATTCAATACCTCCCTTTTTGAGCCTATTAATGTAGCCGACTGCAAGTATCCCTTCTACTGCTGTACTGCTACTTATGTACAATTCAGGGTCATGTTCAATTTGTTGAAGTACAAATCCATCAATATTTTAACGGGTCTTTTTTTTTCTCCAGCACACTGTAATACCTGTACGATATTACAGCTTAAGTACTTTTACCACGTCTGATAATTGACCGTCAACATTCATTTTCACTTTCTCACTGCATTTCGTTAAGAATCCGTAATTTTTCGTCAGATTTGAATCAGTACTCATTTTATCAACGTTATTTCCACGTTCCAATACCTGTACTTCTACTTAAGTACTTTTGACACACACGCGGAGTGGCTTTTGTGTATCCCCAAGTCCCAACGTATGTTTTTTGGAGGTTAAAAATATCGGCGGTGCTGGGTCTTTGTGGCCGCTCCCGCCCCTCCTGGCGTTCCCTGCTCGGGGAGCCTGACGCAGTGAGCCCAGCCTGCCTCCAGGCTGTAGTTCGGGGACATCAAAGACGAACTCCCACTTCTACTTCCAGGCGTTAACCGAGAACGCTACACAATGTGTGGGGTGACGAGGAGGGCGGAGAGCGCGGAAGGATTTACCTCGACCGGAACCAGAGTGAGGAGGACGATGAGCGTTGGAGTTGGGACGTTTGTCAAACTTGTGGCGGTCGTCGCGTTCGTGCTCCCCAATTTAGTGCAAGCGCAAACGGGTACGTTCGGGACACTTTTTCTAAAATGTGGGATTATTTTCGACAATCTCGTAATGTTTGTCAACAACAGACAGGAAATACTTCCGAGAGACATTAAAGTAGTAGAAAATCAACAATAAAATAAAAGTTCTGATGATTCAACACCTGTAAGTGGACATGAAAGCAATACAGACACTGTAATGTACTAAAGTAACAATTGTTAGCCTAATAGCATAATGTCCCTTGTCATTTTTTAATTTACTGCCACAATAGCAAAATAATATTTGACAAAAAATCTTTTTTCTTCGTCTATTTGACTGTTTCCTGTGATTACAGGAATCCGCAAAGTTGAATCGAGACAACTCCATTCTTGAAGCCGCTCCCCTCAAATTAAAAGCACATTGAAAAAAAATGTGATTTTGCGAACATGGGCCTTCCAAATCACAACTATGCATGGTTCAACTAGTCGTAATATCACCATTCAAAACTAGATGGCAGATTTTGCTATCGCTATTGTCACACTGCCCAATACTTTAATGTGAGTAGGCCGAATAATTTTAAACGTTTTTGGAAGGACATGCAGAGATAAACATAGTACCTTGATAATATTAACATTTTGAGTGGGTTTATTTTTTTTCGAAAAACTCACAAAATGAAATCTTGCCTTTAATGTTGGTTTTGTTGTTCACTAGTTTTGTGCCTTCCTTGAATGGTCATTTTTATACCGGAGCCCCATGCAGTGGTTATCGTTTGCTGCAAACACTTTGTTGTTGCGTTAGGATAGTGGATCTTTTATACATGCATTGAGAATGTATTATGAACATTTATATTTATTAAAAGCATATATTTTGCTGATATTTTATCCATGTTTGAAATTGTATTTTTGTCATACATCTGATTCGGAAATGTGTGGTCCTTTATGGCCCACCAGTAGCACTAGTAGAAAAATTGGAGCCGCCTTTATCATTTTAAGTTGCTCATCACTGTCCTACAGTATATTGAATGTACGCTGAAGGATAAAGTGCACCCATTGCTGCAAAACACTCCAAAGCTATCATCCAAGGATATTGTGCAGTCAGGTGAGGACAGGGGCAGAATGAAGAGTGATGCGGCCAGGTGCACACTGTACTCGCGGTGTATCCCCATCAGGTCTGTTCCACCTGTCTGTTAGGCTATCACCTCAGGCTCCTTCTCATGTTTGTTATATTAAAGAAGGATGCGAAGGTCACGATTTTCACGCTGAAACGTGATCCCATTTAAATGGCTGAAGGTGTCGCTAATGAAGGGTTGTTCCATGTATTGATTGTCTCAATTTCCAGCACTTCCTCCTGAATGTGCTCCGGGGGGTCATGAGGTCCTACAGAACCCGTACCGCAGCACCACCTTCAGCTCCAACTGGCTGCTGCAGTCATCGCTCCGGGACTTTGTGTGCGACCATTCCCTGGTGCCAGGATGGTACCAGTTCCAAATCTTCAACAAGCCCGCCAGCATGCCCACCCAGTGTGTGGAGGTATAAATTCTCATCCGTCAAAATGTCAAATTGCGAAAATGACTTTATTTACCCTCTGCAAATACATTTCTCATGTACACATCTCAGCTCACGTCAGGATTACTTGGTCCAGCCCTCTTCAAAACAAAATGGCCGGCAAAGCTTCTTGAGACTTTTTCTGGGTCAACTTATGCTAGACATGTCAATCAAGTCTCATGTCGCTATAAGTGCTTTGGGGGCTGACTTTAGAAAAACAAACATTTGGGGAGTGGAGTGCACTTGAATGAAGCGTTGCTGCTTGTGATAGGTGAACCACTGTGGGACCCAGGCTCCGGTGTGGCTCTCCCTGGGAGAAGGCGAGTCGCTCCCGGGTCCTCTGGAACTTCGACATTTGACCGCCTGCGTCACCTGGCAGTTGTTCCCCAGCAGCAGCAAGCAATGCTGCCTCTTCCGCATCCCGGTGTCCGTACGCAACTGTGGAGAATTCTACGTTTACTTGCTGCAGCCCACTCAGGGATGCATGGGTTACTGTGCACAAGGTACTCTACATCTGTAAATATGGCCACACAAAGTATGTACATAAACGAAATGCAGGCAATTTCCAAATGTAGGAGGCGGAGTAACACACCTCTTCAATTCAATATGACGAGACATCGTAATTTTTACAAGAAAAGGGTAGGAAGCTGTTGGATATTTATTTGGGTGGGTTAATTACTTGGTGGCTTAATTACTTGGCCATTTGGTTAGTTTGTTGATTGGATGAAAAAGTTCTTTCTCCCGTGTGGAGTTTGCATGTTCTCCCTGTGCCTACGTGTTTTTTTTCCGGGTACACCGGTTTCCCCCCACATTACAAAAACATGCATGGCTGATTGAACACTCGAAATTGTCCCTCGGTGGAAGTGTGAGCGTGGATGGTTGTTCGTCTTTGTGTGCCCTGCGACTGGATGGCAACCGGTTCAGGGTGTCCCCATCCTGCTGCCCGATGACGGCTGGGATAGGCTCCAGCACCCCCCGCGACTCTTGTGAGAAGAAAGCGGATCGGAAAATGGATGGATGGATGGTGAAAAATGTTTGATTTGTTTGGAAGGTTGGATGATTGGGAAGATATAAGGTTGCTTAGTTATTTAAGTGAATGGGTGTTTGGTTAATTAGTTAAATAGTTGTTTGAAACTTAGTTTCTTATCTGGATGGTTAATTGTTCGGATACTATTTGGATTGTTGGTTACTTTACGAATTGGTTGTTAGTTCCCGACTTGGTTGTTGGTTACTTAGTTAGTTAGTTAATAGTTTACTGCCATAGAGAACAATGGGCAGGTGTTTGTGTCCATGGTCGTTCTTTCTTCTTCATTTCTGTCAATCAGTCATGCTGCCTGCCGCTCCGTCCAAGCTCCTGATCACTCCTGAGTGGAACTCAGGTGGCGTGCATCTGAAGTGCAGCTTCTCCAGCAACTCCAACAATTCCAGCAGCTCGCTGGGCCACGTGGTGGCCTGGTCCCGAGCTTCACCTCAGGGCAAGCGGGAGGAGCTCAAGCGGGAGACGACCATCCAGACGTGGGCCCTCATCGAGCTGGATGGCTTCAACCTCCGTCTGGGAGACAAGGTTAAGCCTCACTTTATCAAAAGAAAAATCAAAGAAGTCAATCAGTTGTGTCAAGTATTTTCTGAATGAATCTCTTTCTCTCAGATTCACTGTTCCGTCTACAGCTTCTTTTTGGACTCTCCGGATGTCCACGGTGTTTCAGTGGAAAGTCAAGAATTCTTTGCTGGGATTCGGGTACATTCCGGCCTCTTTCATTCGTCAACGTTACTTTTGGGTTTTGGCAGTTTTTTAGGGGTGGCAGATTAAGCCGACAAAGGTATTTAGCAGTATTTAGCATCTTTAATCATGTTCAGGACACTTTTAAAATATAAAATATGGATGTAATTTTTTATTTTTTATTTAAACATGATAATTTTTTTTCATTTAATGCATTTTAGCTAGCATTATTTGACAAAATAACTAATAATAATAATGCTTCTAATAATTTGTATAAAACAATGAGAAAAAACACAACAAAACAAAGTTTTACATAGTCTAGAAAGCTATAAACTGGATCTTGTTCTGTATTTGTGGACGGTATACTGACTTAGTTTTAAAATAGCAACTATATTTATAGTTTTATTGTTATTCTATATATTGAAATGATTTATTTTGTAGCCGTAAGTGCATATGAGCTGAGACTATTTTCTGCGCTAAGTGCAGCTGAGACCGGAGATGAGCGTCCTGTCTGAGGACGGGAAGCTGTACGAGCTGATGATCGAGAGCACCGTTCCCGTCCCGTGTCTGCAAGAGTCGCCATCGTCATCGTCATCCTCCTCTTCTCAGTCAAGACGTTGCTCTATCTCCTTGATGCTCGGCACAAACAGTCATGGTGACCATACAAACACTTCAGAACCTGCAAGACGAGTACCATTTATTTAAGTTTTACACATGACACACACAGCTTATTCTCTTGAGATAAGATGCATCAACTTTGACGAGCATCTCCTGCTTACTAATGATATGCAAGTGTATATATTTATTTAATTAGATGTTTATGTTTTCAATAATTTTATAAATTAGAATAATTTTTATGTCTAATTATATGTTTTATATTTTATGTCTTTTACGTTACACCTAGTTTCATTGGTTCATATAATTGATTAGTTGTTTGGTTTTCTTTACATTATTTGCACATCATAAATAACATTCTGAGGAAAATCACAGGGGCGGCCCGGTGGCGGACTGGTTAGCGCAGAGGTGGGCAAGCTACGGCTCGCGGGCCGAATCCGGCCCGCCGAAGGTTGGTCCACAATTAAGGTTCGATGTGAATGATTGCATTCATTTCAATTGGACTTGTAATGACAGACATTTCACCGCCAGGTCGCCACTTGACTTGAAGTTGCAGAACACGGAGGGGGTGGGGGGGATCTTTTCAACCACCTAGTACCTCTGTATCGCTCTACTTCTACTGGTCTGATCACAAACCATCTGCAGCAATGCACAGGCTACAATAGGTCATCAACAACACTGTTGTCATTTTAAAAAAGTATATTAATACAGTACTTTCATGCTTTTGTTCTGTTGATATGGACTGTCAACAAATGCAGTTTTTTTTAATGCACCGTAGCTCGTGGTGACCTGGCCCTTCTGTCAAATTTTAAAAGTCAATGCGGTCACCGAGCCAAAAAGTTTGCCCACCCCTGGTTTAGCGTGTCGGTCTGTGTGGGTTTTCTCCGGGTACTCCGGCTTCCTCCCACTTTCCAAAAACGTGCATGGCAGGTTAATGGAACACTCTAAATTGTCCCAAGGTGTGAGTGTGAGTGCAGATGGTTGTTCGTCTGTGTGCCCTGCGATTGGCTGGCAACCGGTTCAGGATGTCCCCCACATACCGATTAAAGACAGCTTGGATAGGCTCCAGCACGCCCCGTGACCCTTGTGAGAATAAGCGCATCAGAAAATGGGTGGATGGATAGGTGCACTGTTCCAATCACTTTCTTTAATCCTTAAATACATTTCTTCCACCTATCCATTTTTTGAACTGTATTTTTTTCAATTCTCATTTATTGTATTATGTTGTGTAATTTATCTTCATTTTCATGAATTAACTATTTCCATCCTGACATGTCCAGTATAATCCATGTAAGTCCAGTTGTGTTTTAATTTCAAACCCTCAAGCATTTATCTATAATGTAACATGAAAATGTGCGTGAGTTATAGATGAGACGGTACTGGGCACCGATGTGTCCCTGTCCTCGTGCTCAGTGGACTTAACCGGGACTCCGTGCCAGGATGGCGTGTGTGGCCGTGCTGTGGTCTACTACACCGCGGTCACCGACTTTGTCAGAGATGGTGATCGGACCACTAACATCTCTGTCCGGCCCCTCGTCACGAGCAACTTTGTGTGGAACGGTTATGCGCCAGAGCCTGTTCAGGTAAATGAAATCAGGACAAGTTGACAGTAAAGTCAACACTCGCTGTATGTGCTCTTGTAACCAACGTTTATCAATCGCACCCCTGCTATATCTCATAATTTTACACCATTGTTTTTTGATGGTTATAACCCTAGATGGGTTGGTTCGAATATAGAGTGGCTTTGCATGTGTATCATATTGTGCCACAACATTCCAGGCAGCATTTAGTTCGACTGGAATCCCCGCAATGAGTTCCGGTGGGAATTTTTTTAAGCAGGTAGATTTTTCACAGCTCAAACAGGTAAGGATGTCGAAGCATAAGAAACAAGTTGATCAAGTGGCATCTATTTTTCAGTGGGTGGGGTTTCACTCACACAGCATGGGAGAGTGGAGATGAGGGCTTGATTTTTAACAGTTTTGAAGCTCCATTTTATATAATAGGGCTTTTTTTTTAATACCGGTAATTGAAATTTGCGATGTGTTAAATTCAAAAGACGTTTATTTTCAAGTTTCAGGGACTTAAAATGTGTTCGGAAAATAAGGTGGTAAGATTCAAGCGATTAGGTTCTATATCAGAAATTTAAATGATGGATGATTCTTTCTTTTGTAGATCAAAGTGCAGGATATACCTTCAGCGTACTGTTACTCCTTCACCGACCCTCATGTCGTCACATTTGATGGCAGGTACTTCACTTATTTTTCCATCCATGACATTCGCAATCCATGAAATATAAAATGTTTCCTCATTGGAAATAATCGCTGAATCAGTTTCACTTCTTTACATTGTATTGACCCCATTACTGTCAGTAAAATGTTCTTGTAAAGAATAATATTCTAGAGTGCTAATAGAGTTGTGTCTTCCCCCTCACAGGCGCTACGACAATTACCAGGTGGGCA